>NW_022103904.1:26469276-26479171 GCF_000313985.2 Echinops telfairi | reverse complement strand
TGGGGGACAGACAACCGAGGGGTGGGTGAAGGGAGACATCGGACAGGGCAAGATATGACAAAATACCAATTTGTGTACTGTCGGGAGCTCATGAGGGAGCGGGGAGGGGGAAGGGAGAGGAGGGATGGGGACCTAATGTCAGGGGTTTAAGTGGAGAGAAAGTGTTTTGAGAATGATGTACGGATGTGCTTTGCACAGTTGATGTGTGTATGGATTACGATGACAGTTGTATGAGCCCCTGATGAATGTTTTAAAAAAAATTTAAATAAAAGGAAAAAAAAAAAAAAGAAGTAGGTCCCTAAGCATTATCAGCCATCCAGAGGAAGCAGATACCACAGTTTATCCCACAATAAGTAGGGCCACTTCTTTCTGATAAGGATAGTAGTAGATTGTTTTCCTGAAGGAAAACCCAGGAAGGAGGTCAAGCCCCCTCAAGGGTGGCCAGCTTAGGCTGCCATCATGAATCTAGGGTTCGCCCATCTTGTCACAGGTATACCTCTAGTTCCACCCCTTCCTATCATGTGTACACCCCTAGCTCATCCCCTTCCTGTCACACTTATGCCAATTGTACATCCCTTTCCTATGATGTGAATGCCTATTGTACTGCCCCTTCCTGTGACACGTGGTTACCTGTAATCATGCTAAGTAGATATAAGCCTTGGTTAGCAATAAACGGAGGTCTCTGCCCCACTTCGTCTAAGCCCACTCTGTGCGGACCTGGCTGGTGAGGTCATGGCCATCCAGGAGGTGAGCATGCCACCATAAAATGTGTTTGACTCAATTATTTCAATCTCTCTTCTATCTCTCATGCTCTCGATGACTTTATTATAATTATACATACATATGTTAACCGTACAATTGTGCCTATCGAACCCATGATTAGTTGCTTGGGGCTGCCCTCCCCCCCACCACTTACTCACTGTCCAACTTTTACATGCAAAGGGGCCTCTTTTACCAAGTGACTTGGTTTAAGCTAATGGGAAACCCTGGAGAGTTTTAGAGAATAACAGGTTTGCATCTTTGGAAGAAAATGCAAGCACAAAGGAGAAGCTGGATGGGTAGATCAAGGAAGGATAGAATCAGGGCATTCAGTGGCAAGAAATGATCAAGGAACATATTTGTTGGAAGAAAGAAAAATGAGCTGTGAAAGTCCAAAAGACTCATGAGCATTTCAAAGGGTAATTAAGAAATCATGTGTTCAATAAGGAAAGGTCAAGATGGCTATAAATTAGAAATGTTCGTTTTTTTGAAGTAGTGAAATATCTGAAGTGTCCTCTGAATTTAGCCACACAGATAATCAAAGTGACAAGTTGGGAGCTGTAGTTAATAGACAAGTATATGGGTGTCTGGGAGAGGGTGTAGCAGTGAAGGAGCACTCTAACAGGCGACTGATTTCATTATTGCTTAATTAGAGTCATCGGTCTTAGCCAGGGTGCATGCTTGTAAGCGGGGTGGGGCCGTGTGGGCACATGTCTTAACTGTGCAGACTGTTCAAAGTATGGTTATTAAAGAAATTAACAAAGGCTAGTAGATACTTGTCATGAACACTAAGCTCCACTCACATCTAGTCAATCTGGGGTCAAACTCCTGACCGGCCCGTTAACAGAAGGATGATGGGGAGTTGGGGACGGACACCCATACGGATGAACAGCAGTCCCGTGACGCATCATGTCAGGCGCCCTGGAAAACAGGGAGCAAAAGATGGCCCCGGCGGGCGCCCGAGTGGGCGTGGCTCGAGAGAAGGCCCCGCCTCCAGAACGCTTCTCCAGCGGGGGGACTGTCTTCGTGTCCATGGCGACGGCGGCGGCGGCAGCCCGCAAGCTCTGGGAGGCGCCGCCGCCGCCGCGGTCTCGGAGCCCGGAGCGAACCTGGCAGGGGAGCGGGCTCCCTCGCGATCTGCTAGGACAACTTGTCCTGTCGAAGCAGGAGGCGGTCCCCGACGCTCAGCGACACCGGGGAAGGAGCGGACGCGGGCGAGGGCACACAGATATGAGCAGCCAGCTGAGCCCCGCCCTGGACTCCTAGGGGCGGACCCCAAAGCCCCTTGGCGTCCCTCCGAACCTTTGGTGGGCAATGTCCGCCTTGGGCTCCCCTTCTGCAGACAGCCCAAGAGGTCTCAGCCACTCAGCCCTGTGTATACATACATGTGGGACTGGGAAAGGGCCGGCTTACGCGGTCTTTAGTCGAATGCTCGATTTTAATAAGCGAAGGTCTCCCCTCTTCCCACCCACCCCAGCGTTCCCAGTCATTCCTCTCCCCATTTAGCAACCAAAAAAGTCAGAGGCTCTGCCAACTGTGCCCTGCATGTGCCCCAGTGTGTGGTGTGGGGTGATCCTCAAGGACTGGGATTTGTGATCTGCCTGGGGGATATCTTAAATATATGTCGCACGGCCCCATCGACCAACTTGGAAACATCCCATTCTGAAGTGGGATTGCTCTGTGAACTCCATGAGGGTCCTATGGGAGGATTCCTACAGGCCTTCCTGGGGCCTGGACTCCTGTTGGTCTGATAGCCTTTCATTCCTACCCACCTTCCCCTCAGACTCTCAGAGAATGGAGCCAAGTACCTGTAAAACCAGTGAATCAGAGGAAGACTATGTTGAGGAAGAGGACTCAGAAGAGGACTGCGCTGTTAAAGGCGAAGAAGATGCCATCCCTTCTAACCCTCCGCAAGAGGAATTCTCAAAGGCTGACCACAAAGCATTTGGGAGTGAGGCTCCCCTACCTGTTGTAGCCAAGAAAATTACAAAGAAAATCATAGCCCCACCTGACCCAGACGACTTAGAAGTTGGGAGAAGAAAGAGGAAGCGGAAACGCAGGTAACCATCCCCTGGACCTGCAGGGTTCTAGAGCATCATCCCCTGGTATCCCCAGCAGGCTGGGGGGCCATGATCTAAGGCCCTCTCTTTATCCCACAAAAGAAGACAGGGAATTTGGGGACATCACTAACATTTTTGTACAACGATAAGAAAATGAAACAAACTTTTTAGGTGGCTCGGTTTTAAATTTTACATCAGCTGTATAAACTGGTCTTGAAGTGGCCTTTAGGGAAAATTCGACACAATTGTGTTGTGTTGCCCTTGCTAGGTGTCTCTTCATCTGCGTGCCCAGCAACCCAGGGTTCCTGCTTCCCTCCCACTCTTCCTGAGTTCTGTCATTCCTCTATTCCAGACCCCTAACGATCAACCTGACAAACTGCAAGTATGAGAGTGGTAAGCAGTCAGCTCATCAGCCACGTCATTTTGTGCTCTTCTCTGGGGATGACCCCTTAATCAGACTCCCAGCCCCTGGATCCTGTCAGGTAAACCAGGGTTGGCTCATGATCTGTGCTGAACTTCCTGGGTGCCCTCTGGCTCAGCTACTGGCAGATGAATCCTCACTCACTGTTGCAGTTAGTCTCAGCAGTAGGGAGCTAACAAGAACAAGAAAAAGGCCACATGTCACCACTGTCCAACCCTTCCTAGATTTATCAGAGATGAAACAAGACCAGATCAAAAGAGTTTTTTGAGGAATCTTTGAGGGGATTCACCAATTTTATTTATATTTACATCACCAGTCAAGTCAACCATCTCCTACATTCTCGCTTATCCCATAGGCATGTCAGATCGTGAGGCTACATGGGGCATGAGGTGCCAGTGTGAACCCTCCTTAGGGTTACCTGTGCAGACCAGAGACAGCCTTGACTAGAGGGAGAAAGACAGGGCTGATAGGAGCAGAGAGTTCGATTCTTGTGTTCCCTGCCACAGATTTGGAAGGGTCCTGACAGCTTCCTGAACGTAAGAGTTATCATACTACCGTCCTCTTCAACCTGCCCTCTGGGTTGGTCTGTTCCAACCCACTTAGTTCCAGGGCTTGTTGCGGTGCCCAGCTGGCACTCTGACCTCCCTATCTCTACAGTGCGCCGAGCAGCCCAAATGTGTGGCCTAAAGGAGGTAGGGGACGATGAGGAGTGGGCCGTGTACTGGACAGACTGCTCTGTCTCCCTGGAACGAGTCATGGACATGAAGCGGTTTCAGGTACCAACCACCTGGTCCAAGATCCTAAAAGTTGAGTCCTTGGGATGAGTTCTCCCACTAGGCACCTGAGTCAGACACTCATTGTGGCTGTTGGGTTGTACCCCTGTGCTGAACAGGAAAGGTCACCCCCAGGACATTCTCCTCCAAGAGAAATAAATATACTTCAGTTGAGTCTCTGGAGCAATTCTCTGAAGAAAATGCTTGGTGGGCTCACTCTGTCTCACTATTGGCTCTCTCTGTCTGGAGCCATCTGTGCCCAACTGACCTCCTTCAGGGCAAAACCAAACCTACTGCTACAGAGTCAGTGCCCACTCATAGCAGCCCTGTGTGGGGGTTCGAAGATTAAATCCTAGGTTCCTAAACTTGGCTGATCATTGGAATCACCTGGGGAGCTGATGCAACTACAGGTCCCTGGGCTCTGTTTGCAACCTCTTTAGCAGGAGGAGCCCAACACCTCAGCTATAGCGCCACCAGGGTTCCTTTCTTGCATGGCCCATGAGCCAATTTTAGGGAGAAAACTGGGAGGCAGCTTCAGGGCTAACAGCAGGGCCATCTGAAAAACCCAGCCTCCTAAGGAGCTCCCCCTCGCACCCCTGTCCATTAAGGGATAGAGTGGGGGGTCCCAAAAACTTTTGTCAGGAAATTGGAATTAAGATAGAGTTGAATAAACCACCAACTCTGTTTCAGAAAATCAACCACTTCCCTGGCATGACAGAGATCTGCCGCAAAGATCTGCTGGCTCGGAACCTCAACCGCATGCAGAAACTCTATCCTACGGAGTACAACATCTTTCCCCGCACCTGGTGCCTCCCCGCCGAGTGAGTGAGCCTGGCTTCAGGTGCTGAGATGCTGGAGGGGGAAAGGGCTCCTGTCCCACCGCCTCCCACACTCTGGCTTAGCAACCTAGGGATGTCTCAGAGGGATGGCAATGGAATGAGAAAAGCTTCTGCTCAGAAAAGAGCACAGAAAAGTGGTCTGAGACCACATGCCCCATGAAGAGCAGGGAACATAACAGTCAGAATTCCAAGGAGGGGAGGGGTGGCGTGCACAGATGGCCATGCTGTGCAAAAAACTTTTTTTCTTTTTTTAAAAATAGCTTATTGGCATATAATTCATATACAATTCAACTGAAGTCCAATCATATTACTGAGTTGTACAATCATCACTACAATAAATTTTAGAACATTTTCTTCTTGTGCTTGCATTAACTCTTCATTTCCCCTCAATACCCTGCCACACCCCCAAGGGACTATTAATCCAGTTACTGTCTCTATAGATTTACCGCTCCTGGATTTCATACACACACACACACACACACACACACACACACACACACACACTCCAAAACACCACCAACAATAACAAAGTAAAACACAGAAAAACCAATCAAAAAAGAAGGCAGAAAATACTAAAAACTAGAACAAATTTAAAATAGATCTAAAAAACAAAATTTTAATTCTTGAGATAGTATAAGTATTATGTAGAATGTTTATTTTAAAAATAAAATTTAAAAATCCCATATTCTTTATCCCTCAAACTTACATAGTGGTTTGAGTGATGTTTAATAAAAAGGAGGAAAAGTAAAATTGAAATGGACTTGGGGTCTTTAGAGCAAACAAGTTCATCTCAAACAACAAAAGACCGGAGAAGGTCCTCAAGGAGATGGACGGACTGACACTGTGGCCCCAGCACCAGAACAACTGTGTGGACAAACAGGATAGGGCAGCGTTTGATTCGGTAGTGCATAGGAGTGCTGTGGGTTTGTAACTCCCTTGATTAACACTTAACCACAACAAAGAGATCAAATGATAAGGCATTCATTTTTAACCTAACTGCATCTGCAATCTCATCCACTTTCTAATGCACTTGTGTAGAATACATTTGTGTAGAAACCTTTTGACCAGCCCCTCTCTGCACATAGTTACGGAGACTTCCAGACTTACGGCCGCCAGCGGAAACCCCGCACTTACATCTGCAAGCCAGACAGCGGCTGTCAGGGGCGGGGCATCTTTATCACTCGAAATCCCCGGGAGATCAAGCCAGGAGAGCATATGATCTGTCAGCAATACATCTCCAAGGTGGGCGACCTGGGACCCACTGGAGTGCCTCGCCTCCCACAAAGCCAGGGGAGTCCTGGTTTTAGGCCTCTCCCCTTTCCCTGGTATCTTGGAGGCAGAATGGAGTCGAGCTTCAGGGCCAGCCTCCCTGGGTTGGACACTTAGCCTTTTCACTGCCTGAAGATAAGACCCCGTGCAAGTTTCTTAGTCTGTCTCTGTTCCCCCTTTTGTTAAATTTCCTCATTCATTCCGTGGTCATAGTGAGAGTCACTGTTTTATAAAGCAAATGTAAGAATGAAATGGGTTACTATGTATTTGTAGCACTTGAAATAGTGTGTGGTTATTCTTCCCCTGTGGGTTGGCATGCTCTCAGCCGTTCCTCATTGATGGCTTCAAGTTTGACATGCGAATCTACGTCCTGTTAACGTCCTGCGACCCTCTTCGAATCTTCATGTATGAGGAGGGCTTGGCCCGCTTTGCCACCATGCCCTATGTGGAACCCAACATCAACAACCTGGTAAGGGGCCCGCACCTTCTCCTCTACCATGGCCGTGAGTGCTAAGGTTCTATGGAGAAATCAGGAAGAGAGACGTGTCATTGGTGTCCTTGAATGAGGAAGTCAGTGAGAGAGCTTCAGCACTTGGCTGGAAGGAAGGATTTGGTGGGTGGTGACTGTGGCGCCCAGCACACCCTGTTCCCCTGAGAGCTTGGAAGACAGTTCTCAGGGGGCGCATGAAAGTTGTTTCCAAGCCTAGAGGGACAGGAGCGAAGCAGTCCTGGCACAGGACTGGAAAGGAGTGCAGAGCAGCAGGCTTAGACCCCAGGACTGCTCTCTCCACAGGATGATGTCTGCATGCACCTGACCAACTATGCTATCAACAAACACAATGAGAACTTTATCCGGGATGATGCTGTAGGCAGTAAGAGGTACTCCTTACTGTTTTCTCCTGCTTCCTTTGCCCAAGCCCTCAGTTTCAGCAGCCCATGACACATAGTGCCCTCTAAGTGCAGCCCCTAAACTTCATCCTAACTAAACTGTGCTCCAAGTAGATCTGTTGTGCCATCCAATCAATTCCAAATCATGACCACCGTGTGTGTGTGTGTGTGTGTGTGTGTGTGTGTGTGTAACTGCTCTGCAGGCTTTTCTTTTCAAGAGCCTCTTGAAAATAGATCACCAGGCCTGTCTTCCAGGCTAGGTTTGAACTGCCCACCTGTACGTTAGGTGCTTAACTGTTTTCACCTCTTAGGGCCTCCTCTAAGCTGCTAACAGCCCTTTAATACACAAGTCCCAGACCCAGGAGTCAGGCTAGGACTAGGGAACCCGTGCTTTAGCCAGGATCTACTGGCATAGAAACTGGCCTCCCTCTGAGCGCTCCTCACAGGAAGCTGTCAACACTCAATGCCTGGCTGCGAGAGCATAGCTATGAACCCCGAGAGCTGTGGGGAGACATTGAGGACATCATCATCAAAACTATCATCTCGGCCCATTCCGTTCTTCGCCACAACTACCGAACCTGTTTCCCCCAATATCTGAGTGGAGGTATATGTGCCTGTTTCGAGATCCTTGGTTTTGACATCTTGCTGGACCACAAACTGAAGCCCTGGCTGCTGGAGGTGAGGATTATCTCCTGGGTCTTGCAAAACCAAAGTTCAAAGGCCTCCCTGAACAGGCCATCAGGAATAGCAGCCCTGAGGTGGGTGGGAGCACTCGGTGGTTTACCAGCAGAAGGCATGAGATCCCTATACTTTTGACCTGCGGAGTCACATCTTGGTAGTCTCTGGCCTCCACCAAGGGATCCAGTTTTAACATCATGTGTTCCCAATGTGAATCTTGCCTTTAAGGACATTGTATGTGTAATCAGGCTGTCTGATTTTCTCTCATCAACTTGTGGGAATTGGTGGGATCACTAGAGCCTTGGAAGCCAGAGCTTGCAATAGCTGAGGCCCATGGAGGGGAATACTTCACCTAGACCTCTCCAGTTCGGCCCACCCCACAGCTCCTCATCACCTGCTCAGGTGGTCTAGGAAGCAGGTGGGGAATGACTCCTCCTGGCAGGTAAACCACTCTCCAAGCTTCACCACGGACTCACGTCTTGATCGAGAAGTGAAGGATGCACTTCTCTGTGATGCCATGACCCTTGTCAACCTCCGGGGCTGTGACAAGAAGAAAGTGCTGGAGGAGGACAAGCGGCGAGTCAAGGAGCGGCTTTTCCAGTACCACCAACAGCCACGAGAAGCCAGGTGCTTTCAGGGTCCGATGTGTGTTTAGCTGTGTAACTTTTACTTCTTTCACTCCTGAGCAGAGAAGTTCTGCTCTAGATGGAGGGTAAGACCGGTGACTGATTTTTGTATAGATTATACACATGACTCAAAATTTAAGACTTCCAGCTGCACAGTTTTCCTCTCTGGAGACAATCACTGTTCTTATGTCATGTGTTTGTTTATTTTCAGAAATAGTCAATGCACACATACTTTAAAAAAAAATCATTTTATTGGGGGCTCATACAACTCATCACAATCCATACATACATCCATTGTGTCAAGCACATTTGTTTCCCTCATCATTCTGAAAACATTTGCTTTCTACTTGAGCCCTTGGTATCAGCTCCTCTTTTTTTTTTCAACTTTTCCCCTTGTCGACTGAAAGAGTTGCATAATTTGCATGCTATTCTGCACTCTGCTTCGCAATGTATTTTAGGACTATTTTCATATTAATGTTTTTTTTTCTTTTTTTTAATAGTTAATATTTTTATTATTTCCAGGTCTCTTAAATGTCCACTTTTCCCAATAAAAGTATTTTTAAAAATGTGCACTTTGGGCATATTTTCCTAAAGAGAATTCTACTTTAGAGAAAAGTTCTTAATAGAGTTTCTGGCTTTAAATTTTTAGCATTTTTGTTTTCTTTTTCTAACAAAAGCGCTTCAAGAAACTGATTCCTGAATAAAACTTGTAATAATGAAACACAGGAAACAGTTCACTTAAATCAGTGCTGGTCACCCAGTGTTTTCATTGTGAGAGAGGTGCTAGACATGATAGTTCATTAATATTACAATCGTAATTTTGTAAAGATGGATAAAAATGAGTTGAAATAGATTTAGGGTTATTCCTATAATTCTCCCCTACTTGCATGCCAATATATAGGGACACAGTATATTTGATTCACCGTGATATCCTGCAGGCCTAGTACAAAATAGGCTCTTAAATGTTTGTGGAATAAATGGAGGTGAAATATGACAATAAATGTCCTGGATATTTCCATGATATTCAGCTGTGCATATCAGGGTAAAAAAATCATGTCTCTCAGTGGGGGAAATTTTTTTAAAAACTGGGTGAATGTACAACCCAACATGAAATTATGAGGCAGCTATTAAAAATGTCATGGTGACATTTTTATTGAGAATAAGGAGAAAAAAGAATATGCACACAAAAATAGGACACTGTGGCAGAATTCAGTAGACCCTGCCCTAGAGGCCATTCCTAAAGCCAGTGTTGCTGATGTTCTTCTAATATTCTGTAGTGGTCATGTATGGAGGTAAATAGAAAAGTGTTTCTACAAATCCATGGAAACCTCTATTAAACAAAAATATCAAAATGTGATGGGACCAATGGTTCCTGGGTGACATGGGAGTGGGGGAGGTTGGGGGAAATGTAGTGGTGTTAACAAACCCAGGGACAAGGGAACAACAAGTGGTCCAAATCATTGATGAGGAGGGTGTAGGAGGCCTGGTAGGGCGTGATCAAGGGTAATGTAACCGAGAGGAATTACTGAAACCCAAATGATGGCTGAACATGATAGTGGGACAAGAGGAAAGTAAAAGGAAA
>NW_022103904.1:26415936-26467378 GCF_000313985.2 Echinops telfairi | reverse complement strand
TTTTTTCATGTCCTCTATGCTCTAACTACGAAAATATTTGATTTACAAATAAGGAATCCTACTTCGCGGAATTTCATTTATCACGGGTCTAGAACCGATTAACTGCGATAAACGAGGGTTCACTGTATTCATCAAGTAAATCTATCAGAATTACTCCTTTGGAATAAAACATTTGCCATACCTTCCGAGCTGAACTCTTTGCCTTGAATTTAGTTTTAGATCTTTAAGAATTTGGTCCATATAAAACCTGTTGCTGTTTTGGGGGGTAGACCAGCATTCTTGGAAACTTGTAGCAGAACTTCAATGATGTGGGAAGTTGTCCATTTGAGTTTTGTTAAAATTTTGATATTAGCTCTGACCTCAAAATTCCTTTTTTTCCATAGCACAAAAAGGATCCTCCTTTTAAAGGTATCCTAATGAAACTAATTGTATTATTTGTGTGCAGCTGTACAGGCGTGTTTAGAATAAACCCAAGCACGTATGACTGGAACCCTAGTAGTGATAGTTGTTTGTTGTTGTTTTAACTTCTCTATTACTCTTACAACCAGAAACCAAAGAGATTGCAATAACTTGGGTGTGTTAGCTTAGGAGTGGCTTTCTCTGCACCAAAGATGAAATGTAGATGTTTGGGAAAGCCAAATCTATTTTATCACATAGGTGAGGCTGGCTGAAGATGGGCTTGGCAGCTTTCACCACATGGGCAGGCAGGGGCCCAGAAGGTCATGAAGCTAGTGGGCAGTTCTCACAGCCTTAGCCAGTCTGCTTCTCCTCAATGAGCACTCTCACAGTCCTCCTATGACTCACCCTGCGCTTGGTCTCCACAGGCGAGAACAAACTCAGTTGTCCCATGCAGCAATGTTGGACCAGGAGCGCTATGAGGATTCCCACATGGGCGGATATCAGCGGATCTACCCTGGGCCTGACACAGAGAAGTATGCACCCTTCTTCAAGCACAATGGCTCCCTCTTCCAGGAGACTGCTGCTTCCAAGGCCAGAGAGGAATGTGCCAGGTATTATGCCAAAAGTCGTAGGCTGGAATCTGCAGTTTCCTCTGTACACTTGGGTGGGGGCAGATGCACAGGAGGAGGAACAGAGCTAGACAACACTTGAAGATTGAGGTATGGAGCTATAAATTCTATCAGATTCCTAGTATTTCGCCCTAGTCTTTGTCCAGATCCTACTCTTTTCCCATCCCCATTTTTCTTGGCCTCTTTCACCCCAACATAATTTCACCAGCGTCTGAAGCTCCTGTGTATTGTCAGGCAACAACTGGAAGAGATCCGCCTCAAGCAGGAACAGCAGGAGGCCTCCAGCAATAGGAGGAGAAAGGAAAACAAGGACCAGAACCAAGGGGAGTCAGCCGGGGAGAGGAGCCGATGCAAGATGGGGCCTCGAGGCCTTTCCACCCACTTGATTCACAGGAACCGGATCCAGGAGAAAGAGGTTTCAGGCGTTTCGTGGCTCTCCCTTTTTTATAGGAAAATGGGTTGGCACTACTAGAGAAGGGAAATCTGCAGACCCCTCTTCCCCTTGCACCAGAAAGAAAGGAGTACCCTAGCAATAAACGGAATCTGACCTTTTGGTTGAGGAGATGAGAGAATAGGTAGCACAGGGTCAAGAGTAGCAGAGGATAAGTGTGGGAACCATGCAGCCAGGCCAGGGAAGGGATGGAGGAAGTGTGGGCGCGGGGCCTCTAGCCCTGCTTGCTGATGACCTGGGCCTCAGCCTTGGAGATCCTGCATCTCTCTCTCATGTTCCTTTTAGCTGCTACCAGTGGACACCATGCAGCCTCAGGAAATTGTGGAAGAGGAGGAGCTGGAACGCATGAAGGCCCTGCTACAAAGGGAGAATCTCATCCGTAGCTTGGGTATTGTCGAGCAGCTCAACCGCATGCTGCACACCAACCATCGGGGCCAGAAAAAGCTCCTTGAGTATCGGGTGAGGGTCCCAGAGCAGCCCACCCTCTCAGAGAATAAGGGAACAAGGGCTGTGACACTGGCACAAGGTGGTAGTCACATCAAAGAAGGCTAATGCGATGGGATCTGGCAGTGGAATCCAGGAAAGCTATGTACATTGGGAGGGCCTGATGGTTATTTCTGCATCTACTCCCACACATCCTTGTTTTTAGTCATGATATCCAGCAAAGCAATTTGCTCTGTATATTCCTGTTTCACAATAATCCAAAACTCCTGCTTGACAAATAACAAGGCCACCACCCTCTTCAGTAGCTTCTGTGTAATTCTCTCCCTAGCAATGCCAGTGCCCTGGTTCTGAAGGGAGATAAGTAAACAATCTTGGGCCAACAAAACAGCCGCCGCATTCACTATTCCCTGGGTTAGGGCAAATCCATCTGGATTCTCTCTTCTGTTGAGCCCCGAAGGAGGAACTGATTAAATCAGTGTTTCCCAAAGTGGGGGAGGGGGGGGTCCCAGAATAATCTAGGGTAGCTGAAAAAACATGTACCTACATTTAATCTTGAATTATGGGGTATAGTACCAAGTTTTTAATTGCCTGAGGGTATTATTATTATTTCCTGAAAAGGGGGTGGTAGGCCAAATAAGTTCAGGAACCTGTGGGTTAAGTGGTGGTTGTGACCTAGTAGAGACTTTTTTTGCAGTTACCTATTCCTTCCGACCTGTACCCCATCTCACAAAAAATGTGGTAAGGGGCTGCTCTTCTCCTCCAGCCTAGAGTTCACCAGGATGGGATGGGCAGTCAAGAAATGCATTCTGTAAGTCTGGTCCCATTGGTGATCTTGAGAGGGGCCGCCACAGAACAGGGCCTTCCTCATTTCCTGCATCCAGTTCGGCCCCAGGAATTGATCCCCAGGATCCTAGGGCCTCTGCCAAGCATGAATGCTGCAATTCCACATCATTCCCAGTGCCAACTACAACCTAAGAACTTCAGTTGGATGGGAGATCCAGCAGCCAAAGGGCCCTGTTCACTGTCAATGAAGAAATGTGAACGGCGCTACTGTTCCAGCAGCAGCAGACTGGGGCTCACTAGCCGTAAGTATACAAAAAGAGTTTTGGTCACTTTCACTTGTATAAATCTCCATTAGCTGATATTGCAGCTGGGATGCTCCCAAATTATAATATTGCGCTTCCAGGAGAGTAGGAATGGGGGTTGTGCAGACCCATTTATTCATTTCTCACTAGACTTTGATGGACAAGTAAACTCAGCATTTGCCATAAAAGTGGTACAGGCAGGGGAGGGAAGCAGGCAAGATGTTCCTCTGTGCCAAGTCACAGCTGGGGAAGAGGAAAGGGAACACTCATCTGAGAATATCAACTCAGAGGGGCTCATGTTTCCACCACAGAAGGACAAGCCAGCAGAAGGCTAGAAGCTATAAACCGCGCCCTGGCAGGATCAGTGCCACCCTCTTTAACCCCACAGCAGGGTTATCTTCTACACCCGGAAAGAGTGGCAAGTGACTCCTGGGCTGCCTGCGCCATGCCCTCCACGGTAGACTCTGAGCACAGAGCAGGCAAGGTGGGAGACCTCACCCTCTGCCCTGCCTCTGCACCCCTCCTACAGCGTTCCAGCGTACTCCTCAACTTCAGCCATCACAGGTAAAGAGCAGGAAGCAAGCCCAGGACTCACCCTCTCCTGGAGAACCCATTCAGGTTTCCAAAGGGCCAACGACCTTTCTTGCTACATGAGACTGCCATGCTCCAGTTTGAAACGCCCTGGTGAGGAACCCTATCTGCAGAAGGCAAAACACCACTCCCCATACACCCTAAAAGTATTTTGGGATCCGTAAAGACTAAAAGATCAAAAGCAGCCCGGACGGCTATGTACTCAGCCCTTTCAACTTTAGCTGAAACCTGGGTGAGGTCAGGGGCTGGACGTCATCCCGACGGACAAGAAGTCTCTCTTCCTGAGGAGCCGGGTGCCCAAAGCACGGACTGTCGCCTTCAGGAGGTGACCGCGGTAGGGATGTCCCTGCCCGCTCCTGTGACGGAGGCAGGCAGGCCGGTCTGGGAAGGGGCGGCTCTTGGCAACTGAACCTGTCTTTTTATTAAAGTTCTCTATACCTTTTCCTGCTCCGTCCGGTACTTCATGCCCGTCCTTGAGTTTCAGAGAAGCCCCCTCCATCCACAGTTCCGGTTCGAGCCCAGCAATCCCCGCCCTCAGCGTGATGCCACGCCCCCCGCGCGCCTACTTCCGATCCCGCCCACTCACTTCCGGCGTGGTCGCGGTGCGCGCCGTGGAGAAGCTGTGCTCGTCGTCATGGCGGTAGCGCTGAGCCTCTTTCTGGGCGGGCGTGTCCGTGCCGCTGTGGTTCGCCGTGGGTTCGCGACCCGGGGAGTGACGGGCCCGGGCCCCGTCGGTCGCGAGCCGGATCCCGATTCCGACTGGGAGCCGGAGGAGCGGGAGCTGCAGGAGCTGGAGAGGTACCGGCTCCTTCCCGGGCCCTCAGCCTGAAGCAGGGCCTCCAGTCCCGGCGCTCCGGGCCGCGCCCCCTCGGCGCCGGGCGTCCGGCCGCCGCTCCCGCCGCGGCCTTCGTTTCTTCGCCCTTGTTTGGGGCGCAGGGGCAGTTTGCCAGCTTCCTTAGGACCATGTATTCCTTGACGTATTTCCAGCACCCGTTTAGAGTTCGTGCTTCCGGGCCGCTAGTGTTCTGAGACTTGGTTCCGAGCAGGTGTAAGCAGGCGAACCGCCCGCGGGCCCTTCCGTGCGCAGAGCGAGAGGGCTGGGCAGCACGTGACTTAGCCTGAGGCTCCCCAACCGCCCGCTTCTTCCACGCACGGCTCCTGCTATTGGTTCTCTCCCTCAGCGCCCTGAAGCGACAGAGAAAAGCTATCCAGTTCCAGAAAATTCGGAGGCAGTTGGAGGCGGCCGGCGCCCCGCCCAGGACCCTGACGTGGGAAGCCATGGAGCAGATCCGGTGAGACTTGGGATCCCGGCGGTGAGGTGCAGAACCCAGGGGTTTTGTTAACTCCTTTTTCGTATGGGGAATTTGTGACAGAGCAGGCGAACCAGATAGCGAACCTCCAGGAGTTTATTCGTTTCTAACATCATGGCACATTTGGCTCGTTGTTGGCCGAAAACCGTTTTTGTTTTTTGCTGGTAACTCAAATAGTGAGTTACAGACGTCTCAACATTTAACTCCTAAATAGATCTTAATGTCCTAAACTTAGGCTCCATAGAGGGGGCTGCCCTCGTCATGAGCATTTTTCTGGAGAGGATTTGTATCATAAATCCTTTTTTGAAGCCCTGTCATACACCTGACAGACAGGCAGAATGATGTATATATTTGAATATTTTGTGTTGTTTTCAAGAGCTAACACCTAATGTATGGCTCAAAAGTAAAACAATCTAAGTGGGAGGTTTTGCTCCCACTCTAGTTAACTGCAGCTCCTATTAGAAGTTTCTTGGGCCAGCTCCCAGGTTTCCTTATGCAGTGGCTCAAGGGCTTGGCTGACAGAAAGGTTGGTGATTCACCTTGGGAGAAATATGTGGCAGTCTGCTTCAGCAAAGACTGCAGCCATGGAAACCCTCTGGGGCAGTTCTCTGAGGGGGTGTCAGAAAGTTCATGGAAAAGTTCGATCTTTAATTACATTTTTCCATGAGTTTTATGATGCCCCCTCGCATCTATTTAGTTACCATATATGCGAGAGTAAGCCGACCTGAGTATCAGCCAAAGCACCTAATTTTACCACAAAAACTGCATTAAAAATGTGCTGGAAAACTTGGCTTATACACGAGTGTATACGGTAATCTGAAATAAAGTCTCAAAACACTATTCCTCTCCCCTGCCATTCAGTAGATTCCTTCTCTTAGTAATCCTATGTAGGGTTGTTGAGTCTCAGATAGCCTGTCTTTCTCCCTCCGCAGCTGGTGGCTTTGGACTACTGACTTTGTGGCTAGTGGTCCAAAGCTGATCCAAAATTTGCTCAGCAGTGCTATCAGGACTCCTCCAAAACCAAGCTCTGTCATCAAGTCGATGCTAACTCATAGTGACCCTATAGCAGGGGTCCTCAAACTTGCCAGTTCACTGTCCCTCAGACCCATTGGAGGGCTGCCGGGCTATAGTTTAAAAAGAAAACTATGAACAAATTCCTACTCACACTGCACATATCTTATTTTGAAGTAAAAAAACAAACGGGGCAAAAACACCCGGTGGGCCGGATAAATATCCTCGGAGGGCTGAAGTTTGAGGACGCCTGCCCTATAGGATAGGGTAGGACTGTCTCAGTGGGTTTCTGTGACTTAACTTTTTGCAGAGTAGAAAGCCCTGTTTCCCTGAGCAGCAACGGGTGGTTTTGAACTATGACCATGTGGATCCTAGCCCAGTGCATAACCACTACACCATCAAGGCTCTACCAGGCTCCTTACATTTGACTTTTTTCTGTTTAATAGATCCTATTGATCTTATCAATTCAGAAAGAGCACCCCTTATCCTTTTCATGGCTTCCTAATTAGCATAGTTTATTTAGCCAGTCTTTTGTAATGGGTACTTGGTTCATTTCCACTCATAAGTCACAAATAGTGCTCTAGTGTATAACTTTAACTTTGTACATATATCTTTCTGCATCTGCCAGGTATATGAGGGGGCAACAAAAAAAGTATGGAAAATAGAATGAAAAAATAATGGTATTTTTCCACAAACTGTTTGAATCCCTTTTGTATTTGTTGTATACATTCCTAGAAGCAAGGCTTATGGATCAGGGGACAAATAAATTTTATATTTTGATAAAATGACACAGGAATTGAGGCTCAGAATAAATAGAACCAGAATAAATAAATAGAATATATAGAACTAGTCAATGACACTTTCTGAGCCTGTAACCATTCTGTCTTAGGCCTACCTCCCGTCTTCAACAACAGCTTCTTCAAATCTAACATTGTACCTTTCATCCCTCTCCCTTTCCATTACTTTAAAGAGCGCAGGCCATTAAGTGAGAACCCTTTCAACTTCCTGGTCTTCCACCTCACCTATTCTCAAATTTACCAGTATCACTTTTATGTACTCAAATCAGGAGAAGCATTGGCCTTTCACTTATCTAGAACTAATCCTGTTTGTGTTCTAAGTCAAAACTCCATCTAACGTATGTACTCGAATAAGCCGAGTTTTTCTGCACATTTTTAATGCAGTTTTTGTGGTAAAATTAGGTACCTCTGCTGATAACTCGGGTCGGCTTATGCTCGAGTATATACGGTGTTTTCTCAGAAACGCATTTCTGACAACTTAAAATCCCGCCCTCACCTTTTGTTCCTTGCTGGTTTCGCTGGCAGCCTACTCCTTTTTTTTTCTCTTACAATAATAAAATTAGGAGTCCTGGTGGTATAGTGAATACTAATTGGGCTGCGGTCTGCAAGGTCGGCTGTTCAAAACTACCGCTGCTGCTCCCCGGAGCAGGGGAACACAGTTATCTACTCCCATAAACAATTACAGTTTCAGAAATTCACAGCCAGATCTACCTGTACTACAGGGTTGCTGTGAGATCTGCCCTGTCCTAGAGGCATCAACTCAATGACACTGAGATATAAAACCCTTCACAAATGACTTACTCAGTGCTGGACTCGGCATTTTTGTCTGTATCCTTAGCATTTGACCTTACAGACCACTTTATTGAAATTCTCCTTTTTTAACTTGCAGGGTACCAGCCTCTTGATATTCCTTGTTTCTAGGGCTACTTTTCTGTCTTCTTCCTAGACTGCTGTATCTCTGTGTGTGTGTGTAAGTTTTCTTATCTAACTTTGCATACTTCCCAGTATGACTTCATTTACACTTCTCTTGTTGTAGAACTTACACATCTGTCATCTTCAACCTGTTTTTCTCTGAATACTAAATCCATATATTCAGCAGTACACTAGACATCTGTTTGCTTGACACAGTGTTGCCTCAAATACAACATGTGTAAAGTAGAATTCATCCTTGTTTCCCACTACTTAATTCTGCTTCTATTTTCCCTTTAGTCCTGAATGATCCCACTATTTGTCCAAGCAAAAATCCTGAATCTCAGCCTTTGCACATCACCTTCCCAATATTTAGTTCTTTACCAAGTTCTCCCTTTTGGTCTTCCTAAAATATTTCTCAACACTCCCTCCACTCTCATTGGTACTACTGCAATTCAAACTCCCTGGTTGAATCTTGTTTTCTGCTCCTTTCTTACCACAGGAAAACTACACTAGATCTAGCTTCAAAATGGACATTTGCTCTTAGCATTCCATTGCTTTAAATCCTTTCTTGGCTCCCTGTTAGCCATGGGATAAATTCCAGTAATTTTTCCAACCTCCTAAGCATAGAGCCTTGGCACAGTGGCTGCTAACTACAAAGTCAGCAGTTGGAAACCACTAGCTGCTTTTCAGGAGAAAGATGCTCCTTTCTACTCCAGTAAAGATGTACAGTCTTGGAAACCTGCAGGAGCAGACGTATAGGGCCACTATGAGTTAAAATTGACTTGATGGCAGTGAGTTTAAGTGTTATTTGAAGCCTGACATGACACTGCTGAGTAAGCGTTGGACCATTACTGCAAAGTTGGCATTTTAAACCCACCAACTGTTCAGGAGAAAGTTAAGGCTGTCTACTCCCATAAAGATTTTAAAAGCCTTGGGAACTCTATATAGGGTTGTTATGAGTCAGAAGTGATTTGATGGCAGTGGGTTTCAGGTTTTAGACGTGTGACATAAAGGAGCCTTGGTGGTACTGGGGGATAAATGTTAGGCTACTAACTACAAGGTTGGAGGTTCAAACCCATCAGCCACCACACGGATGAGGCTCTCTTTTCCCACAAAGATTTAGTCTCAGAATCTCTTTATAGTGTCGCTATCAGAATTAACTCAATGGCACTAGATTGTTTTTGAGTGGTGTGTGGGGATAGCCAGCCCCCCACAACTAATCACCGGTTCTGTAGGCTCAGTTGTACGATTAAAATATATAAAGTTGTAGTAAAGTCATGGGGAATAGGGAGAAATGGAGTAAAATAAAGAAATCAGACACATTTCATGGTAGCATGCTCACCTCGGCCCCACTTGGTTGCCCAAGTGAGGATGTGGAAGGTGGGAATTACAGGAGTGAGTGAGTGAGATTTATTACTAACCAAGGCTTATATATCTTTTGGAGGCGTGCAAGCCCCCTGATTACAGGTAAAGACATACTTCGTACAGGAAGGGGATGTACAATGGGCATAAGCGTGACAGGAAGGGGATGAGCTAGAGGTGTACACACTAAAGGAAGAGGAGGGACTAGTGGTATATATGTGACAAGAAGGGTAGACCTTAGACTCAATATGGCAGCCTAACCGTGGTCATTCTTGAGTGGGTTTGACCTCCCTGGGCTCCTTCAGGGAAACAATCTACTACTATCCTTATCAGAAGGGAGTGGGCCCTACTTAGGGACAGACTATGCAGTGTGATTGCTTAGATGACTGATAATCCTTAGGGAGAATAACCTCTGACCTACTTTTGTTGACCTCCAAGTGTATAGTCATTTGCCACAGGAAGCAAGCAGCTAAGTTCAGCAAATATTTGGGGGAGACAACTTGGGAGAAGTCTTTGTTTCCCACAAGGGGGGTGAGGGGTGGGGGGGCAGCATGACAGTCATGTTTCTGCTCTCACATAAATTGAACAGCTCTCAACAAGGAAATGCCTTTTTTTTTTCTTTCTGGTGTTGCTGATTTTATTTATTTATTTATTTATTTAGACATTTTATTGGAAATGCTTTTTTGAAGTATTTCATAATCTCACTCTGTCATCAGTACTTTTTCTTTCTCTTTCCTTCTCCCCTCTTACTACTCTTTCAGATAAGCCCTAGCTTGGACTAATAAAACACTTGCTGGGCCAAACTACAAGTACTGTGATTACCTGTCTCTGGATTTCCTGTCTAGGTGTTCTTGCTATGGCACTTACCATGTGTTTGTCACATGCTAATATTTCTTCTCCACTACTAAATTTTATGCCTATTGAAGGGAAAGAACCGTCTCCAGCAAGGAGGATTTACTGTAGGGTCAGATCAAGGAATTTAGTTGATGTGAAATAAAGTGATTTAGCTAAGAGGAGCCCTGTTGGTGTAGTGGGTTACAAGTTGGGCTGCTTATCAAAAACCAGGGAGAAAGAAGGGGCTTTCTACTCCCATAAAAATTTACAGTCTTGAAACCCACAGGGACAGTTCTCTGTCCTTTAGTGTCACTGAGTCAGAATCAAATCAATTGCAGTGATTTGGGTTTTTTTTTAAATCAATTTATTGAGGCTCTTACAATTCATCACAATACATAGATCAATTGTGTAAAGCACATCTATACATTTGTTGCCCTCATTATTCCCAAAATGATTTGGGTTTTTAGCAGCGAGTGGTCAGGTGTTACTATTGACATACAAAAGTGGAGCACAGTTCCTCAGCTCACACAAGATAGTGGCTGGTGTCAGTTTTCCCAAGCCTCTATTTCTTTTTTTTAACCTGGTTGTCACTAGTGTTTATTAGCTATTCTGTTTGGAGGCTTCTTTATAACTTAAAAACTTGCTCCTTTTTCCATAGGTATTTACATAAGGAATCTGCAGAGTCCTGGACAGTTCCCAGATTGGCTGAAGGCTTTAATGTCAGCCCTGATGTGATCCGAAGGGTTTTGAAAAGCAAGTTTGTACCCACATTGGAGCAGAAACTGAAGCAAGATCAAAAAGTTCTTAAGAAAGCTGGGCTTGCCCACTCACTCCAACAGATTCACGCCTCTGGAAATACCACAAAACCCCTCTCTGCAGGCCACTCCGTGTCAGGCTCTCTGCTGATGCCAGGAAGCAAAGACTCACCCACAGGCCAGAGTCACAGCACAGCTTTGAAAGTGTTAGACTCAAACACTCATAGTACAAGTACACGGAGGAGACAGAAGGGAAGAAATGGAGGAGACCGGAGCCTGGAAGGAATAAAGGAGAGCTTTGTGCCTATAGCTGCAGCTGTGAGTCAACCGAAGGGGTTGCAGAAATACTCCACCAGTGATGGAGGGAGTACCAGAGGAACACACAGTCATGGATTGCCAAATGATGAGAAGCTGGAGGAATTGAAAGCAGGCAAGCCAAGTGACCAGAACTTCAGCAGCAAAGTAGTGCAGAGGGGGCAGGAGTTCTTTGACAGCAATGGGAACTTCCTGTATAGACTTTGAGCCAGACCTGCCTTGTGGAGAGATGTGTGGGACAGTTGGGAAGGTGTGCGTGGAGCTGTACCTAGTGTTTTGCTTCTGTATTAGTCACCTTGAAAGAAGTAATGGGCCTGGAATGAGAATAGTAACGAGCTGCTTGTACTGGACTGTTGATAAAGGGCAATGAACTTCAGGGCCAGTATGTAAGGGGCCAAGGTGAATGTTGGGCTGGATACATCTATGATTTTTAGAGCACAGCTTCAGATGTGACCCCTGTGGCTCTTGACTACTTACCCTTCTTGCTTGGGCGCACTTTGTATGTTGAAAACCAGCCTGGGTTGCATGTATTGCCAGTTTGTGTGATAACCTGAAATAGATGTTTGGGAGGAGATGAAAAGTTTGTTTCTGATCTCATTTCCTCCCTAATGAATACTAGCAATTCTGGAACTGTATGGTCAATTATTTGTTTTCTTTATCTGCAAAATAAAGTAAAATGTAGCCGGCTGTTCCTTGCCGTACCTGTGAACCTAGAGAATAAGAGAAGGGTTCTTTCGTTGTTAAAGAACAGGGTTAGAAGAGACCAGAAGAATGCTCAACAAAGTGTTCATTTCAAATTGTCCTACTTGATAATGAATTGGGCCAACTAAAACCTGAACATCTTTCATTTAGTTGCTGGGGCTCTCTACCTACTTTCTAAGGCTTAAAATTGTCTAATTTTATCATTTTCACCAGATTTCTACAAGGATCCCACTAGGGCAGGAAGGAACCTTTTACATATGAAATAGTCTCAAAGAATTTGGGCTGTGCCCAAGGCCACATGGCTGATCTTAAGTGCAGCTTCTAAATCCCAGAATCTAGTAATCTGGCATAATCTATGAGAATTTACTGGTGCTTTTAGGTTACCAGCCAGTCCTATTATAAGTAGACATAGAATGAGATATTCTATATGCCACTAATAATCCCAAGACAGTTTTCAACTGTCTCATTTTAACAATTTGGCAGCAAAAATTATACTTAGAATTTAAATTACATGTAGGATATTAAAAATCTATGAAAACTGACATTCCAGCTTTTTCATTACCTCTTCGTGGATTTTTTTTTTACTAAGGTTATTAACAGTAATTATAACTAATTGCTGTTAACTTGAACATTCATTCATTAAAAATGGAAAGGTCTAATAAGATGTTAACCAAAATCCTATATTTCAGATGTTGGTGATAATGACAGTGGAGGGAGGAATAAGATGTGATTTTTAAAAAATACATAATTTCCCATTTGAACTTTTGGTTTAAGAGGTTGGACTGTTGGATTATTTAAACTTGCATTTCTAAATCCTGCAAATCAGACCTTGGGGTTAGAGAAATTTAGAAACATGAATGTGCTTTCCATATACCTCATTTCCTATCCCTTCTGCTTGCTCAACTTGAATCTTTGCCATGTGACAGTTTTAAGGCTTTTGTGTGTCCCAGTTCTTTGACCCGGATTTTCACATGGCTGGCTCCTTGTTGATCAGGTATTGGATCAAGTATTGCTTTAGTAGACCCTTTGCATGTTTTTACCATCACCACACTCTGTTGTAACTGAAGGGCCTGAAGTTATTCCTGTTTGTCATTACCCGTCCTGCCTCCATAGTAGATCCTATGAGTGGAGAAGGCCTGTGTGCTTATTGCTATAGTCTCAGCTCCTAACATCTCAATGTTGAGTGAAGGAAGTGCTTGAACTTCAACCAGTCTCATGGCAGAAAGTCCTGCTTTTTACCTTCTCAGCCTGCCTATCAGCCTTAGCCCACAAACGGCATCAGAAACCCCCTCGTGGCTGACCTGTTGGCTTTATCCTGTCAATGTGTCTCCAGTCATAAGCCACTGACTTTCTGTGTTGAAACTGCCCCAAGTTGTGGGATGGGCTCATCCCACTCTCTGCTCCACTGGCCCCTGACCTCAGGCAGTCATTTCATGACACAATGGAGGACATCACCACACTGGATGAGGTGAAGCTGCCCTTCTGAGTACAGATGAAGAATCCGATGACTGAGGCAGCAGATAAGATTCTGCCCAAGTTGGAGAGAAGTAGTTATGGGAGGAGGGAGTAGCTCAGAGCAGCATTGTACCCAAGCTCGAGAAGTTGGCAACCTAAAACTGAAGGGACTTAAATCTCTGAACCCTGGACAGGAAACCGCCATCTGGAGGCAACCTTCACCTCATCAGATTCCCACTAAAGGGATGGGTTTGAAACACCACCCCCACCCCCCACCTTAGGGGTGGTTGGTGGTTGTGGATCTCAGTACAGATAACTTGAACAACCTGGGGGTGAGGGATGCAACTCGTGTGTGCACATGTGCGTTCACAAGCTGTCAAAAATCTGCGTATAGTTTCTGATTCTAAACTTTATAGCTCACTGTGGACCAAAAACCTTAACAATAGTTTGTATTTTATATGCCTTATATATTGCACCCATATAGAAGCTGCATTTTTAATACAAGGAAAAGAAGTATTTAACAAAAAGTGCAAGGTTTTCACACCTGGCCTAATTATAACAATGATGAGATTTTCTTTTGTTCAGTGGTCCTTCCACTGGAGTCACTGGTCTTGAAATAGGCATTGCACCAATGAAACATAGAACTTTCCTCTAGTTTTTTAATTCTTTCCCGTCTCCCACCCCCGCCACTATCATGACCCCAATTCTACCCTTCAAATCCGGCTAGACCAGAGCATGTACACTGGTACAGATAAAGAATCCAGGACAGATAAACCCCTCAGGATCAATAATGAGAGTGGCGATACCAGGAGGGGAAGGGGAAGGTTATGGCAGAAAGGGGGACCCAATCACAATGCTCTACCTACCTCTTCCAGGGGGACGGACAAAAGAAAAATAGGTGAAGGGAGACTGGTCGGTATAAGACATGAAAAAAAAATTATATATATATATATATATAAATTATCAAGGGTCCATGGAGGTGGGGGGGTGTGAGCTGATACCAAGGGCTCAAGTAGAAAATTTTGAAAATGATAATGGCAACATGTACAAATGCGCTTGACACAATGGTGGATTGTGATAAGAGCTGTATGAGCCCCCAATAAAATGATTAAAAAAGAAAGAAATAGGCATTGCAACAGCAGACCTCAGTCTATGATACATACCAAGCAATTCAACTTTTTCTTGGAATGTCACGACCACTTCCCGGGAGTACATCCAGTATCACTCATGGCACTTCACAGTCCCATGCTGTAACTTATTCATGATTGACAGTAGTGTAGTCAAAATGAAAATTTGAGAACCATGAGCAATTTACTGCAATACGCAATTTAATGGAGAAACTGCTGTGTGCAGATGATTTACCATCAGATGGTAGTTGAGGGAAGAAAAGTCCAAGTGGACCCCAACCATTCAAACCTGTCTGTACTTTTAACAAACCAAGGCTGTGTCACCTATTGCATATTCCTTCAGTCCTGATACATCCTTTTTTTTTCCACATTCTTATTTATATCGTCCAGCTTCTTAGATTATTTGTTCAGCAGACAGATTGAATAAGTCTGGTGGAAAGTATACAGCCTTGACTAATGCATACCTTCCCTGATTTTAAACCACTCACAATTCCTTAAAGTCTCTTTAAATGGCTGCCTCTGGCTCTGTGTACAGGTCTGCATGAGAACAATTACATGTTCTGGAATTCCCATTCTTTGCGATGTTGTCCTTTGTTTATTATGATCTACATAGTTGAATGCCTTTGCACACACAGGTAAGCAACTTTCTGGTAGCCTGATCTTTTAGCCAAATCCATATGACATCAATGATATCATTTGTTTCACATTCTCTTCTAAATCTAGCTTGAATATTTGGCAGTTCCCCGTTGATGTACTGAAACCAATACTTTTTTGAGTGATTTTCAACATAATTTTACTTGTATGTGATGTTACTGCAATGATAGTTGATAATTCCCACATTCCATTGGTGCTTGATCCAAGCTATGATATTATCAGTCACTTCATACACATGAAAGCTGGATAATGGGAAAGAAGGCAGAAAATGTTTGAGGGGAGACCAGCCCCTAACACTGTCACAGGTTCGTAGGCGCAACTGTCTGGTTAAGATATATAAAGATTCAGAAGCATCAAAGCCCACATGGAAGAAGCACACCAGCCTGTGTGACCACAAGGTGTAAAAGGGACCAGGTATCAGACATCAAAAAACAAAAAATATCAGTGGGTGCCCACCTTCTCGATATGATCACTGAAGACAAATGTGAAGAAAGCTGATGGTGCCTGGCTAGCAAAAGATATAGTGTCTGGGGTCGTAAAGTCTTGAAGATAAAAAGCGGCCATCTAGCTCAGAAGCAACAAAGACCACATGGAAGAAGCACACCAGCCTGTGTGGCCACGAGGTGTCGAAGGGATCAGGTATCAGGCATCAAAGAACAAAAAAATCATATCATTGTAAATGAGGGTGAGTGGAGAGTGGAGACCCAAAGCCCATCTGTAGGCAACTGGACACCGCCTTACTGAAGGGTTGCAGGGAGGAGACGAGTCAGTCAGGTTGCAGGGTAGCAACAATGAAACAAACAACTTTCCTCTAGTTCATAAATGCTTCCTCCCCCCACTATCATGATCCCAATTCTACCTTACAAATCTGGCTAGACCAGAGGATGTACACTGGTACAGATAGGAACTGGATATACAGGGAATTCAGGACAGATGATCCCTTCAGGAACACTGGTCAGAGTGGTGATACCTGGAGGGTGGAGGGAAGGTGGTGTAGAAAGGGTGATCAATATAAAACCTCCTCACTGGGGGATGGACAACAGAAAACTGGGTGAAGGGAGACATCGGACAGTGTAAGATATGACAAAATAGTAATTTATAAATTATCAAGGGTTCAAGAGGCAGGGGGATGTGGGGAAGGAGGGAGGAAAATGAGCTGATACCAAGGATTCAAATAGAAAGCAAACGTTTTGAGAATGATGATGGCAACAAATGTACAAACGTGCTTGACACAATTGATGTATGTATGGATTGTGATAAGAATTGTATGAGCCCCAAATAAAATTATTATTTTTTTAAAGATAAATAAAGATTACGGAAGGGTCGAAGGGAGGAGACGAGCCAGTCAGGGTGCAGTGTGGCAAGATGAAACATACAACTTTCCTCTAGTTCCTAAATGCTTCCTCCCCCTCACACTATCATGATTCCAATTCTACCCTACAAGTCTGGCTAGACCAGAGGATGTACACTGGTACAGCTAGGAACTGGAAACACGGGGAATCCAGGGGAGATAATCCCTTCAGGACTAGTGGTGAGAGTGGGGATACCGGGCGGGTGGGGGGCAAAAGTGGAAGGGATTACAAGGATCTACATATAACTTCCTCCCTGGGGGACAGACAACAGAAAAGTGAGTGAAGGGAGATGTTGGACATTGCAAGATATGACAAAATAATAATTTATTACTTATCAAGGGTTCATGAGGGAGCGGGGAGGGAGGGGGGAAAATGAGGACCTAATGCCAGGGGCTTACGTGGAGAGCAAATGTTTTGGGAATGATGAGGGCAATGAATGTACAAATGTGCTTTACACATTTGATGTATGTATGGATTGTGATAAGAGTTGTATGAGCCCCTAATAAAATGGTCTTTAAAAAAGATATATAAAGATTATAGTAAAGTCAAAGAAGATAGGAGAAAGAGTAAAATAAAGGAGTCAGACACATTTCATGGTAGCATGCTCCCTTCACCCTTCTTGGTGGTCCAAGGTGGTGGAGGAGTGGGAGGAGAAGGCAGGAGAGAGATGGGAGAGGGAAGGAGCAGGAAGTTGGGAGAGGGAAGGAGGACCAGACGAGAGGGCTATTTATTTCTAACCAAGGCTTATATATCTTTTGGGGTGTGCAAGGCTCCTAATTACAAGTAATGACCTACATCACAGGAAGGGGTTGTACTATAAGCATTGCAGCAATGGGAAGGGGACGATCTAGGGGCATACACGTTATAGGAAGAGGAGGGATTAAGGGTACACATGTGGCAAGATGGGCAGATCCTAGATTCATGATGGCTCCTTAACCTTGATTGTCCTTGAGTTGAAGACTTATTCTGAACCCTTCAGGGAAAGCAATCCACTGTCCTAACAGTAGGGAGTGAACCCCACCTATGGCGAGTCAGACAATAGGGTCTGCTTCATCTGGATGGCTGATGCCTTCAGAGAGATAACTTGACAATCATTTACCATTAGTTGTCCGCAGTGTCCTAGATCTGACATATATTTTGGGGGAGAGAAGCTGGGGGAAAGTCTTTTTATATCCCACAAGATGGATTTGAATTTTGTTGGCCATGAATATTAATTATACTATGTACTGCCAGTAGAACTGACAGGTTAGAATCCACTAGCCATTCCTCAGGAGGAAGATGGAACAGTCTACTTCTGTGAAGATTTACAGCCTCAAACGCCCAGCAGTGGTTCTGCTCTGTTCTATACAGTCACTGGGAGTTAAATAGACTTGAAAGCAGTGTGTTTCTTTCCTTTTTGGGGGGGCTGACTTTTAGTGCTATCGTGCTCTGTGATTAAAGTAATGATAAATTACAGCAACCCAATCCTGCCAGGACTTATAATGACCCAGACCCCTCAGGAATGAAGGTCTTGTGTTATATATATTTTTTGGGGGGGGGTGTCCCAAAGAACAAATCTGATTTGGAAGCAGTATAACCAGAATGCCCCTTGAAACCAAGAAGAGCAAGACTTCCGCTACCACTTTGGACATGTTATCAGGATGACTCAAGCCCTGGAGAAGGACATCGTGCTAAGTAGAGGGTCGGCTGAAAAGAGGAAAACTCAGCAAAATGGGTTTATACAGTGGGTTCAAATACAGCAACAACAACAAAGGCAGGTAGGCTGGAAAGTGAGGAAGTGAGCTAAGTGATGCTTTACTGTGGAAATTGCAATCAATGTCATGAGACAAAATATGTATGAATTGTTGAATGAAAAACTGATCTGTGTTGTAAACTTTCACCTAATTCACAATAGAAACAGTGGAGGAGGCTCAATGTAAAATACCAGATCAGCTGTTCTCAACCTGTGGGTCACGACCCCTTTGGGGGTCGAAGGACCCTTTCATAGGGGTCGCCTGATTCATAAGAGTAGCAAAATGACAGTTATGAAGTAGCCACAAAATAATTTTATGGTTTGGGGGGGGTTACCACAACATGAGGAACTGTATTAAAGGGTCGCGGCATTGGGAAGGTTGGGAACCACTGCTCTAGGTGAATTCTTGAACCCTCATAGAGGAACAGAAAGCTTTTCTTTTTTTATTTTGTATTAACCTTATATTAGAACTTTTCAAATAAGTAGTAGATAGCTATAAATCTCTGCATATCCAAATGTGTTAGACAGCATTCTCTAGAAACAAAACCAGATTGCTAGTAATTATATATATATAAATAGATAAATACATCTCCACCCAATTCTTCCTGCCATTCGGTTTCCGCCTCGGAAGGCGTAGTACTTAAGTTCGTGGCTAAGCTTAGTAGCTTTGACCAGTAGACAGTTCTCAGTGATCAAGGGACCTCTAGACTCCGAGTTGGTTTGGTCCATTTCCCGAAGTCCTCGAAAACTGACAACCGCCCAACCCTCGCTTGAGTGAGCTAGGAGAACAACGCGCATCCTTAAGCATCAGTTTAAGGCATCCTTATTTTACAATAAGAAAAGTCCTCTCTGGCCAGGAATGAGACTGGAAATTTGAGTGTTCGGCTCCCGTCGTCAATTGTCCCTCCCAGGACGCCGTCCCTCCTCCGGGTCCTCTGAGGGCTGGTCCCAAGAACGGACTTCCGGGAGTTCCCGGAAGTCGCTTTCCTTCCGCATCGTAGGCGGGCTCTTCTCCCCTCCCGCGGGGAAGCCTGTGCGGGTGGATGCCGGCATCTTGCCGGCGCGCGGCGTGGACCAGGAAAGAACGGGACCGGCCCCCGCGGCTACCGATCAGAGCCGAGGGTCCTCTGATGCCGCGGCTACCCGACCGGGACGTGGCCATTCATTTCGCGTCTGCGACTGCACAGCGAAGACCTTTGCGAGGATTCCTTGGGAGTCCGTGGCCGGACCTGACTCGTTGTCTCCCTGCACTTACCCTGGGCTGCTACTGGCCCCCGAGCAGAAGGCGTCCTCCTCCTTCCACCCCGCAGCCCAGGTGACCGCTGCCATGGCTTTTCACCTTCGGCCGGATGCCCCAGAGCTACCTGATTTCTCCATGCTCAAGAGACTGGCACGAGACCAGCTCATCTATCTGCTGGAGCAGGTCAGTGCCCGCCACACCCGGCGCCTGCACTGCATCCACAATAGGGCATTCGCGGGGATTTGTGGGGCCAAGATTTGGGACCTCTGAAGTCCTTTAAGATCACTGTGAGTCGCAAGCCACTCCACACAATGGGTTTGGGTTTCGGTGGTTTGTGTATGTGTTTCTTTGAGGAGCCCCGTTGGCCCTTGGTGTCGCCCTTGGAACTTCTGCTGCAGGTTCGGAGCACGGAAACCAGTAAGAGCTGCTGGGGACGTAGCCGAAGGGCTCATGGAAATCCATTTTTTTCATGAAGGTCAAGTCTGGCACTTGGCAGAGTGCCTGACCGCCTGGGGATGCAAAGCTAGTTAAGACAGTTTCTTTGTCATTAGGGATCTTAGAGTCCAGTAGGAGCCAGATGAAATGCAAATTACACAGGTATCCTGTGGTGCATGAGCTGAGGCCAGGATGCCTTAAGAGTTCAGAATAGGGAGGGGGAGCGGCGGAGGGGAAAAGTGAGGAGCTGTTACCAAGGGCTCAAGTAGAAAGCACATGTTTTGAGAATGATGATGGCAACAAATGAAAAGTGTAGAGAAATGGGTTTGGTGAGGGAAAGTGTTAGTTTGGATTTACATAGGTGAAGGTGGGAGGGATGCCAGTGGGAAATGTAGTTCAGAGCATCCAGCAGATAGAACTGTAGAGCTGCCGCTCTAATGTTTTGTTCCTCTTTGAAATGGGCTTCAACAGTGATGTGCACATAAAAGGCATTAAACAAAAGTCTGAGGAGTTGCTAGCTCAGATGAGAGCAACATGAGGAGCTATGATGAGACCAAGGCCTCTCACACGCTCACTGCCATGGAGTCAGAGCGACCCTCCAGGACAGAGCCGAACTGCTCCTGCGGGTTTCTGAGGACCAGAAAGCTTCATCATTCGCTGTAGGCCAGAGGGAGTACTTGAGTGGAGGCCCAATATCCATCTGGTACCTTCGTACTAAACCTATAAATATAGGCACATAGATTTGTTTCCTCCTCATCATAAATAAATATATTTGCATATGTGCATGCCTTTATTTAGACCTCTATAAATGCCCTTTGCCTACTAGTTCTTTCCTCTAATTCCTTTTACTTTCCTCTTGCCCCACTATCATGCTTAGCCTTCATTTGGGTTTCAGTAATTCTCGGTTACATTACCCTTACTCAAGCCCTACCAGGCCTCCTACATCCTCCTCGTCACCGGTTTTGGATCTCTTGTTCCCTTGGCCCTGAGTTTGTTAACAACACTTCCTTCCCTGTGCACCCCCCCACTCCCTTGTCCCCACCAGTCAGCCTGGTTGTTTTCTCCTCCAGATTGTTTATGCAGGTGTGCTCCCTTCTTGATTCGCTCCATTTGGGGGGGAAATATCCTAACTTCTGACTTGATTTTTCCCCGACTTAATTCTTGTTAAAGGCATTGCCATTCCGTCTTACAACCTGAGAATCATGCCCTCCCCCTCCAGCACTTCACCCGTTGCTGAGTCTCTTTTCAGGATTACCAAGGAACACGTGCACATTATAGGAAATTTAGAAGATAGTGAAAACCTAAAGAAAAAATAATAACTTTACACCATAACACCAGATACAACCCCTGTTAATTTCCTTCAGGTATTTAAAAATTGCAGTACATATTCTATGTAGCTGTGAAATAATCTATTTCCCCTCACACTCTCACTAGTCTAAATCAAGTCCTCATTCAATGCCACAGGCTGGGACTGTTACATTCATTAACCCCTGGTGGTGTAGTGGTTACACATTGGGTTGTGATCTCCATGCTCGGCAGTTTGAAACCACTAGCAGCTCCTCGGGAGAAAGACTGGGCTTTCTACTCCTGTAAACAGTGACTGTCTCAGAATCCCACAGGGGTTGCTGTGAGTCTGCACTGACTTGATAGTTTCTTTTTCTTGTTGCAATGTGTAGATTTCTTTCACTACAATCAATAGTAATACATGTATATCAGGGTGGGGGTTAAAACATAAACCCTTCTCTCCCTCTCTGCACAGGTACCTTCTACAGGAGGGGCTCCACTCAGCAACCAAAGGTGTAAAAGAATCACGCCTTCAAAGCTTTTAAGCAGTAAAGAAAATATTAAGAGTCAATGTTACCTGTCTGGGGTAGATGCTGTTTCAGCGTCTTTCAAGGAAGGTCATTGGTTCGGGGGACTGTGGTCAGGAACACTTCTTTTTTCTTTTTTTAAACAGTTTTATTGGCACTTCATCCACATCATACAATTCACTAGTTCAGTCATATCAACAAGAGTTGTATAATCATTACCACAGTCAATATAGAACCTGTTCTTCCTTGTCCTCATGTTATCCATGTAACTATTATTTATAATTGTGATAAAAATATATATAACAAAACATTCTCCAATTCAACAACGTCTGCATGTATAATTCAGTGCCATTGCTTATACTCTTTGTGTTGTACAACCACTATTGATAGCCTTTTCCAAATCATTGCACCACCATTAACATAAACTCAGCATCCCCTAAACAAAAGCTCTTCCTCCTTCACCCATGGTAACTATAGGTCAAGTTTGGTTTCTTTCTTTCTTTTTTAATTTTATTGATAAAATATTCACATATCATACACTTCCATCATGAAATCGCTTTTAAAAAGCGTTGTATACCCCTTTCTGAAGGGTCGCCGGGAGGAGACGAGTCAGTCGGTACAGGGTAGCAACGATGAAACATACAACTTTCCTCTAGTTCTTAAATGCTTCCTCCCTCCACTATCATGATCCCAATTCTACCTTACAAATCTGGCTAGACCAGAGAATGCACATTGGTACAGATAGGAACTGGAAACACAGGGAATCCAGGACAGATGATGCTTTCAGGACCAGTGGTGAGAGTGGAGATACCTGGAGGGTGGAGGGAAGGTGAGGTAGAAAGGGGGAACCGATTACAAGGATCTACATATAACCTCTTCACTGGGGGATGGACAACAGAAAAGTGGGTGAAGGGAGACGTCGGACAGTGTAAAATATGACAAAGTAATAATAATTTATAAAATATCAAGGGTTCATGAAGGAGGGGGAAGCAGGAAGGGAGGGGGGGGAAATGATGAGCTGATATCAAGGGCTCAAGTAGGAAACACATGTTTTGAGAGTGATGATGGCAACAAATGTACAAATGTGCTTGACACAATGGATGCATGTATGGACTGTGATAAGAATTCACAAGCCCCCAGTACAATGATTTTTTTTTAAAGTGTATATACATCATCATAATTAGTTCTCAGGTTCCACCCCCACACACACACACATTCACGGTTTGCTCTCCAATCCTCCCCTGCCCCTTCCCCTTGAGTTTGGTGAACTCCTGCCTCCAGCTTTTCATTCCTCCAGTTCATTTCTGACACAGTAGTCAGATTCACCTAACAAAAACACCCAGCTGTTGGGAATGTGTCCCTGTACCAAAGCCTTGTTTTCTGTGTTCCGCAGAGGATCAAGTCGAACCCCCGGGCTGGGGCTGGCGGTTGAGGCCTGCCCTGCTCTAGTCCGCTGTTTCCCATTATTCCCCACCAGCCCGCTACATCAGGACTTCTCCACCTCAGCATGATTGGAATTTTGTGGGGGATAATGCTTCGTTTGGAGGGTACATTGTAGGATGTGGAGCAGCTCCTCCAGGCCAAATGTGTCTCCAGACTTTGCCAAATATCACGGGGGGAGCCGGTGTGCGGGTTGCCTCTGGCTGAGAACCAAGATGCTCTGTGTGCTTGATGCATCAGCCCTACTCGATTGTTTGTGGCCCCTCCGAATGGGCCCATTCTTGTTCCCTGGCCTTTGTTGTTACTGCCATCTTATTATATCCCTGTCAATCCCCTCTCCGTGTGTCAAGGCCTAATTGAGAGGACACTTCCACCCTGTCACTGGGTGTGCCCTGTGGGGGGAGGTCAGATGCGCAGGCATTCCCCCACTGAGGGCAATCAGTTGCCAGACTGCTGTCTCATCCCACCACAGGGTAGGCCTGCTTCCTGCCTCTGGGGACAATGGACAGGCTCCTGTAGGTGGAGTTGTCATCCTACTGATAAAGTTCCTATGGAGACCCAGAGACCATCCCCGAGACCACCCTCTCATTGCTGTGTAACCTATAGTGCAGCTCCTCCCTGTGACGTATGTCTCTGCCTGTAATTAGTGGGCTGGCATGCCCCCAAAAGATATATAGGCGTGGGTCAGCAATAGAGATCTCTCTGACTCTGAGCTCCTTGCTGCTCACTCCCTGGTCACTCCCCTCTCCCTTGTTCCCTTTCCCTCCTTCCCTTCCCCCTCTCTCCATGTGGACCACCAAGCGGGGCTGAGGTGAGCAATGCTACCATGTAATATGTCTGACTGTATTATTGTATTATCTCTCATGCTCTTGATGACTTTAATATAATGCTTATATATCTCAACCGTACAATTGTGCATTACTGAACCCAGAAGTAGTATTACTGAACCCGCGAGCAGCGGGTGGGGCTGGCACCCCACCCCCCTGTGCCAGCATTTTTAATTTAATACTACAGTGCCCTCTTCTCCCGCAGAACAGAGGAGAGAGCAGTGTCCCGAGTGATGACGCAGGGATCAGATGATAGAGGGAGTGGGAGAGTGAAAAAAAGGATTATTTGCATCAAGCCTAGTTATTTTTGTCATGAGAAAAAAAAATCGCTGCCAAGAGATATTTAGTAGTACATTGAGGAGGTTGCAACCCACAGGGTGAGGTCTGGTTTGGTTTGGCTTTGTTCACCAGGGAATGTTGGGAGGACCAGGAGAGGAGGCTGCAGAGAAGAGGAGCCCAAGTCGCGCAAGGTCACGGTTGCATGGACAAGCACTGCTGGCGCAGCTCACCCTCAGAAAGGATGAGGGGTAGCTTCCCTCTGGTGGCTATCCAGAGAAATGTCAATACAAAGGCTGTGCAGTGTGGTGTGGGCGCGTACATTGGGTTGGGCTGGGCTAGGCTATGGGTGGCTAGTGCCCTCCCAGCTCAGAAACGGATTCTATTAAATGGGTGGCAGGAGGCATTCTCAGTTGAGGGAGTATTTGTGACCTCGGAGTGATACAATGTGCTGTTTCTCCTTCAGCTTCCTGGAAAAAAAGACTTGTTCATCGAGGCAGATCTGATGAGCCCTTTGGATCGAATCGCCAGTGTCTCCATCCTGAAGGTACTTGCCCCCTTTCCCAGATGGACTCATGCCCTTCTGTCGTCTTTGATTAGTAGGTTGGGTTGTTTTCTTTTCTTGATAGACAGTTGAAATTACTGAAGAGTGACAGCCTTTATGGTAAATATGTTAGGTTTCTGGAGTCAGTAATCCCTCGGTTCTTGGCTGCGCACAATGAAAGAATTCACGCCGAAGACCGTTTTGTAATCCAAGTGGGTTTTTAGGAAGGACAGGACAAGTTTCAGGTTTTACAGTCTCAGAGGGGTTCACACCTGGGCCCGAACAACCACGTGGAAAAGAGCACCCACACGTCCGGATCTTCGGGGAGATCCCAGGAGGCCAGAAGCCCAAGAACCCCAGAGGCTGAGAGCATGTGGGCCCGGAGCAGACCCATGTGTGCCCGTGCAGGGGAGGGAGACCCTCCCCCTGTACCTGCCTCTGAACAGGAGTAGGGTAAGAGAGCTTCCCAGGGTGTACTCCCCGCCTTATTCTAGCCCACCCCCTGGCTGGGGGAAGGCGTGGCTGATGGTATTGTTTGACCCCAATGGCTGAGTTAGGCCCACCTGGGTGATGTCGTGAGCCCTGGCCTAGTTTGGGTCACCCAGGTATACCATTCACGTGGCTTGTGGCTCGGGGGTTTGAGTACAAGCATGCTCAGTTTTGGGTTTTCATAGGTGTCTAATGGTTGCCTGATTTATTTCCAACCTCCTCTATGGGGGCCTTTGCAGGCATGGGAGGGACAACCCCCTACCTGTAAGCTAGCTACCTAACAAATATAACTGAATTGGGTGGGCAATCCCCTAAGGGGGATTGATGCCCTTAGGGTAAGGTGACCAGACGTCCTGCTTTTGGCAGGACAGTCCCGATTTTTAACAATTTTTCCCATGTCCCACGGTGTTTTAAAAAAGTCCCGATTTTTGGAAAGCATGCACGACAAGCTAGGGTATATGGTTTTCGGCTGCCATGTGGCTATTTTGCCAGGATATGAGTTTTATCAATGGTGTCCCGCTTTACCAATGTTAAAATCTGGTCACCTTACTGTAGGATTTTTTGGGCTTACTTATAGACAGTAAGTCAATACTAGGTTGGTTGTCAGAGGAAAGTTTGATTCCTAGACTTGGCATAAACAGGAGGCCAGTATAGAAGTTCTCTCTCCAGCATTGTACTGAGCAGGCACTCTTATATCTGTCATATTGTTGGGTTCTTTCTGTAGCAACACGAAGTGGACAAACTGTACAAAGTCGAGATCAACAAGCCCGTCCTCAGCTCCAGCGAACAGTGAGTGTCTGGGAGAGTGTCTCTCAGTTCCACATATTTCCTTTGATCTGGACCCTGGCTAAGATATGGTCTCTTGTGTTTGCGACACAGTTCACTTCCCTGAACTTGTACAGTTCCTGTCTTGCTGTGGTTTTAGCCTCTTGTCTTAATAGAAAGACCACAGTAGGGGTTCCAACAAACAGCGTTTTATGGTCTCACAATTTAAGAGGTTAAAAGTTGGAATTCAGGGCCCCAGTGCTAGGGGAAGGCTTTCTTTCTCTGTCAGCTCTGGGACAGCTTCTTATTTTTTGGCTCCTGGGAGATTTCCAGGACCATCTGTGCTTTCCTGCTGCTTGCTTAATCTGCTATAGCTCAAAAGAGAGTGACTTAAAACACACCCCGCATTAACATGAACATGTGCCCTAAACATAACAAAGAAAGCCCAGCCTCCAGATGAGATTATAACCACAGGTACTGGGGCTCGGATATGCAATACATATTTGGGGATGCATAATTCAATCCATAACATCTCTTGATTCGTCTCTCTGCAGTTTTTTCTATCCTTATCCCCTTCCTTCTTTAATCCAATCTATAGTTTTTAACCAGATCGACATTTCGAAGGCATTTTTAGCCTGTTCTTTTCAAGAACCTTCTAGGCTTCCCATCATTTACCAAGCAAAATCCAAACTGCTCATGATAGATTTCCCAAGCTCTCCGCGTGACCTTACCCCATCTTTCCTGCCTTGTCTCCCGGGTGCTCCCCTTTAGGCCTCCACAGTGTGCAGTGTGTCTTTGCCCTCTGGAGCAGGCCACTCACTTACCTGGCATTCTCTCCTGCGCTCCCTGTTCTTGTCCATGCCCTTGCCTCCGCGCTCAGCCCCACTGCCACCATGAGGCTCTCTGTTGCCTTTCCAGCCCAGGGCGTTTCCCTCGAGAGTGCCCTGGTGTTCAATATTCGTCCTTCTCATCGCACACAGTCATCTTCTGCTCATGCTATCTGGCTTCATTGCTGTTGGTTTTTTTTTAACATTTCTCTTGGGAAAAAACTATCTTGGGTAGATCTATGGAGAAAATATCCATGGATCTGTTAGAAAGAACATTATTTTATATTACTTTTTTTAGCACTTGATTATTAACTACACCACACAAATGTGCATCATGTTTTTCCATTGGCTTGAAAATGATTAGAGAGCAGGCACTTCTGGGTCCTTGGTACAATACCGCACAACTCACTGACACTGAGCCAGTTCCGACTCACCGTGCCAGTGAGTTCTCCCCGCTCGCGCACACAGTTGAACTCTGGGATCGCTTCCCTGGCTGGCAGGACAAGGGAGCTGGCATAGCTTAGGGTAGGATGAGGCTTGCAGACCCTGTCAAGAAGGGCCAACAGTGAACGAGTTGCTCTTGTTTCTGTGTCTTCTAAGCTGCTGTCACTGCACTTTTTGTTTTGGCTTGGTTTTCCTTCTCTCCCGCAGGCTGTGCTTCTTGGTCAGACCCCGCATAAAGAACATGCGCTACATTGCCCGTGAGTATGCCACAGCACTCTGCTGAAGCCAAAACCTGGGGCAGGGCGGGCACCGGTGGAGGAGATCGCATGCTGTGCGCTCTCTGAGCTGCATTTGTTCTCTCTGTAGATCTTGTCAATACGGACAAATTGGCTGGTCGGACTAGAAAATACAAAGTGATCTTCAGCCCTCAGAAGGTGAGTTTGGATCCTGGGCCGGGTAGGAGAAGGTAGACCTGGGTTGAAGACCAGGAAGGGGTGTGGAGGCAACAGCTCTAACTCCCTCAAAGCAAATATATACTCGAGTATAAGCCAACCCGAATATCAGCCGAGGCACCTCATTTTACCACAAAACGGCATTAAAAATGTGCTGAAAAGCTTGGCTTATATAATGTATGTATGCCTGGAAAAAGCAACATGCTCTGTCTTTTCACTAATAGATCCCTGATTGCTTAGCAGGTGTCCGTCATCATCCCATCCTGACCCCAAGCACAGTACCGTGGAATGTGAGGGCTGGCCTCGACATAGATTGCTTTCAGGGAACGGACTATCACTTTTGAAGCAGACCTCGCCACAGGTCTCTTCTCACACAGATAGCTGAGTAGGAACAGTGCACGATGTTAGGACTTACCCGTGACTCTCTCCCCGCATCAGGAGTTCTTTAATAGCAGAATAGTGTCACCATCACATTCACACTCACACTTACCCCCCTACACATGCTTATCCAAGGGACCTGGCCAGCCTGCCCTTAGGTTATGAGGACTGTACCAACATTTTGTTTTGTTTCCTTTGAACTTTTTATTATGAAGGTTTAGAGCAGATCTGAGTTTTGCATTCAACAATTTATACACATTTTGTTTCAACTCATCCTTTTTAATCCTCTCCGTGTGCATATCCCACTGTTTCCATTCCTCCTGGTTTTCTTAACTCTCTGTCCCTAGGTAAATGTTGCCCTTGGCCTTATGTGGTTGATTATTTTATAAGAGACAAGTTTAATTTAGTTCTAGGACCTGGGGGGGTGACTGAAGGCCATGGTCTGGAAGGCCCTTCCAGTCTCTATCAGAGCAATAGAATAGGTCTGCTCTCTTATGATTTTGAAGTTTGTTCCACATTTTTCTTCCTTTCTAAGTAGTGTGGGGGAAAGGAGGGCCCCCAACAAATCATCGCTGGTCTGGTAGGCGCAATTGTCGGCGATAATAAGTACAGATTACAGTGAAGTCATGGAGAGCATGAGAGAGAGGAGGGAGATTGAAGTCATGGAGTCAGACACACTTCATGGTGGCATGCTCGCCTCAGCCCTGCTTGGTGGTCCTCGTGGGGAGAGCCCGGGAGCGAGAGCAGGAGAGCCTCAAACTCTGTTCTCACCATGGGTTATCCCTGCTTAGGGGGGCGTGATTACAGGTAGCCACACGTCACAGGAAGGGGCAGTACAATAGGCATACACATACAGGAAGGGGTTGTATGATAGGCATAAGCGTGACAGGAAGAACATGAGCAAGGGGTGTGCACATAGGAATGGGAGGGACTACAGGTATACATGTGACAAGATGGGTGGACCCTTAGATTCATGGTGGCAGCCGAACCTTGGTCACCCTTGGGTGGGCTTGACCTCTCTGGGGTCTCCTACAAGGAAACAGTCAACTACTATCCTTATCAGAAGGGAGTGGGTCCTACTTGTTGTGGGATAAGCAGTGGTGACTGCTTGCTCTAGATGGCTACATGGTTATTTTCTGTACATTGAAAGCTGTCAAGACAAACTTAATGACCAAATTAATATAGCTAAGCCAAAAGTTCAGGGTTTTGGTAGGCATTTTGAATCTAGGCTCAGAGGATAAAGTCCCCCTAAGCCCCGTGAGCTATTGGAGGGAGGTACGAGAGGGGCTGGATGTCGCAGCGGGAAGACAGAGCCAGTAGGAGTGTCCACTTCTGTAGGGAGATAGAATCAACTATGTGCTCACTTTAAGGCAGCACAGCTTCAGGGAAGAAACTGTGGAAATGATAGACTACCGCAGGAAAACGTACTTGGACTATATCTCCAACGACCAGAGTGGCGGTCTTCCTGCCATGGAACACTAGTCTTCCAGATTCCCTCCGTACCAGTCAGGGAATAAGTCCCAGTCCTATTTCCCTCAGTGCTAGTTCTCCACATTTCCCCTTTCTGCGTTAAGTTTAAGATTTAATAGTGTCACGGAGGCAACATGGTCTCTCTTCATATCTCTTAGCTTCCTATAGAAGTGACACAAGACTGCAAGCATCACAATTATGATGATAAACAACACAGTCAGCCTGGAACTTAAGCTATGTGAAGTACTTTTAACCCAAGCGTGGGGGATCCAGCCTCTTTCATTGCCATCCACCATTTGTTTAATTACCTCAGCTAGTGCAGTGCCTTAAAGTAGGACCTAGTCATGTGATCCTTTTCAGAGCAGTTGGTCGTGTTAGCTGGACACCAACTAGTTCTTCTGGTCTCCAGATTATGGAGACGGGGTTTGCATGGGCCATGAGTCCATTGGACTAATTGTTTCCATGTCCCTTTTGATTTTCCTCACTCTTCTTCCCTCCAGATGAGCAGACACTAACTGACACCTTAGATAGATGCTCATGAGTTTTGTTAAGACCCTCGTTACTGTTCATCAAAGTAAGATGTAGAGCATTGTCTTTATGGGCTATGTTATGCCAGCTGACCTTGGTGTGCTCTGAGACCCCCATCGGCATTTTGGAAGAACCTGTTCTTACACGAGAGGAACCTTTGAGACCATTTTATTCTCCTCTAGCTTTGAGCAGATGAGGGAAATGAATCATGTCACACTGTGGTTTCACAGACAAGGTTAGGTGTTTCCTCCCTCTCCTTCAGTGACTCCTGAGATGATTGGTGATCTGTCATACCATCTCAGTTTCTTGGGTCCATTCACCGCCCCTCCCAAGTCCACAGCTGCCACATGCATTCTCAGTCTCATTGATGGAAGGAATGGTGTTCCAGGCTCTTACCCTGCAACCGTAGAGCTGTAAAGCTAGACCAAAGAGTGCATGCCACGCTTAGAGCAGGTAGAAATTAAAGCACAAAGATTTACTGCTCGTCAATTTTTCTAAGGAAATAGAAACAGCAGCTCAGACTGAAGACTTTAAAGTCAGCCTGCCTGGGTGTGGATCCTTGCATAATTTTCATCACCTGTGTGATCTTGGATAAGTTACTTAACTGCGCTGGTTTGTTTTTTTACTCTATGAATTGGAGTGGTAACGCGACTTATCCCCTAATTTCAATATGACTTAGTCTCTGTTTAAAAACAAAGTTAGTAGACTCAGAAGCTCCTATTATTTCTTCATCATGGAGAAGGAAGCAGAGGAAAGAGGTAACATGTATCTTTGAAGGTCGTTTGACGATTGATAAAAACAATGGCACAAATATTTGTGCTATTTAAGAAAGCAGAAATATGTGTTAATAACATGATTACTTGGGCAAGAAGCTATTCAGTAAGATAGCCAGTCAGAAAATGCAGGTCACAGTTGAGTGTAGTTAAATGAGCCATGGCGATAATTTCTCAAGGGTGTGGAATCTGACAAAACCACCACCACCACCTTTTTCCTCCCAAATTCTCCTTGCAGCAAATTTGTATTACCAAGGGACAGACAGCTATACTCACTTTGAAGGCTCCTACAAATCTCCATGCTACACAGAAAAACAAAATTAATACTATAAGTGTTCTCCACTTACTATTCAGTCTAATCAGTCTTTGACCTAATTGTATGTCACAGGAAGGCCCCTCCAGTCGCTTCTGAGAAGGGGAGGCATCTCCATGATCTCTACCGGAGGGTGTCTTTGCTAATTTTGAGTATGGGACATTTTTAGATAAGTTTCTGGACTTACCATTAAAAGTAAAAAGCATTTGGAATGATGGTGATGGTTGAACAACATGAGCATATTTAATGTTACTAAACTCCATATGTCAAGATCATTGAACTAGGGGGGGAAAGGAAGTTAAAAGCGGTAAAATGAGGGAGGGAGGGATAAATAAGTCGGATTCTCCTGTTAGCAGTAAGGTGAGGCACACATCGCATTCATCCTTCACACCGCCGCGTCAGTGTGAATGAAAACAAGCTGTCCTGATAGAGCACTGGGAACAATGTCTAGCATGTACTTTCCAACTCAGGGCCATCGAGTGGATTGTGATTCAGAGCGACCTTATAGGACAGCGTAGAAGTACCACTGTGGGTTTCCCAGGCTATAAATCTGTCTGGGAGGAGAAAGCCTCCTCGTCTTCCTTCCATGGAGAGCTGGTGGTTTTGAACTGCTGACCTTATAGTTAGCAGCCCAAACACTTAATCTACTACCCCTAAGTGATTAATACGCACTGGTTACAAGTTGGGTTACAATCTGCAAGGTCCAATGTTCAAAACCACCAGCCATTTGAGGGAGAAAGACAGTATTTCTTCCATAAATAGTTAACAGTCTTGGAAACTTGCAAAAGCGGTTCTACCCTGTCCTATAGGGTTGCTGTAAGTTGGCATCGACTGAATGGCAGTGAGTTTTTTTGTTTGTTTGTTTATTATTGTTGCCAAAAGACTCAGGTGGTGCAAAGGGCTAAGTACCGGGCTGTTAACTGCAAAGTCCGTAGTTCAAACTCACTCGCTGCTCCGTGGGAGAAGGGGAGGCCATGTGCTTCCGTAAAGATGGACAGTATCATCTGCAGATATGAAAAGGAAAATGAGGGCGGAGCTGAGGGATGTTCGTGGCCCCTTCTGGCTCAGAGTCGGGGTCCAGCAATCATTACGTTCCCATCCTGGATCACCGATGAACTCCAGAGAAAGAAGAACAGAGAAAAAAGCGGTCACTTATCAACTTGCTTTTCCCTTTTCAGTTTTATGCATGTGAGATGGTGCTTGAGGAAGAGGGAATCTATGGAGGTGAGAAGAGATGAATGTGAGTGGAACATATGGGAAGAAGGAAAGAATTGTGGCCTGGCGTCTTTTCCTTGTCTTGTTCTTGTTGATCTCGCAGGAAGAGAGAGGCCCCTGGGACTTGGGATGGGAATGGGACTCCAAAGGAGAACATTAGTGGCACAGTGTAAAGGGACCCCCCAGCTTGTAGTTGGAAATGACCAGCTGCTCTATCCTCACCTTCCAAGACGCCCACGAGGGAGACTGTGTCTTCCCTCCACTTTGTGCTTTCCTCACTCCATTCTCCAGCGGCTCCGCCTGAGCCCAGGACTCCCGCCTGCCAGTGCCGCTGGGGCTCAGAGGGAGCCCGGAATCCTCAACCAGGCCACACTACACCCCACCCCCTGTCCTTTCCTGTTCTCCATTCCTCTGACTTGCTAGCCACAGGGACTTTACATGCGCTGTTCCTACTACCTGCATGTTCCCACCCCTACCACTTTTTGCCAACCCAAATCTTACGGAAATTCTAAGCTTAAATGTCACCCATTTATGGAAGTCTTTCCTTTATCTGTAGCTGAGGTTAGAGTAGTCCTATAATATAGGTATGCGTCGTCGCTTAACATCTGTTGGAGCACTTTCTGACTACGTACATATATGTCCCTGGCCCCATAAGGTTTTGGTTTTTCTCGTAAAGGGAAAGTATTTCTTTTGTTTACTGTGAACCCCCGATGGTTTTAAAGACCCCCACCCCCAGGCTCTTGCAGCATGGGACCACTGACAGGGGAGGCACAGGATATGTCACTCAGTGGCGGGCTCTTGACCTTTGTTAAGCGAGCAGGTGGGCCGAACAGACGGTGGGACTAGGTGTGCTCTCCTCCCTCCCTGCCGGCTTCCTCTCCCTCTGCTCCCACAGCCCCCACGCCCCGTGCCTCTGGCCTCTCAGCAGCTCAGCCGGTCCAGGAGCAGCAGTGAGAGTGATTGAAAGCAGGCTCCCATAATATTTTTTTTGTTCGTTTGTTTTATTGGCACATAATCCACAAATCATACAACAGCTCAATCATGTCCAGAAGAGTCGTACAGTTATCACCACAATCAGTCTTCGATCCCATAACATTTTAATATAGACCTTGCACAACATCCAAATCACATAACGCCCGGTTCACAGACTGTTAAGGGACACATATTTGTACTTGCACTTCTGACTTATTTTTCCCTATCCTGGAGCACAGCTGTCATAAAAGAGTTTGTGTAAGAAGACTGTCTGTCTTTATCTGTGAGCGCTCAGTGCTTAGTGCAGCCCCTAGGGGCCTGTGATAGCCACTCATTTGTTGCATGCGCCTGCTGGCCTCCCTTCTGAGTGCCTCCTGCCAGGACACTGATGCTGTCTGTACCCACAGATGTGAGCTGCGACGAGTGGGCCTTCTCCTTGTTGCCTCTTGATGTTGATCTGCTGAGCATGGAGCTGCCAGAATTTTTCAGGGACTACTTCCTGGTGAATGCAGGACCCTTGGGTCTTGGTCTCAAGGGGTGTGGGGAGGAAGCATGGGTCCAGTGGCCTAGAAATATTGAGTTAATCTTTGTCTAACACATGCAATTTGGGTGGCTGTGGTTTGGTGATTGGGAGAGAGATGTGGCTTCCTACTCTGGTAAAGAGTTGCCGTGTTAGAAGCCCACTGGGGGGGGGGGCGGGGCGGTCCTGAATGGTTGGAAACAACTGAGTGGTTGTTGGAGCGGTTTGGTGATTGAGTGCTGCTGATGGTCGATGTCCCTAGGATGGCCTCGGGACAAACAAAATGAACTCCCCAGCATTCCCCAACCCTGCCCTCCCTGCTCCAGGGTTTCCAGGGCTAGCTCTGGCCCAGGTGGGCCTGTTGGCTTGATCTGTGTGTGTGGGGGGCCCTGTAGGAAGGAGATCAGCGGTGGATCAACACGGTGGCACAAGCCTTGCACCTTCTGAGCACTCTCTACGGGTCTTTTCCCAACTGCTATGGAATTGGTCGATGCGCTAAGGTAAGACCACTGTCCCTTGTCCCGGTAACCCTATTTCTTCAGTTCAGTGCCCACTAAGGGCTGTCCATGGGCATCTAAGGAAAATCCTGCTTTTATTATTCTGAAAAAATTCCTCTTAGAGAAAAAATGTGTGTGGCTAATGGACAGGCAGGCACCCAGGCCTCCTGGCTAGCCTTCCTAAGTCTCTCGGTGTCTGGGCGGCAAGGGTAGTGCCCACTCTCCATGGCACAGGAACACGTACGTGGGAGCTGAGTGGCGTTAATAGCTAGCTCCCCTCTTGGGGGCAAGGAGAAGGATTGCGTGGAAGGGACTGGCTTCCTTGGCATGGGGCTATAGTAGGGACCTGGACACCAGATTGAGAATTTCTTGGGCCCTGGCAGATGTCATATGAATTGTGGAGGACCCTGGAAGAGGAGGAGGAGGGTGAAACCAAGAGCCGAAGGCCAGAAATTGGACATATCTTTTTCCTGGACAGAGGTACAGTTAAGCCCACTACTCCTCTCATCGTTGGGCCTTAGAAGCTCTAGGTGTCTAGGGAAGGTGGTGGCAAGGGTGGGAGGTACAGTTGAAGGTGCGCTGACTAGGAGCACGGGGACTTGGCCCTGGAGAGCAGAGGAGGAGAAGGCTGGCTCAGGAAGCGCCTTCATGGTCGGGGTCTGGGTTTCAGACATGGACTTCGTGACGGCGCTTTGCTCCCAAGTGGTTTACGAGGGCCTGGTGGACGACACCTTCCGCATCAAGTGTGGTACGTGGCGTGTCGCGGCTGCTTCTGCGACCCAGGGAGATGAAAACCTCGTCAGCTCCTGACGCTTCTCACAGGGGTGGGGGTGGGGCACCCCGACTCGGAGCCCACGGCTGGCTTCCAGATAGCTGTGGGGACCTTTCAAGGCAGTTCAGGGGAAGGGGCAGGAGGTCTCATTGGAGAGGCTGAAAGCTATCCCTTCTACTCTCCAAGGGAGCGTCGACTTTGGCCCAGAAGTCACGTCCTCTGACAAGAGCCTGAAGGTGCTGCTCAATGCGGAGGACAAGGTGAGGCAGTGGGTGCTAGCAGTGACTTTACCTAGGGGCACTGCTGTTTGAGGAGCCTGGCCGGGTAATGGTTGTGCACTGGGCTGCGATCCACAAGGTCAGCAGTTCAAAACCACCAGCCGCTCTTTGGGAGAAAGATGGGCTTTCTACTCCTGTAAAGAGTTCCAGGGCTGGAAACCCACAGGCGCAGTTCTCCCCTTTGCTGTAGGGTGGCTGTGAGTCGGCATTGCCTCGATGGATACAGGAGGCTGGGGCTCGTCAGCTCTAGGGTAGGAGGCTGAGCCCCTCCGTTAACAGCCCACCTCAAAGCACATAGCCCTCAGGCAATTCTGATTCTTAGTGCCCCTAAGGGGCTGCAGAATTTGATAGGAGCAGAGAGCCTCATCTTTCTCCCTTGGCGTGGCTGGTGGACCTTGCAGGTAGGAGCTCACCATGTGACCCGCTACACCACCGGGGTTCCTGCCCCAAGCCCTGAGAGGAGGTTCTTCACTTACACTGGCCTGAGCTGAGAGCAGCCTGGCTTCCCCTGCGCTTTGCTGGAGCAGCTGGACGCCTGCAAGGGTGGGTGAGCTAGGAAAGGGCACTCAGTGCAGCAGCATTAAGGTTCTGGCACAGTAAGTTTTCTTTGTCTTGTTCCTCCCACAGGTGTTCAGTGAGATTCGTAATGAGCACTTCTCCAATGTCTTTGGCTTCCTGAGCCAGAAGGCCCGGAACCTGCAGGCCCAGTATGATGTGAGGCTCCAAGTCCGAGTCCTCCGTCTGTTTCTTCGGTAGCCTTGCCAGGCTGCTGCCCTTCGGCTCCTGGTCTGACACCATGCCAGTCCTCCGGAGTCTTCACCAAACCCAGGGAGGGGGCTGGTTCTCATCCCCGGGGTCAGGGAGGGTTTACTTTATGGGGACTTCCCGACAGCGACGGAGAGGCATGGACATCAAGCAGATGAAGAACTTCGTGTCCCAGGAACTCAAGGGACTGAAACAGGAGCACCGCCTGCTGAGTCTCCGTAGGTTTCAGCTTGAGGAGATGGGGAGGGAAACTGAATCCGTACACCCCCCTGCCCCTACCCCCACCTCAAGGGAGACCCCCACTCACCTGAATATAATGGCTTTCTTTAGTCTAAAGTGAGTAGGGGGGGGGGCGGCGGCAAAGGACCATCCTTTTAGAATCAGGAATCTGATTCTGCCCCCATGTTGTCCCGTCTGCAGATATCGGAGCTTGTGAGTCCATCATGAAGAAGAAAACCAAGCAGGATTTCCAGGAGCTGATCAAGACGGAGCACGGTACCCACAGCAGCCTCACTGGCAACTTCCCAGACAGCCACCTCCCTGACTCCCTTGCCCCTCGCCCACCCTTTCAGGGTGCTCTCTGGATCTGCCCAGCTGACACTGGCTCTGTGGAATGCAAGATTCTGCGAGAAGTTCAGGAGGTCCCTTAACCCACCTGGCAGATAGGAAACAAGATGGGGGAGACAGATGCTCGTCAGCGTAGATGGCAAGAGCCGAGCTGATTGCCCAGTAACAAGCTCTGCTCCGGTTCCTCACAGGACTGCTGGAGGGGTTCAGCCTCCGGGAGAGCACCAGCTACATTGAGGAACACATAGACCGGCAGGTGAGCCTGGGGTGGGCGGGGGGGTGGGGTGGGGGGCGCGTGCAGTGGTGTGTGGCGTAGGGTCTGCCTGAAGCCCAAGGAAGAGGAGAGAGGGCCCTGCATGAGGAAACGGCATCCTCACAGGTCTCTCTTCCGGTGCAGGTGTCGCCCATAGAAAGCCTTCGCCTCATGTGCCTTCTGTCCATCACTGAAAATGGTAAGTTGCAGGGGTTGAAGACCAGAGGCCGAGAAACTGCCTTAGGGATGGCAGAAATAAGCTAGGAAAACAGGGCCGAGACCTTAGCAAACAATGTTTTCCCGGAACTTCACCGATTCTTTTCCTTGTAAAAGAAACCTGTTTTTGTTTCAAGTGAACTATCTGGTCATCATGTCATTCATTGTCCCAGCCCTGAGCAGGGTCACACCTAGGCCACCCCAGAGCAATGCCAGTCCTATGCAAAGCATGGAGCTGAGTGGCATTTCTCTTGTCCTTCCACTGGGCTGCCCATTTCCCACAAAAACTCAAACCCAAACTCGCTGCCATCAAGCCAATTCTGACTCAGTTACAAGTAACTAACTGCCATCAAGTTAATCCTCACTCATGGCAACCCTGCAGGGACAGGGTAGGACTGTCCCTGTGAGTTTCTGAGACTGTAACTCTTTGGGGGAGTATAAAACACCATCTTTCTTTCTTGGAGCAACTGGTGGTTTTGAAGTACTGACCTTGTGGCTATCAGCCCAACATATACTGTATATACTCGAGTATAAGCCGACCTGGATATCAGCTGAGGCATCTAATTCTACCACAAAAAACTGCATTAAAAATGTGCTAAAAAACTCGCCTTATACCCAAGTATATACGGTAATCACTACGCCACCCGGGGTCCCTATTTTCCATAAAGCTTCATAATAAAGGTGCATTCCAGGAAAAAGGTTCGTCCAACTCACTGTATAAGGGTTTCTAAAAGCGTGGGTCTGTGACCTTTGGTGGCAGCTTGTTTGGGTCGGGGGAGCCTTCCATTTGGGAGATGTTCTGCAAGGTCACTAGCAGCCTGGAAAAGTATTTTGCTTAGTAGAAAATCTGGATTTGGAAGTCCATTTCTTCTCACCTCAATGGCTGTTAAAGCATTTGCAATTGCATTTGTGAAACTCATTTGAACACTGTGCTGTGAAGTAGCTATCAAGCAGCTCCAAGCCGAGCTAACTGCCTCTTAGATGGGAAGAAACGCACAAGAAGTCACTCCCCCCTCCGCCATACCCCTCCTGTGTGAGTAGCAGTAGGCTCAGTGCTCCCCTTGACCTCTCCGACCCAGCCTTCCTCTTTCCGTACAAGCCGCAAATGTACACATCCGTTTAGTGTATGTTGCAAGGTTAAATTCATCTTGGCATCCTTCCTCCCACCTAGGGGCTTTTGTTTTTGATAAGGGGATTGTTTGCTAGTTGGTTGCTTGAGCTATCCATTCGACCCTCTTTCTCATTCATCTGTCATATTCCTCACCCTCAGGTTTGATCCCCAAGGACTATCGATCTCTGAAGACCCAGTATCTGCAGGTACGGCCTGGCGAACAGATCCTTGCGGGAATTGGAGGGAAGTCACTGGACGTTTTTGAAAGAGCCACAAGGAAGAATGACCGACCCCTTTCCTGTTCTCAGCAGCAGCCTAGTTCCATGACAGCCTCCTCCTCAGAGGGACGAGGGACAAGTCACCTTTCAGGAGATGAGACTCTCCCCACTGTCCCTCTCATGGAGGATGGCCAGTTCTGAGGGAATTGAGACACTGCTGGGCTGTTGAAACCAGTGACAAGTTCCTTGCCCAGGTGGCTCCCTCTCATCCTAGAATCCCAGGAGGCACCGATACAGCTTTCCGTCAAGCTGTTGCTCAACGCCTCCCTCATCCGTGAGATCTTCCCTGCTGGCCTGACAGGCATTCCATATTCATCAGTAGTTTCAGACCAGTCTGTTTTCTTTGCTGAGTGGCTATTTCTGGCATGTACAACTCCCTTTTTTCTTTTAATAATTCTTTTCACTGGAGGCTCTTACAGCTCTTGTAACAATCCACACATCAATTGTATCAAGCACCTTTGTGGCAAGTACGACTGTCACACATAAAAAGTGAACTTTTTTTCCTTTTTAATTTTTTACTATGAATTGGGTGCAGGTTTGCAGAGTAGATCAGTTTTCCATTCGACAATTTGTACACATTTTGTTTAATGTCATTGATTGCAGTTCCCACACTGTACTAGCACTGAGCCCACTTCCTCCTCGTTTCTTCCTTCCCTAGCCCTAGTGAGCTTTGTCCTTGGATAAGTCTGCCCTCTGGATCTCAGATGGTTGCTTATTCTCCACGTGCTTCCTTCCTAGTGTTGGTGGTCCTCCAATAGACCTGTCTCCTGTGTGGCTGAACATTGAGCTACAGGACTGAGTTCAATTGAGTGTGAGCTCTTTTCAGGCCCTGGGCCACACAGTCCTCTCCCTGCCGCCATTGTATCTGATAGTGGATGTTCGGTGGGTAGCTGGATTGCATCTTTCTCTAGAGCTATGGCCCTGAGCACCTGCTAACCTTCTCCAATCTGCGGCGAGCTGGGCTCCTCACGGAGCAGGCCCCGGGGGACACCCTTACAGCAATGGAGAGCAAAGTGAGCAAGTTGGTGACGGACAAGGCCGCAGGTGAGCGGGGACCCTCCCCTGCTGCTGTTCCCTTGTTTCTCAACAGCCTGGGTGGGTGAACGCCTGAGCTGAGGAGAGAGACTGTGATTCCTAACTATTTCTGCTTCTGCTAAGAAGAGCCATTTCCACTTCTTGAATACTGAATCCTCTGCCGTGTACTAAATGCTATAGAACAGTTTTTCATCTAATCCTCCCAAAGATTCTATAAGGCTAGTTTATTATCTCTGTTTCACAGATGAGGAAACTGAGGCAGGCATAAAGTGAGTTGTCCTAGTCCCTCAGTAACCAGGTCAGATTAGAAAGTAGGTCAGTTTGACTCCAGAAAAGCAAATCCAATGCCATCTGGTTTTGACTTACAGCAACACTGTACGACAGAGTGGAGCTGCTCTCTGGATTCCTGAGACTGAATCTTGAAAGGAGTAGATAGCCTCATCTTTGTCCTGCAAAGTAGCTGGTGGATTCAAACTGCTAACTCCGTGGTTAGCAGCTCAATCCATAACGTACTATACCACCACGGTTCTTCCCCAAACCCACACACGCGCTTAGTAAACCAGGGTCATTCTGAAGATTGCATTTCATAAGCTGCTCTCATCCTGTAGGGGGAGGAAGACTCATCAGGGAGGGGGGTGGGTGCCTGGACCAGTTTGGAGGAATTGTAGCCAAAAGGCTTTGAGGGGTCTTCAGTGTGATCTAAAAACCCAAACTCACGGCCATGGAGCCGATTCCCACTCACACCGACCCTATAGGACAGGGTAGAACTGCTCCTGTGGGTAGGACAGGGTAGAACTGCTTACAGTGGTTTTGGACTGCTGATCTTGGGGTTCGCAGCCTAACGCCTCACCACTACACCACCAGGGCTGCCTGAGAAGAGGCTCTGCTTGCTTGAATGGTGCTGGCCAGTGTCCTGAAGCTGTAGACCAGTGTTCCCCAAAGCAGGCAACACCACCTTCTAGGAGGCAGTAGGTCCAGGTGTCTGCAAAAGCAGAGAATTACATTTTGTCCTGGATTATAGGCCACGGTATAAAAAATTTATATGCTAGAGTGCTTGGAGTAATTTTTTTCTCTGGAAAGGGGAGGTAGGCCAGTAAATGTGGGAACCTATGCGGAAGGCCTTAGATGAATACTAGGAATGCTTTCTTCTCCAGGAAAGATTACTGATGCCTTCAGTTCTCTGGCCAAGAGGAGCAATTTTCGTGCCATCAGCAAAAAGCTGAATTTGGTATGTGGAACAGGGAGCAGGGAGGAGAGGCAGTGGGTTCCATCCTTTGTGGTTTGATAAGGGTCCCTGGCTTGGTAGCATTATGGCCTGAGCTTCACCGAATCGTGAGACAGGGCCCAAAGATTCATTCATGTGACTATTGCTGGTTCCACTTTTACTTGGAGTAAGAGCTTTTTTAAAAAATAAGCCACCAAAATACCCATTTATAAACTATCAAGGGATCATGCGGGAGGGGGGAGCGGGGAGGGAGGGGAAAAATGACCTAATGTTGGGGGTTTAAGTGGAGAGAAAATGTTTTGAGAAACGATGTACAAATGTGCTTTACACAATTGATGTGTGTATGGATTGGGATAACAGTTGTATGAGCCGCTAATAAAATGTTTTAAAAAAAAAAAATAAGCCACCTTTATGTGGCCCTTAACAGGACTACAAGGCCGAGTTGACACTTGCCCAGCGTCAACCTTTTGCCCTCTAGATCCCGCGAGTGGATGGCGAGTACGACCTGAAAGTGCCCCGGGACATGGCCTATGTCTTCAGTGGTGCTTATGTGCCCCTCAGCTGCCGAATCATAGAGCAGGTGAGTGAGGCCTAGCGGCTCCGGCACACCCAGGCTTCACCCCCTTTGCCCTCTGTGCGGCCCTGGGAAGCTGGCGTCCGCTAACATTTTACTGCCCCAGAAACACCCAGGCTGGCCGCTGCATCCTCTTTCCATCCACCACGCTCACTCTGTAGATTTGAACCTAGAGCTTGTCCCTTCCCAGGTACTAGAGCGGCGAAGCTGGCAGGGCCTTGATGAAGTAGTACGGCTGCTCAACTGCACGGAGTTCGCCTTCACAGGTATGCGGCCTGGGAGCCTGGGGCGGTCGGTGGTCACGGGAGACGAGCTGGGGGGAGGCATCACCCAGTACCAGTGTGTCAGTGAAGACTTGCCTCTGGTCTGACCCTTGCAGACGTGACCAAGGAAGATAAGGCTTCCAGCGAGTCCCTGCGTCTCATCTTGGTGGTCTTCCTGGGTGGCTGCACGTTTTCTGAGCTCTCGGCCCTCCGGTTTCTGGGCCGAGAGAAAGGTAAGAGGGCAGAAAGGTGTCTACAGGTCTGCGTGGGATCTGGGTGAGAAAGGCCTGGTCCCTGGCTACCACTTGTCATTGCCGTGCTCTTGGGCTGCCGTAGCTGGGAGCCTTGTTCTACCAGCTGGGCAAGTTGTGTCTAAGGGCCCAAGAGAGCTGTGGAACTGCAGGGGCGCCACAGGGGCTGCTGGGGGCCCTGCCGCTTATGTGTTGCTGTGACTCCCTAGGGTACAGGTTCATTTTTCTGACGACAGCAGTAACAAACAGTGCTCGCCTTATGGAGGCTATGAGTGAATTGAAAGCCTGAAGTTTTCCCACCCAGTGCTGGTGTCTGCTCTGGATCCGTTCCCCAGTGGACTGCGGGACCTCTGCACCGGGGGTAACAGAGTGTCCTCCAACTCCCCGGTTAGGAGCTGGAGTCCTGGAACTGACTTGGAACTTAGAGATCTCTGGGGAGTGCGTTCACTTCCTGCACCCAGAGAGTTCTCTCTCTGTTTGTTTATGATGTACAGCTCCTGCTGATACAACGTGAAAGGGAAACGAGGCATCCTTTGCTAATTGCTATTTGAATATCATTGTAAATAAAGCTTATTCTGTAGTCTCTGATGTAATATATTTGTCGCTTTGGATACCTGCACTTTCTTTTAATTAGGGAAGCCACAGTGGGGCTTTCCATAGGGGCTTCTCTCAAGTGCTCTGAGCTTTAGCCTCTATGGAGATGTCACTCACCTAGTCTGTACTGGCATTTCCTCAACCATAAACTGAGGGGGTGCATTAGATGACCAGCAGGCGGGCACCCTTCCCATCTATTGCGCAGTGCAACAATTACAAGTAATTAGTTTTCTCTCAACAAAACTGTGTCTGTACATGTTTACTGGATATGCATACCCCCAAATACGGCTTTTATAACTGGTACCTGTTGACAATTAGACATGTAAGCAACATCACAATCTGATCATGCTTGGACTCTAGGACTCCCTCTCCTACACCCGTCAGTTTTGTGCCTGAAGCTGCTACACAACTAGAGTTGCAAAATAAGCCAAACCTGGTTGAGTAGCAGTTCAAGTTCATCTAGTTTCCGTTCTGACATAGAATGGAAAAGATCAAACCAGCTGACACTTGTCTTAAATATTTTAAAGTCACTTCTGTTTAAATCCTAGGGGGGGAAAATTTACTATGAGATTAACCATTACAGATTGATGTGTGAGTTGATTCCTAAACTAGCAAACTACTGAAAAACTTCAGTCTTACCAAAGTGTAAGATGTAGCAATAGAAAAAAAAAAAAGAGAGACATAGCAATAGCAATGAATTTCCAGGTATATTAAACATTTATAATGTTAAGTTACTACACAGTAATTGAATACATTGATAGATAAATGTGATATGTAAAATTAAGGATGAGATGCAAAATATGTGATGCAAACATACCACTTTTTTTTTTTTTTACAAGATATGAAAACCTTTTATTTTCCAAAAGGGCATGCATCTGTACATAACCTACAACTGAGAGTCCCGAGTCCCAAAGTAGAAAAATAAACTATGTCCTCCCAGAGGCACCACCAGGGCAAGGGGCGGCTCCTGGCAGGGGGGAGGCTCCTGGTAGGGGGGAGGCACAGGGGAGGGTTTCCCAGACCCTGAGGCTGAGGGAGGCGGCTGGGTGCCAGTTCCCAAAGACACCCAACCTACATGTATGCCTACTGGGCGCAGGGGAGGAAAGCTAATTTCCAGCCGCATTCCAGAACGGGGATGTCGCCCCACTCCACAGCTACCCACAGGCTTGCAAACAGACCACTTTTAATCATCAGTATTTCGTAAGTGTCCATTTTACTTATGGTAAAAACATGAAAGGGTGACACAAAAATTTAAAACCTTACTTGTAAATAGAATTGGCCTAAAAATGAAATACCACTTTCTGCCCACAACACAGCTTTGTTTTCCTATAAAACAAACAAATAAAAGGTATTCTCTAATATCTACCTTAGACATCCTTTATTCATTGCCACTAAGCTGATTCTGACACGCTGTGGCTGTCTAGAACGGGGTAGAACTGCCTCCATCTTACTGTGATTTGGGTGAAAGTTTACAAAGCAAATTGGTTTTCCACTTAACATTCTTCCCACTTACTGCCTGGACTTGCTGATTCCGTTCATTTCTATTCCTTCCCGTCTCTGAGCTTATCTCTGGGCAAATGCTGCCCTTTGAACTCACAGGTTTGTTGTCCCAGAGATTGCATACCTCCCTGGAGTTGTTACTCAGTTTATAAGCCTGTCTGTAAGTTGAGCAATAGGGGTGAAGGGTTTCGAAATGCCATAGTTTTAGGGGGACCCACCAGTCTCTCTCAGACCAGCAAGCCTGATCTGTTTTATTATTTTGAGTTTTGCGTCACATTTACCTCCCACTCTATTATGAGCCTTTTCAGAGCTGTCAGCAGCGGTATCTGAGCCCCATCTGGTTCTTCTGGTCTCGGGGTTGTGGAAGCTGGATTCACATGGTCCAATTAGTATGATGGACTGATTGTTTCCTTATATTTTAATTTTTCATTCTTCTTGGCTCCCAACGGAGAAAGACCAATAGTTACATCCAGATCAGGGATATAATCTTTAGGAACCAGGCCATTTGTCCCACCGAGTGGTTGGTGAGTTTGAACTACTCACGTTTAGATTAGCAACCAAACTTACCCACTGCATCACCAGGCCTCCTGGGATCCTTACCCTATATTTAGGGGGACCCTGGTGGCACAATGGGTTAAACGCTGGGCTGCTAGCTGCAAGGTTGATGGTTAAACTCCAAAGCCACTCTGCAAGAGAAAGATGGGGCTGGCTGTTCTTGCAAAGATGTGCAGCCTCAGAGCCCTAAGGAACAGCTCTCCGCTTATCTCACAGGGCCTCTGAATCGAATGGACTTGACGGCAGTGTCGGTCTTTACCTGCATTAAAAGCTGCGTGATTGAGGAGCAGTCTTTCCAACTAGTTCATCAAATTACCAGTTCACTATGTGAGGGGCTTTAAAAAGTACGTGGAAAAATGGATTTAAAGATAGTGAAGACTTTCATGAACCTAGTTACACCTGTACTTGGTATATATCCAATAAGATAGGCAAAGTAGGGATTCTTGTAACTGCAAGTGAGTAATGAAGTTAATATAAAGCACCTCTGCTCTATTAGTAGTCTCTCGGCAGAATTACAAAGAAATCAATCCAAATGTGGGTGGGGTTTTAAAAAATTTAACATTGTAATGTTGATGGAAAAAATTACATTTAAAAATTAGAAATCACACAAAATGTTTATACTCCTGGGACCCTTTTTGGGTCACAGCCCGCTCTAATGTAGGGAGCTTCCCCGGGGTGTGGCTTGTATCGCCTTGGCCCTTGCATGGAAGTTCAGAGAAATGAGCGGAAGAGAGCTCAAAAAGCAGAGAGCGCAGAGGGACTCTTTGTGGACCTGGAGCCCTCTAAGCCCCAGGGGAAGATTGATGCCAAGACACAGGCGCGTGGAGAACTCCAAGAAACACCAGGCCCACAGATGTTGAAAGGTGACAGTGACCTTCCTCCAGAAGCCTTCCCTAGAGCTGGTGCCCGGAATTTGGACTTCTAGCCTCCAAAACTGTGGAAAAATTAAGTTCTTTGTTAACATCACCCACTTGTGCTATATATAGTAGGAACTATAGTGGCACTAAAAACTAAGGTCTTATTCAGACATTTTTACAATGTTGAGTATATGCTCTAAACCAGCAGTTCTCAACCTGTGGGTCGTGACCCCTTTGGGGGGTCTTAACAACCCTTTCACAGGGGTCACTCGATTGATAACAGTAGCAAATTACAGTTATGAAGTAGCAACAAAAATAATTTTATGGTTGGGGGGGGTCACCACAACTGTATTAAAGGGTCGCGGCATTAGGAAAGTTGAGAACCACTGCTCTAAAAGATTATCTTCCATGGTCCTATGCCTTTTTTTTTTTTTTTAAATACTGCATTACTACAGTGTAAAAATTGTTTTTTAAACAGTTTTATTAGCACTTTATCCACATGTCTTACAATTCAACAATTCAATCATGAAGAACAGTTAAGAGATTCATTTCTTTTTAAAAATTTTTTTTCAATTCTTTTTTTTAAACCATTTATTAGGGACTTATACAACTCATCACAATCCATACATACATCAATGTATAAAGTACATTTGTACATTCATTGCCCTCGTCATTCTCAAAACATTTGATCTCCACCTAAGCCCCTGGATCAGTTCATTTCCCGACCCCCGCTCCCCCCTCCCTCAAGAACACTTGATAATTTATAAATTATTATTTTTGTCATATCTTGCACTGTCCGACGTCTCCCTTCACCCACTTTTCTGTTGTTTGTCCCCCAGGGAGGAAGTTATATGTATATCCTTGTAACCGGTTCCCCCTTTCCAACCCACCCTCCTTCCACCCTCCCAGTATCGCCACTCACACCACTGGTCCTGAAGGGATCATCTGCCCTGGATTCCCTGTGTTTACAGTTCCTATCTGTACCAGTGTACATCCTCTGGTCTAGCCAGATGTGTAAGGTAGAATTGGGATCATGATAGTGGGGCAGGGGAGGAAACATTTAGGAACTAGAGGAAAGGTGTTATGTTTCATCATTGCTACATTACACCCTGACTGGCTCATCTCTTCCCCAAGACCCTTCTGTAAGGGGATGTCCAGTGGCCTACAAATGGGCTTTGGGTCTCCACTCCGCACTTCCCCCCTGATTCACAATGATATAACACCTTCAGCACCTCGTGATTGCACAGGCTGGTGTGCTTCTTCCATGTGGGCTTTGTTGCTTCTGAGCTAGATGGCCCTTTTTTATTTTAAAGAGTATCAATTCTTAAAGTTTTCTGGTAATTTCCTTTTAAGTTCATCAATGGAGATTGCAAGTGAATTTACAGAGGTTCCTGTAGTTCATTATAAGGTGCCCTGGTGGTGTAGTGGGTTCTGATCACAAAGTCAGCAGTTTGAAACCAGCCACTCTGCAGGAGAAAGGCTTTCTGCTTCTGTAAAGATTTACTTCCTTGGAAACCCAAAGGAGCAGTTCTACTCTGTTCTATTGGGCCACTATGAGTCAGAACGGACTGGGCATCGTTGAGTAAATAATGTATTATTACATTAGCGATATGAATACTTGTCATATTGCCAACAAGTTCAAAGATACTCAAAGATACACACACACACACACACATCAGGACAAAAACCTGAAGCAGGCAAATATTCTTTACCTTTTTGGAAAAGGTAAATAAGAATTCATAGAAGTTACAGTTGGCCAGGAAACAACTGCAAAATTTGCAATTTCAGTTGTAATCAAAGAAGTGCAAATCAACAAAGGAAATGCCACTTTTACCTATGAAACTAAGAGGGCAGTTCCAGCAAGGGTTGGTGGGCAGGGCAAATTAATATCTGGAAAAGCAATATTAATGCTACAAATTCTTTCTTTATTAACGTTTTATTAGGGGCTCATACAACTGTTATCCCAATCCACACACATCAATTGTGTAAAGCGCATTTGTACATCGTTTCTCAAAACATTTTCTCTCCACTTAAACCCCTGACATTAGGTCCTCATTTTCCCCCCCCTCCCCCCACAAATTCTTTAAATTGGTAATTACACTACTAGGAAATCAACCACAAAAATGTTTTAATGCAAAACATGCAGATTCATGTATAAAGACATTTACCCCATCATCATTTTTTATTTACAATATTAGCAATTCCTATTTATAGCAAAAGTTTATTAGAAATCTACATACAAGATAGGCAACTACGAATCATTGAAATATATATATAAGTATTTAAGGGTATAGTGTATGTTCAGTGAGAAAATAAAAATTAAAAACGACTATGATATCTACTTTGAATTATAAACATTTTACATAATGAGATAAACACATTATTATTTTTGTGAAAACCAAGCTCAGGTTACTTTCATTTATCATGCAATTTGGACGATCATGAAATTCTTCTGAAACTCTTTCTCTGTTAAATGGCGAAAACATCTAAGAGGATTGTTATGGGAATTAAATAAGGATAATTTGTCTAGAAAACTACCAGGCCCATGAGCAGAATTCCGTTTCATTCCCTTCCCCTGAGCACACGGTTTCCTGCATCTGGGAATGGTTCCCAATAGACTGAGTTCGTTGTCTGGAGAAGCGAGAGTAGCCAGTTAGATCCCGACGCCTTTTTCCTGGCCCGAGTTCGCTCACTGACCCGTGGCCGGCTCCGCGGAGCCGGTGCCTGCGCGTTCCCCGGACCTTCCCGACGGCCCCGGGTGGGCGGAGCGCAGTTCGAATCTAAACTCCGCGAGCCGGGTGGGGCTCCGACGAGGTCGTTGGCTCTTAGAGGAACGAGTCCCCGCCCTCCCCACGCCCATTCGTGGGGAAGGCAGAAAGCGAGCCGGGGATTGGCCTGACCGAGCGCATGCGCAGGCAGCGTCCCCGTCCCTGTGGGGTTCCGGACACTAACCAGCCGGCACTAGAACTGCTGTTCCCGGCCGGCGCGCCGGGATCGGACTGCGGACCCGTCCCGCCCCCGGCGAGGCGGGGCGAAGGCGGGGTTTCGCGCAAAGCGACGGGACGCAGCACCAATCACAGGGGAGCGCTGTCTCTCTGCTGGGTTTGAAATTCCGCGGGGCCCAACGGCTCGCGGACGTGGGACATGCAGTGAGTTCGCCGGTTTTTGCGGTGGTTGCTGCGCTCTGGCTCGCGTGGAGTGGACGGGTGCCTAGACGCCCGGCTGCTTGGAGAGTCCATCATGAGGAGAAGGTGCTGGTTGTGGGGGGAGTAAAGGGGCGTGGGAGGGACCGACCCCCGTCTGGCGTCCGAGGCCAGCCGGGGTCTGAGTGGCGCCCCCTTGGCCCAGATCGGGGACGTGCCGTGCGACCGCGCCCGAAGAGGGCCGAGGGCCTGAGCGCGGCTGAGCGGAGCCGGGGAGCTGGGAGCGGGTGGGCCGGCTGCGGGCGCGGTTCCTACCGGCCTCGACCCCCGGGTGCGGCCCAGCCGCTGGGTGGGCTCGGCGGGTCCGTCCGAGCCGCCCGCGCCGCGGAGCCCCACCCTGCTGCTGGCTGCGCCCCAGCTGCTGCTCCTTTAGCATTACCGCTGCTTGTGCCTCCTTATTTCTACTTCAATAGAGCCGTGACGTTTTTTAACTTATATTTTTACAAAATCTTTTTATTGTAAACTAGGGGGTTTACACATCAGGGTCATCATTTTTGCAGTCAACAGCTTAAACAACTCATCAAACCTCCCAGTGGCTCGCCGCGTCTCCTCGCCCCTCTTTTCTTCCCCCCATCAGCTCCCTCTTGTAGAATATTCTCTTCCCTTTCCCCCAAGTGAACACCTGTCTGCCCTCTCTAGCCCTCTTTCGGCCCTTCCCCTCCCGACCCGGTAACCATCTATTTCTTTGGGTATGAAACGATTTAGTTTTCCAAGTGTATATAGCGTATCCAAGTTGCGGTATTAACGTTTTACTTGAACTAGGAAGGTGAGTCTGTTTCTTCGCAAACCCCTCTGGAATTTCATACTCGTTTGGAATTCCTTTCCTGTGCGCAATCCCGGGGAAGGAGGGGAGGGGCCAGCTTGTAAGGTGCTGGGTGCTGCAGAGGGATTGATTGGGGCGGGGACGGGTGTTGAGGGCCTGGGAGGAAAGGCCGCCCTACTGGTGTGCTTACTAACTAATGACTTTGGACAGGATGTTGGACAGCCGTTTTCTCACCTCTAAAATAAGACTAGGTCTCTTGTGTTAAGAGCTATACCAATGTTAACACTATTATTGCAAAATAAGTAGCGTGATGATTCATTAATTTTATTTGTAGTTACTGGGTAACATTATTGCTCTGAGACTGTATAAAATTCCCTTTTTCCATGATTAGCAAGTGCTAACTCTCAGTAGATTGATTGGGAATTGAGTACAAACCATTAGGAAAACAACTCCCAGTGTAAGATTCTGAATGCTAAATGTTTTTCTAGTTAAAGGACAGGATATGAAGGTTGCTGTACATTTAAAGTAATGATGCATACCAAGAACTAGTTAAACCTTATATAATATTGGCAGTAAACATTTCTATTCCATTAACTGAATACATGAAGGAGGAGGAAATTAATCAGCTAGCTTTGGTTCCAGGCTGACAGGTATAGTAATTAGGCTTTAAAATAACCATTGGAATTACTGTACTCACCTAAATGTGATTTTTAGGTGATTTGGAGTTCAGGTAGTCATAGTTAGGAAAAACTATGAGAAATATGCCACAGCTAGATGTAAGATTGGCCAGTGGATTAATTGTGGGTATTAATTTCTGACAGGAGATTAACAAAACTCCATCTCTTGAGGACTATTTAGAGAAAAATTAGACAGTGGGTAGGGTGAACCCTGGGATTCAGAGACTTGTCTGAGATCCCTTCTAGTCCAGTGACTTTATGAGACTGGAAACACTGGCCTGTTTGTAGCTCCTTTGTTCTCTTAGGTGGTGGTCTTGCATTTGTCCTCAAGTTTCAATGATGTATTACAAGAAAAAATATTTCAGATTTATCTTTTTTGGGAAGCCATTTAGCATAACTATAATAACTGTTTACAGTGAGTGCTCTAAGGCATTACAACACCATATCAATTATTTTTGACATGTTAACTTTATTTTAAAATATTTATTGAGTGCTTATGTACAAGAGGGCTTCAGAATTTTTCTGGAAAAAATGGAGTTATAAGACACTTTCCATGAATTTTTTGAAGCTCCCTCATACAAGGTACCTTCTAGGGGTCAGTGTTCTAGTGATGAATAAAACTGATGTTCCAGTCCTCTTGCACTTCCAGTTTGGTCTCAGACAAACACTCATGGTTATCGAGTTGATGCTGACTCAGCGACCCTATAGGACAGGGTAGAACTGCCCCTCTGCATTTCTAAGACTACCGTAATTGTTTACAGGCACAGAGAGCCTTGTCTTTGGGACCCTTTGGTTTGATAGCCCAGGCAAAATAATCCTATCTCCTGTTCACGCGTGATTAGCAATATGGAACGAGTCTAGCAGAAAAGGGGCTGAGTACTGAGGGTGCAGGGAGCTGGAGCTTTAAGAGATGGGTGAGTCAAGGCTTTCCCGAGATGGCCTTAGAGCAGAGACTTACAGATGCCATGCAGACATCTAGGGGAGAAAAGATACAGATAGGGGGCCAGCAAATGCAAAGGCTTCAGGTGAGTTAAGCATACCGCTATGCATGTGATTCAGACTCAGGGAACTCATAGACCGTTTCTGAGATGAGATGTTATGGTAATGCACATCCTCATCTTGCTCCCACTAGTGAGTTTGAACCACCAACCTTGTGTTGGTTAAGTAGTGCAATGCCTACTTGGGAGAGTGCCTAGTACCTGGTATATTTGGAAAAAGAATAAGGAGATCTGTGAGCACAGAGAAAAGAGACATAATGGCTGTCAGATAAGATAGGGCTCTGCCAGTCAGGGTGCAATGTAGCAGTGATGAAAAATACAACTTTCCTCTAGTTCCTAAAGGTTTCCTCCCCACTCCCACTATCATGACACGAATTCTGGCTTGCAAATCTGGCTAGACCAGAGGATGTACACTGGTACAGATAGGAACTGGAAATCCAGGGAATCAGGGCGGATGATCCCTTCAGGACCAGTGGTGAGTGGCAAAACAGGGAGGGTAGAGGGAGAGTGGGTAGGAAAGAGGGAACCGATTACAAGGAACTATATATGACCTCCTCCCTGGGGGACAGACAAC
>NW_022103904.1:26402173-26414711 GCF_000313985.2 Echinops telfairi | reverse complement strand
AAAAAAAAAAAAAGATAGGGCTCTGTAGGCTTTTGAAGGGGGTGGTGGCGGCTCCATGGTAGAATTCTTAACTTCATGAGGGTTCAATTTCTGGCTAATGCATGTCAAGGACAGCCACCACACCTCTGTCTGTAGAGGATTGTGAATTGCTATGGTGCTGAACATGCTTCCTTAGAGCTTCCAGAATAAGACTAGAAAGAAAGTTCTGGCCATATACTTTCAAAACATCTACCACTGGACTCACCCTGCTGTCCATGGGCTTACCACGAGTCAACTCTAAAGACAGCTAGCAACAAAAAAGATTTTTGTAGGCAGTTGTAAAAGTAGGCTTTTACTCTGAGATGGAAGGCATTAGAAATTTTCAAATAGAAGAGGGGTATGATTTTTGGCTGCTGTGTTGACAATAAGCTTAAGGGACAAGGGCAGAAGAGAAAGATTAGTTAAGAAGCCATTGCAATAAAGGCAAGAGATGGTGGCAACCTGGATGAGGTCGGTAGAAGAAGTGGTGAGGAAGATATCTGACTATATTTTTAATGTAGAGGGCTCAACACAGTGTCTGACCCCTGAATCTCCAATAAATTATATTTATTGCCAAGCTTTGTGTTAAAAACACAAATATTAGTTCTTCCTAAAGCTATTAAATCAAGGCCCATTCAGTAGGACTTCTCCCCTCCAGCATGTCTCTAGAACTGGGCTCTTAAAAGCCTCTTAATTTCTGCATATGAGGGCCTTGTGTTAGTCTTCCCATTCAACAATGCTATGTACCTGAAGGGGTTTCAAAAAGTTTGTGGAGAAATGAAAATATAATGAAATTTTTCTAAAAACTTTTTGATGTTGCTTTGTAGATGGTGCTTAAAATTCTCTCTTCTCATAGTGTTTATGTGCTGGTTGTCTCCCACACCCCTGACTACTTGTCAAGTACTCCCTGGCTCCTTCTCTGTCCCTGCCGTGTAGACAATGCCTCCCCTGCTCCAGCTTGTACGCCTTGGTTCTGTTCCTTTCCTTGCCCTCCTCTCCCCTCCCGAATTACTTATTTGTTTATTTTTATGAATCTAGCTTTTAAATAAGGCTATTCAGAGTTAAGAAAGAGATGTCAAAGGTGATGTAAGAGTTAAATTAAGTATAATTTAAGTGTTGTGAAGAGTAGAAAATGTTTTAAATTTTTGTAAAAATACTCATGGGCACACTGAGGTGAAACACTAAGGGTGTGCAGCAGAGCAGCCAGGGGAACAGAAAAATGAAGTCCCCAGGGAACACCAAAAACAGACTGGAGCCAGGGCGTGGCACCCCATCAGACTCCACTGGAAAACACTTCTAAAGGTCAACAAACAGACCTTGAACTACTAACAGGTTTTTTTTTTAATCCATGTTTTGTTGTTCTGTTGCTTTGTTTTGCTCTGTCTTTTTTGTGTGCATATTATCATCTCTGCAGGTCTATCTAGATAAGATAGTCAGGATAAACAATCTGGAAGAGGAAACAATGAACCAAGGGTTGGGGAGGACATCGGAGATGGGGAAGGGCGGGGGGGAGTGGGTGTTAGCAAACCCAGGGACAAAGGAACAAGTGACATGGCGAGGAGGGTGTAGGAGGCCTGGTAGGACTTGATAAAGGGCAATGTAACAGAGGAATTACTGAAACCCAAATGAGGCTGAACATGATAGTGATGTACATATGTAAATATATTTATATATGAGGATGGGGAAATAGATCTATGTGCATATATTTATAGGTTTAGTATTAAGGTAGCATATAGACATTGGGCCTCTACTCAGGTACTCCCTCAATGCAAGAACACTTTGTTCTGTTAAACTGGCATTCCATGATGCTCATTTTCCTAACGTGATTACTGAAGACAAGGTGGGCACATAAGCAAATGTGGAGAAGAAAACTGATGATATCCAGCTATCAAAAGATAATAGCGTCTAGGGTCTTAAAGGCTTGAAGATAAACAAGTGGCCATCTAGCTGAGAAGCAACAAAGCCCACATGGCAGAAGCACATCAGCCTGTGTGATCACGAGGTGTCGATGGGATCAGGTATCTGACATCAAAGAAAAAAAAAATCATCATTGTGAATGAGGGGGAGTGCGGAGTGGAGACCCAAAGCCCATCTGTAGGTAACTGGACATCCCTTACAGAATGGTCGTGGGGAGGAGACAAGTCAGAGTTCAGTGTAGCAACGAGGAAACATACAACTTTCCTTTAGTTCTTTAATGCTTCCCCACCCCCCCCCATCGTGATCCCACTTCTACCTTACAAGTCAAGCTAGACCAGAGGATGTACGCTGGAACAGATAAGAACTGTACCAGATAAGAACACAGGGAATCCAGATCAGATAATCCCCTCAGGACCAATAATGAGAGTAGCAATACCAGGAGGGTAAGAGGAAGGTGGGGTAGAAAGGGGGAACCGATCACAATTATCTACATATAACCCCCTCCCTGGGGGACTGACAACAGAAAAGTGGGTGAAGGGAGACATCAGAAAGTGTAAGACATGAAAAAATAATAATTTATAAATTATCAAGGGGGATGGAGGGGGAAAATGAAGAGCTAATACCAAGGGCTCAAGTAGAAAGCAAATGTTTTGAGAATGATGATGGCAACAAATGTACAAGTGTGCTTAGCACAATAGATGTATATATGGATTGTGATAAGAGTTGTACGATCCCCTAATAAAATTTTTAAAAAATCATATCCATGGGAATTGTAGAGATTCCAAACATTTCATTTTCTTTTTGACCTTTTTAAGTCTAACTTTAATTTACCTTTAATATGCATATAAATATTTTTGTTACACAATAGTACATTTCTTAAATGTCACCAAATATAAAATATAATATACAATTTTCTTGTTTATACACTTTAATTTTTGTTTTGTGTATTAGCTATTTTTTCACAGTTAAAATTGTTTTTTTATTTAAAATACTAAAGGACTCAGATTCCTCTATAAAAAAACTCTTTTTAAAATTCGTTTGCTTTGTGTTCACTTGCTCTCTCCCTAGAGAGAATCTTTTTTTTTTTTTTAGGGGCTCATACAACTCTTTTTTTTTTTTTTTTCATACAACTCTTATCACAAGCCATACATCTATCCATTGTGTCAAGTACATTTGTACATACATTGCCATCATCCTCAAAACATTTGCTTTCTATTTGAGCCCTTGGTATCATCTCATTTTTTTCTCCTCCTTCCCCGCTCCTCCAACACTTCATTTAATATCAGGCCAAATTAGATTTTTTTTAATGTAATAAATTCCAAAGGGTTATTTACTTTGTCATTGTAACAAATTGTGTGAATATTACTTTTAATAACCCATCTGTTGGAGTTTAGCAGTTCTTTTTGCTGTAGAAGTAATTATCTTGGTTTGAGTGAGATCTCATTGGATTAAGTGAGATCTGAAACTTTATCTCTATCATGTTATCTTATTATCTTTCTGTGAAAGTAATTATTTGATTAATTGGCAATGATTTTTTCCAGTTAAGTCACATTTTTTAAAAAAATCAGATTAAGTGCCAGATCTTTAAGACAGCAGCCTTATTGAGATATAATTCATATATCATACAATTTGTGGTCTCTGTGTGTTCCCAAGAGTTGTGTAACCATTATATCACCACAGTCAATTTTAGAACATTTTGTCACCCATTCAAAAAGTCCACACTCATTAGCAATGCAGTCCATCCCATATCCCCCCACTAGCCTTAGGCAGCCACTGCCTAAGATTTGTCTTTTCTTGAAACTCAGAATGAGTCGTGTAATATGTGAATTTTGGTGACTGGACTTCTTTCACTAAAGTAAAATGTGATTTAGTATAATAAAGACTGCTTTATTTTTTTACATTTATAGGCTTTATTTTTGCGTTGGTCAGTTGGTAGACATTGGGGTGGTTTCCACTCTCCAATTTGTGCTTTGTCAGTGTTGGACCCCATGGACTTCCCCACGTACAGTTGCTGCTGCACCTGTTACTGGGCTCTAGTTCCAGTGCTCTTGGGCCACAGGCTGTGGCTGGTGCTTGCCTTTCCAGAGGGTCTGGCTCTGAGTTAGGCAACGGTGGGATAACATTGTGGGAGAGCTTGGATGTGACCTACGGCAGCTCTGGGCAACTCCACCTTCAGTCTGTCCAGCTTTCTCAGCAGCTCTCCCTTGCTGCTGTCACAAGTCTGGAGCCTTGATTTTGGCCATGACTACGCTGTGTTTAAACTATTGTGACTAATGATGATGTGAACATCCTCGTACAAGTTATTGTGTGGGCACATGGGTATGTTTTTCCTGTGTATATAGACAAGAGTGGAATCCCTGGTTGGATGATAACTCTTGATTTAACTTCCTGAGGAACAATTTCCAAAGTGGCTATTCCAGTTTACAATCTCACTAGCAGCACACGGGGCCTCCACTTTCTATGCACTCTTGCCAGAATTCTTGCTATTCTCTGTCTTTTTTACCCTAGTGGGTGTCCAGTAGTGTCTTATTGTGCATTTGGCTGCATCTCCCTGGTGGAAGGAGGCCTGGTGGCATGAGTTACAAGTTAGGCTGCTCTTGTCGAGACAGGTTTATAGCCCTGGAAGCCCACAGGGGCAATTCTACTTTGTCTTAGTAGGGTCGTTATGAGTCGGAATCAACAGTGGCACTGAGTGAGATGGGTGATGATGTGGAGCTTTATTTATTAGTCTCTTCTTCGTTGTGTTACAGAGCTAGGCAATACAACCTCTAATTACCTGACAAATGCCGGGAGGGTGGGGGAAGGAGGGGATAAAGGGGAGCTGATATCAAGGAGTTCAAGAAGAAAGTTTTGAAAGTGATTGTGGTAGCAATTGTACAATACTGCAAGCATTGTGATTGAACTATGAATGTTATGATATCTATGAGTTCCCAGTAAAATGATTGATTAAAAAATAAAATCAAAATGATAAACTAAAAATGAAAACCTGTTAATTCAAGAAAAAATAAAATAAATAAACACCTGACAAATACTTGTAAATGTGTCGGCACACTTGTGCTCTGAAGGTAGCTAGAAGTGATAAGCATAATGAACCTTGGACAGAACTCATCCTACTGTAACGGAGCAGCTGCTCTGGAAGATGCCCATCAGTCTACTGGAGGGTGAGGAGGCGCTCACTGATGATGCGTTCCAGGTGGGCAAACTGAAGGGACACACGCATGACAGTATCTGAACATGGGAGCTGCCCATGGTTCAGAGGAGGGCCCTGCCCAGAGAATGCTCAGAAAGTTCATCTTGGCTGGAATCAGAGAGAAGGGTGGAGGGGTAAGAGACAAAGCTGGCTACACGCCTTAGAAAGCCACTCCCTTGAAGTCCATATTTAAGCAGGACCTGACATGACTGGGCTTGGTTTTCTTGAGAACCCAGATCTCACATGGAGATTGGGTTGGAGGACTCTGGGGAGAGACTCATCAATTCTCCAGCTGGTCTGTGTTACCACCACAGCTTTGCAGTCCAAGTGAATATTGACCACAGGTTAAATTCTAAACATTATTTCTGATGAAATGCTAATATTAGAATTTTTATTTGTGCATTCTTTTGTCCTGAAAGTGAAGTGCCTGGGGAGGCTCTTAAATTGAGCTGTAATTAATTGAATTTATATTGAATAAATGTCAATTACCTGGGAGCATTTTATTTATTTATTGCTGTATTTTTTAATCATTTTATTGGGGGCTCTTCCAGCTCTTATAAACCTGGGAACATTTTTAAAATGAATGGAACACAGTGACTTCTTTTAAAACACTGTTCAATATGTGGCTATCTGGTATCGGACAGGTAATTGTGAAACCCCACCTAGTGGATCCTTGAGAGAACGGGCTTGGCAATTTGCTTCTGTCAGATCACAGCCCAGAAAGCCGCGAGGAGCAGGTCTACTCCCACACATGGGATCGCTCTGAGTTGGGAACCAACTTGACAGTAGCTAACAACAACGTCTGGTATAGGCAGGACTTAGGTAGTACAAAGAGTTAAGTGCTCATTGTTAGTGAGCCAAGAACTTAGAGTCCATCCCATATGGGGCATAAAGTCTACTCCAATACATATGGGTTGCTATATGTATCTTTTTAAAAAAATTTATATAAGCAACAGGTACTTGTCTGAAATTTTTCTTCAACAAGGGTAAACAACTGTCATGGCTAGAGAATGTCTTGTTCAAATCCTTGGATCAGCTGATGTTTAGGGTAGAGACTCACAGAACCCCTGCGGACTCTGAGAGAAAATGGCCAGTAAGTGTCTAGCCTCCTCACCATGTATACCAAGCGCACAAGGAGCACACATAACTGTAGTATTAAGTTAAAAGTGCTATGGGGGGTGAGGGGCCAGCCTCCACCGCTAATACTACTAATAATACTACCCACGGGTTCAGTAAGTGCAATTGTACGGTTGAGATATATAAGTATTATATTAAAGTCATCAAGAGCATGAGATATTACAATAATGCAGTCAGACACATTACATGTAGCATTGCTCACCTCAGCCCAGCTTGGTGGTCCACGTGGAGAGAGGGGGAAGGGAACAAGGGAGAGGACGGGAGAGGGGTCAGAGAGAGTCAGAGGTCAGAGAGATCTCTCTTGCTGACCCACGCCTATATCCCTTTTGGGGGCATGCCAGTCCACTAATTACAGGTAGAGACATATGTCACAGGGAGGGGCTGCACTATAGATTACACAGCAATGAGGGGGTGGTCTAGGGGGTGGTCTCTGGGTCTCCTTAGGAACCATTATCAGTAGGGTGAAAACGCCACCTACAGGAGCCTGTCCATTGTCCCCAGAGGCAGGGAGTAGGCCCACCCTGTGGTGGGATGAGACAGCAGTATGGCAACTGATTGCCTTCAAGGGAGGGAATGCCTGCGCATCTGACCTCCCCCCACACATAACTTGTCAGGTTGTGCAGCTGACATCAGATGCTAGCTAGGCTGGTTTTGTTATTTTGCTGTTACTAAAGAACCCAGAAAACAACCCCCATGGCCTTTGAGTGGATTCCAGCTCATAGTGGCCCTGGAGGACAGAGTAGAACTGCTCCATTTGGCTTCTGAGACGCATTGGGCTGCTAGCTGCAAGGAGAGGAGTTCGAAACCACCCAGCTGCTCCTTGAGAAAAAGAAAAGACGTACTATTCCCATCAAGGGTTCAGTCTGAAACTGCCATAGAGGGTCACTGAGTCGGCATCAACTCAGTGCCTGTAAACCTTTATGGGAACAGACTGCCTCATTTTCTCTCACAAAGTGGCTGGTGGGTTTGAACTACCAACTAGCAGCCTGTCCTATGCTTAAACCACTGTACCACCTATGTACCTAAGAACCATACCCAACTCACTGCTATCTTTTGCTGACTCATAGTGAACAACCTCTCCCCACTCCACCCCCCAAACACAAACAGATCTTGAGTAGAAAGCCTCTCTCTCCTGAGGAGCTGCTGGTGGATTTGAACTGTCAACCATGGGGTTACAGCCCACCGTGTATACTTGTGTATAAGCCGTTTTTCAGCACGTTTTATCCAGTTTTTGTGGTAAAATTAGGTGCCTTGGCTGATATTCAGGTCGGCTTGTACTCGAGTATATATTGTACTACACTTCGGGGTAAGAAAAGGGTGGACATTTCTTTATGTGTTATGTGAAGGAGACTAATGATTATATTAAAATATTTAGAGTACACTTTTTTTTTTTCGTTGAAAAGTAACATAACATGCAGAAATAGGACAAAACTTATACCAAGCTCATTGCCATCGAGTCAATGCCCATTTATAATGACCCAGAGGACAGGGTAGAACTGTGAGTTTCCAATACCAACTATGGGCGTAGAAAGTCCGTTCTTTCCCTACGAGGAACTGGTGGTTTCAAATAGCTAACCTTGTAGCTAGCAGCCCAACGCTTAACTACTGCACCACCAGGGCTCCTTAGAAATGTGACATCCACTGCCATCTAGTTGATCCGACTCCTAGCCACCCTGTAGAACAGGGTAGAACTGCCTCTGTGAGTTTCAGAGACTAACTCTTTACAGCAGTAGAAAGGCCCATGGAGCAGCTAGTGCTTTTGAAATGCTGACCTTGCAGTTCTCAGCCTGTGGGTCACAACACCCAAGAAGGCCACCTTTTGCCCTCTCTAGTCACCACTTCCCTAGGACAAAGGGGACCACCAGCCTGATCTCCAAGCTCGCTGTTAGCAAAAAGTCCTGGCTTCTAAAACCAAGGATTCATTTTGCTTGTTTTTGAGCTTTCTATCAGTGGAATCATGTTGTGTATGCTTTTGTTTGTCTGCTTCTTTTGTTCAGCTTAGCCCTTATCTTAACAACGTATTCTAGTTGCAGTGAACTAAATCTATTTCCCTATGGCCTTTTCTTTCTCTATCTTATTCTTATTAATATGCTCTACATACAGTGTTGCAGCGCACAACTTGCTGATGTTGTCATTCTGAAATGTTCACTTAGATGTTTGATGTTATGATTTCACTGTTAAAGACACTGCCTTATATCAGACCCTCCAAGATACTCCTTGATTTAAGATGGGGGTTCGTTTCTGACAACTACTTCATTGTAAGCCGTTTCTGATGCAGTTTTTTTAAATTAAATATTTGTTATTATTGTCTTTTATTATCAGTATATTTATCTTTGGGGATTGGAAACCTTACACCTGAGAATAATAACATCAGCAAAGTACCTGCTATACCATTTTATGGAGTACAAATTACTATCAGACCATTAAAAAGACATTCAAAGTGCTGTTGATTTTAGCTCCAATACATCTACTCTCTGTATTGTTTCTTCCTCACAACTCTTTTTTAAAAACTATTTGGTTCTCTTTCTTCTTTGTTCTCCTTCCAATTTAAGGCATATTTAAGTACAGTAAAGTTGACTCATTCTTCATGCACAGTTTGAATTTTAGTAATTGCCTATAGCTATGGGTTAGGCATTGGGCCATTAACTGAATGGTTGTTTGTTCAAGCCCACGAGCTGCTCTGTGAAAGAAAGGTGAATGTCTGCTCATATAAAGATTTACAGTCTCAGAAACGTTATTTAGGGTCACTAAAGTTGCAATCAACCAGTCATATCATATATTGGTGATATTGTGGGTTCGATTCCAGATGACTACAATAAAGCAAGTATTGTAGTAAAATGAGTCACATGAATTTTTTGGTTTCCAGCCATGTAGAAGTTAATGTTTGCACTCACCTGTAGTCTATCAAGTGTGGAATTGCCTTCTAGAAAAGTTTAAGATACTATGTCAGTTATCACAATGTGACTCAGACACAAATGAGTATGTGCTGTGGGAAAAATGGCACCCATAGGCTTGCTAAATGCAGGGGTGCCACAGACCTTCAATCTGTAACAGCAGCCTAGCCCAGTAAACGGAAGTGCAGTAAGACAAGGTATGCCGGTTATCTCCATTGCCATTAAGATATAGAATTATTCCATCACCCTGAGGGTTTCTTGGTTTCTTCTTGCAGTCGATCCCCTCCTCTGACCTCAGGTAACTAGAGTTGAACAATATGTGAGTTAAAGTGCTGCCCTGTCCTGCCCCTATGCAGTTGAAAATCCATATGTAACTTTTGAATGCCCCCACATTTACTAATAACCTACTGTTGACTGGAAGCCTTACTGGTAGCATAAACAGTTAATTAGCACACATTGTGTGTGTGTGTTATATGTATAAAAAGCAAAACCATACTCACTGCCCTTGAGTCAGTGCTAACTTCTAGCAACCCTGTAGGACAGGGTAGAACTGACACTGGGTTTCCAAGACTGTAGCTCTTTACAGAAGTAGAAAACCCTGTCTTTCTCCCGGTTATATGTATAAGGCGGCTTCAAAAAAAAATGTGGAAAGATGGAATTTAAAGGTAATGGGATTTTCCTACAAAGTTTTGAAGCCCTTACATATATTGCACTTACATAAAAGCTACATTTTCAATATGAAAAAGGTATTTTGCAAAAAGTGCACGATATTTTGCATCTGCTAGTGTAGCTGCAGTGACAACTTCACTAATTTTATATTATTTTTTATTATTTTTTAATAGTCCTTAATGCAGGACTCATCTTTAAGTCATGGGCAATTGTAGCTACAGACCTGTCTATTTTACACAAGCTTTTCAACTTTTCTTGTAATGTCATGGCATTTCTGTACCTCTAGGGAGCACTAGTGATGCTGGAAGTGCTCCCATGGTGTTATTACTTATTCATTTACTTACTGTATTGGAGTAAACGGTATGGAAAATATGGGAGATCACTTTTTACTAGAATATGCAGTTTACTGGAGAGAAGTTCCAAATGGATTAGTCAAAATGGATTAGTGTCACATAGTGTTTTAAAAAATCCAAATGTACACCAACCTTTGCAGTCCAAACCTGTTATTCCAGGGTCAATTGTAAATTTTTCTTTCACTCTAGTTTTGTGTTTTGTACAATTCCATAAAATAGAATTATGTAGTCTTTTGTTTGATATCTTTCAGTTAGCATAATACAACATCATTTTTTGGAGATTTTTTTTGTCGTGTTGCATATGGTTTATCTATTTTCATCATTTCTGTTTTAGGAGCTGTGGTGGCATGGTGGGTACTCATTGGACTGCTGATCACAAGGCCCCAGCAGTTCAAGACCACCAGCAGAAACCACTAGGCAGAAAGACGGGCTTTCTACTCTTGTAAAGAGTCCGTCTCAGAAACTCAGGGCAGTTCTACCCTGCCCGAGTGGGCATCGACTGGAGGGCAGTGAGTTTGGGTTGGTTTTGGTTTTATTTTCTATTTCAAGAGTGTACTCTTATTTATCTGTTCTATTGATAGGTATCTGGGTTTCTGCTTTTAAGCATTACGTTGTCTTGACCATTGCATGCCTTTTGGGAATGAGTGCATTTCTGCTGGGTGTACAGGTTGTCACATGGCTGCAACAATGGGCTTATAAATGTACCCTCTGCTGTGAAGGTGGTACAGGACCATGCAACACTTTGTTCTATATGCATAGAAGTGAGACTGCGGATCAACTGTAGTATAGTCAGCCATCAGCAGTATGTGACAGTCTGGCATTTCCATGGCCTCACCGAACTTTATTTTGTTTCCCTTTGAATTTGAGCTGTTCGAGTTAATTGTATTTTTAAAATCATTTTATTGGGGGCTCAGACAATTCTTATCACAATCCATACATCCATCCATTGTGTCAAGCACATTTGTACATTTGTTGCCATCGTCATTCTCAAAGCATGTGCTTTCTACTTGAGCCCTTGATATCAACTCTTCATTTCCCCTCCTCCCTCCCTGCTCCCTCTCCCTCATGAACCCTTGATAATTTATAAATTATTATTAATTTGTCACATCTTGCACTGTCCGACGTCTCCCTTCACCCACTTTTCTGTTGTCCATTCCCCAGGGAGGAAGTTATATGTAAATCCTTGTAATCGGTTCCCCCTTTCTACCCCACCCTCCCAGTATCGCCACTCTCACCACTGGTCCAGAAGGGTTCATCTGTCCTTGATTCTCTGTGTTTCCAGTTCCTATCTGTACCAATGCACATCCTCTAGTCTAGCCAGATTTGCAAGGTAGAATTGGGATCATGATAGTGGGGGGAGGAAACATTTAAGAACTAGAGGAAAGTTGTATGTTTCATCGGGGTTAATTGTGTTTTAAGACCAAAAAGATATACACATACTCCTCACTTTTGACTATCTTGTTATCCAACATTTCACTCTTGACAATAACAGTAAAACATCTGATCTGAGTATTTTACACATGAACTACCGACGTCTGGCAATTTTGAACACCTAGGTGCAAGGTGAGAATAATACTAACTATAGTGGTTAAGGTTATTTGTTAATTTTAAAAATCTATTTTATCTTATTAAAGAAAAACCTTTATATTTTGAACTAGGTGAAGGTTTACAGAGCAGATAATCAGCGTTACATTCAATAGTTCATACACTTTGATTCAACTTATCCATTGTGATCCACTGACTGTTCCATTACTTATCCCACTTCTGTATGTTTCCTACTTCCACTGTTCCTTCTTGTCTAACCTCTGGACTTTGTCCTTGGGTGAATACTGCCCTTTGATCTTTTGTTTTTCTCTCCTGTGGTATTTTAATGGCTTTGGTTGATTGAAGCAGCAGCAAGAGGAAAGGGGAGAGTTCCCCTCATACTTGGTGCAGGAGACTCCGGCTCAGAAGGGGACATCGCAGTGCTAACGTTCTCCCTATTGAGGGGTTCCATGGGCGGTGGTGGGTTCAGCAAGGTGAGCATGGTTTATGTTATAGAGTCTGGGAGTGTGGGCAAGGGACGAGGAGGAGTGAGGGCACACAGACCTTCCTCTGTCTTGTCTCCTGTGCTCTCAGTCTCAAGCCTGGGCACAGCCATACATATGTCTGTGGGCTTCACTCCTTAAGTTGCTTCTCAGGGCTGGTGTGTTACTCTGGGTTGACTAGAGAAACAAATCCAGAGACATTCATATGTGTATAAGAAACAGCTTTATTTCAAAGAGTAATTGTAGCAGGCCTGTCTGGATAGGACAGGCTGGATGAACAATCTGGAGGAGAAAACAACGGGACTGACAGTTCCAGGGGGACATGGGAGAGGG
>NW_022103904.1:26394453-26400322 GCF_000313985.2 Echinops telfairi | reverse complement strand
AGCTCCAGGCTCCATGTGGCTTGTCAACAGGAATGTCTTGCAGGAAGAGTGTCTCAGTGGCAGGAAAGGGAAGGCATCGAGCAGTTAGTTATGTGTCCATTTGTCTGTCCATGATTCTCAGCGATTTGACAGTGCTGTGGTGATGTAGTCATCCTCCACTTTGTGAGTTGACGTGGTCATCCTCCGTAAAGCTAATTTCACATAACAACCTGGTCTTTGGAACCCCTAACTATGTCCATAAGTAAGGAATCTATGTAGTGACAAATTGCTACAGATTTGTAAGAGTTTCACCAGTGAACTCTTATCTTTATGTGATTTTTCTTTTATTTTTTAAATAAAATTTTATTGTAGGCAAGACTTTACACAGCAACTTAGTTCCCATTTAACAATTTTTATACATTTTGTTCTGTAACCTTGGTTACAATTTTCACAATGTCGGCCAATGGTTTCAGAAACTGAGATACTGCTCCTCTGTCTCCAGGCGGGTCCACCCACATGCAGAGATCCCATATACCCAAGCTATACCATGGTTCAAAACAAAATTGCATTTATTTGTAATTAGAAATAAATATTTCACAATATGTAATTGCATATTGTTTTTGTGATTATTCACTATGCTTTAATGATGTTTAATTTGTAATGATGAAAATACATCCTGCATATCAGATATTTACATTACGATTCATTAACAGTAGCAAAATTACAGTGATGAAGTAGCAAAGAAAATTAATTTATGGTTGGGGGTCACCACAACATGAGGAACTGTATTAAAGGGTGGTGGCCTTAGGTGGACAACCACTGCCCTGGATGCTACTAATGTCTGGCCAAAAATGCTACTAATGTTCAATGAAAGAATGTATAATTCTGTATTATATTGCCATAAGTGGAATCAATGAAAGTCTAGATTCTGACTATTATTCCTAAGACTGCATTTCGATGATATCTTGGGGTTTTCATTTTGCTTTGCCAGTGTTGTGGCTTTTGGGGCAAGAAGGGAAAAGGAGTGGGTAAAGGTAAAGTAAATTGAATACTTAGTTTCAGTTAGCTGGAGGCCACTGAGAAATGGTACCTAATTTGTTTAATTCCTGTAAATATTACCTTCAGACTCGGGAACAATGGCTGATGTAATGGGTCTCTTGTTTTACTTTTCAGTGAGGTGCTGGCTGAGGAGTCCATATTATGTCTCCAGAAAGCCCTGAATCACCTTCGGGAAATATGGGAATTAATTGGGATTCCAGAGGACCAGCGGCTACAGAGAACTGAGGTTGTAAAGAAACATATCAAGGTAAGTTATCCATGTGAGACATAGTAGCACGGGCACCTTTGCATTGGGACAGGGGTGAGTGTGTTGGTGACTCATCTAAGAGAACACATTTTGGTCACCAGGACTAGAGTACAATAAATAGGGCATCCTAATTTTTGTTTTTAAATTCTTTCTTGAGATTAGGGAATTGTGTGGGTTTTAAGTTTTATTGGCATGCAATCCACATATCATACAATTCAATAGTTCAATCATATCAAGAATAATTATAGAATCATTACTACAATCAATTTTAGAACTTTTTTTATGGCTAAATCATCTTTAAAATGAGTTGTATAGTCACAATCAGTTCTAGTGCTCACACCCCCCCACCCCTACATCCCCTGTAAACTCTTGCGTCAGTTAACTGTATGCATCCACTCCTTCTGTGCTTCACACACTGGGAAACCAACAGAAACAATAACAAAATGAAATAAAGTGGTAAGGATAAAATAATAATAATATAAAGATAAAACTACAAATAATGAATGAGTAAGATAGAACCAGACCACCATCAGTATTTTAAAAGCCAGGGATGGAACTTTTGTCATGGAACAATCAAGAGATACTTTTGCATCTAGAACAAATTAAGGTTGGGTTGACCCAAACTTTTATGAGTTTCGCTTTCTCCTTTTGTAGGATCTCCTGGATATGATGATTGCGGAAGAGGAAAGCCTGAAAGAAAGGCTCATCAAAAGCATCGCAATCTGTCAGAAAGAGCTGACTACCCTGTGTAACGAGTTACATGTGGAGCCAATTCAGGTACACATCTGGCAGCTTCTAGATCTCAGGGGAACCAGAAGTCTGTGTAAGGAAGGGGCTTAACTCGGATGGAGGCAGAGATGGGTAGTCTGCTTGTCGGCGTGGTGCTGCACGGGAGCAATGTTCAGACTGACCACCTACATAATGAGTTCACTCAATGGTGTTCACCAATGACAAGGGTGCCACTGTCGAGACGTAAGCAGCTAATACAGGTTGTAAGGATTTGATCACAATGAAGCTTCATCTTGCTACCCATTTATTTTCTGGGTAGGGCACATTATATTTGAACTCTGACGAATAGTTACGGACAGATGGTGGTGGTTCTATGTTCTTTTCTTTTGTCTGAAAGAAAAATGAGCTACCCAGGAAGCAAAAGTGACCAGTGCTAAAAGGAGGTTACCTAAACCTCTGTTTTTCAGGCTTTTTCTTTACCCAGGAGCTGCGGCCAGATAGTGGCCTACCCATAAACCAGGACAGTGGCTGCTTCAGCAGAAATGTGCCAGGAGAGCATGGTCAAGTTCTGAGCATGCCGTGATTGTATGTGCCGAGAGCTCAGACGTCACAGTCTTGTGGAACAAGGGTCCCAAAACAGCTCTGGTGTGAACCAGTGAAAGTAGAGTCGGGATCGTAAATTCAGACAAACATGGAGCTTGGAAAGAGAACAGAGTAGATGTTGGCGCAGGGCAGCACATGATGATCGAGACAGCAGAGTTCCCGAGTCTCTCTTCTGACAGTAGACTGGGCTACCTCGATGAGTCAGCCTAGGAGGGAGAACACCTTGAGAAAGGTGAGCTTCTAGTCTTTGTCTAGATTTCTAACTTGCAATATGAAATTGGATAAGAAGTTAGGTGTACAATGGTTCGACTCCTTGAAGTTACATGAAAGTTCTCAGTTAACAAGTGTTGAATAAAAAAGAATAAACCTATCAGTGGGTTTTAAAATATTTGTGGGAAAAAGCTATTCTCTTTAATTCCATTTTCCACAAACTTTTTGAAGCTCCCTCATAAAAAAACAATTGTCACTCCCCCCCTCCCCCCATTACTATGGTGATACCAAACTGCTGAGGAAGATTATTAGTAGGATGAGTAGTTAACTATAAGCTTAGTGTACCTTACAGGGAGCGCAAAGCAACTTTTGCAGGTAGTTTTCACCTCTTATGGAAGTACCATACCCTGGTACCTTTCCTTAAGGGAGACCTTCCTCAAGGGACCCTCTTTGTGCCATAGCTACTCGCCATTTACTGCCTTCTTGTACAAGTAACTACACACCCCCATGTGCGCCCAGTCTCTCCTTGCTTTGAAGAGGGAGGTCTGCTTGGAGTCCAGTAGCAATGGTATGTTGTCTTCCACAGGAAGAAGGAGACACGACCATTTTGCAACTAGAAAAGGATTTGCGCACTCAGGTGGAATTGATGCGGAAACAGAAAAAGGATCGAAAACAGGAACTGAAACTCCTTCAAGATCAAGATCAGGAGCTGTGTGAAATTCTGTGCATGCCCCCCTATACCATAGATAACACCTTAGTTCCCAGCCTAGAAGAGCTGAACCAGTTGAGACAGCACGTGGCCAATCTGCGGGAAACCAAGGTACAGTGCCTGCATTCATCCTTCCTCCAAGGCCCTTTGACTTTGTTCTAGGAATCAGGTTTATCTTGTCTTCTAGGCAACTAGACATGAGGAGTTTGTCAACATCAAGAGACAGATCATACTGTGTATGGAAGAGTTGGACCACACCCCAGACACAAGCTTTGAAAGAGATGTGGTGTGTGAAGATGAAGATGCCTTTTGTTTATCTTTGGAGAATATTGCAACACTACAAAAGTTACTACGGCAGGTACTGGGCTGAGCTCTCCACGCACAGTACACGCGGTTTGGGGAAATGACAGGATGATAGGTTTTTCCTTTGTGCTTTAAAAATGAGTCCGTATGGGTTTAGAAAATGAGTGTGGGTAAAGGTAATACATGGGATTTCTACAGATAGTGATTTTTAACAAAAACAAAAATAAATTCTATGTAGCCCCAATAGTATGAAATTAAATCTGGATGAAAAATAGTCGTTTTAAGTAGCCTGGTGTTTAATTGTGAAAAAAATTGCATTAGAAACTTGAATCGTACTCTTGGGTCCAAGACTCTTCATCTTTCCCGTTTATGTTCAGAAACCATGGAAACACAACATTTCACACTCACAAAATGTTTCCTGGCAATCCCTGCCGAGAGTAACAGCTTTCTCCATTGCAGCTGGAAGTTCGCAAATCACAAAATGAAGCTGTGTGTGAGGGACTGCGGGCACAGATCCGAGAGCTTTGGGAGAGATTGCAAATACCTGCCGAAGAGAGAGAAGCAGTGGCCACAATTATGACTGGGTCAAAAGCCAAAGTCAAGAAAGCGGTGAGAAAACCCCATAGGTGCTGGGGCAGTAGTCCGCAAGGGTTTTCGAATGTCAAGTCTGGATGGTTTACCAGCTTGCGGCAGGCCTCAGAAAAGGGTGGCAGTAGCCTACTCATCTGTCTATTGTGCATGTGCCCAACATTATCATTGTTCACATAGCGTTGACTTTCCTCTGTGGCTTTGTTGTAATTTTCCTAAACAGCAGTTAGCTTTTCAAAGCAAATGTGAATGTGAAAGTGTATTAGACACCTTTTCATAGGTTTTTTCCTTTTAGTTGCAATTAGAAGTGGATCGGTTGGAAGAACTGAAGATGCAAAATATGAAGAAAGTGATTGAGGCAATTCGAGTGGAACTAACTCAGTTCTGGGACCAGTGTTTTTACAGCCAGGAGCAGAGACAAGCTTTTGCCCCTTATTATGCTGGTTAGTACAGACTTTCACCAGGGAGTATTTCTCTTCTGACCAAGTCATTTGGTGTAAATTGCCACACCTGCACAAATAAGTATTTGCAAATGATGTGGGGAAATATAGGTTCTCTTGCTTTCTGAATTAATATCTCACTGTAGCCTGAGCTGAAAAGCTCAAGTTGACTATGCTAGGTACAATATTAAACCCTTACTAGTACTGTCTCAATTACATTTTATGACAATATCACGTACTCCCTCAATACAAGAACACTTTGCTCGACTAAACGGACATTCTGTGATACCCACCTTCCCGACATGATAGCTGAAGACAAACGTGTGCATAAGCAAATATGGTGAAGAAAGCTGATGGTGCCCAGCTTTCAAAAGATATAGCATGTGGGGTCTTGAAGGCTTGAAGGTAAACAAGCGGCCATCTAGCAATAAAGCCCACAGGAAAGAAGCACACCACTGGATAATTGATGAAATAAGAAAATTACAATTTTAAATTCCTTGAAATAAATGAGGATAAAAATACAATATACTAAAACTAGAACATAGTAAAAACTGCTACCAGAGGTCAATTTGCTAAGCCTTCCAGTATAATGTGGAATAGATGTGGTGATAACTGGATTGTCTGGTTCCTGTGCCCAAGGGGAATTCTTTCCATTTCTTCTCATGTGGAAGATGGCTGTTATTTTGAATATGTGGACTTCACTGTGTTAAGACATACTCCGTGTTTTCCTGTATTCTTGAGTGTATTTTTTTAAATCAGGAATGAGTGTTAGATTTTATCAAATGCCTTTCGTGCATTGATTGATATGATTATGTGGGTATTACCTTCTGTTTAAATGGTGGCTTACATTGATTGTTTTTCTAATGGAAGGTTTAGCCAAAGACAACAACAAAAATCAGAGAATCCAAATAAACAAAAAAGTAAAATAAAAAAAAGAAAGAAGCACACCAGCCTGTGTGATTGAGATAGTTTATTGTGCCAGCCTGGCCGATAAACACAAGT
>NW_022103904.1:26393034-26394014 GCF_000313985.2 Echinops telfairi | reverse complement strand
TATCTGTTTATGATTTAACAGTTCATTTCTTGTTATATATCTAATTATCTTTATAAATAAATATATTATCAGCAATTTGGTTTTATCTCTCTTGAGAACCGTGTCTAACACAGTGATCATGAGAGGTCAAAGGGATCAGGTATCAAGCACCAAAGAACAAAAAGTCATATTATCGTGAATGATGGGGAGTGCAAGATGGGACCCAATGCCCATCTCTAGACAACTGGAGATCCCTTGCAGAGAGGTAGTGGGGAGGAGACGAGTTACTCAGGGTGCAGTGTAGTATCGATAAAACACACAACTTTCTCTAGTTCTTAAATGCTTCCCCCCAGCCCCCCCCAACTATCATGATCCCAATTCTACCTTACAAACCTGGTTAGACTAGAGGATGTACAGTGGTGCAGATAAGAACTGGAAACACAGGGAATCCAGGACAGATAAACCTCTCAGGACCAGTGGTGAGGGTGGTGATACCAGGAGGGTGGAGGGGGGCGGGTTAGAAAGGGGGGACCAATTACAAGGATCTACATATAACCTCCTCCTTGGGAGAATGACAACAGAAAGTGGGGGTGAAGGGAGACTTCGGGCAGTGTAAGATGATAAAATAATAATTTATAAATTATCAAAGGTTCATGAGGGAGGGAGGGGAAAAAAGTGAAAAATGAGCTGATTCCAAGGACCTAAGCAGAAAGCAAATGTTTTAAGAATGATGAGGACAGCGAATGTACAAGTGTGCTTTACACAATTGACATATGTATGGATTGTGATAAGTTGTATGAGCTTCTAATAAAATGATTAAAAAAATGTTTTATGGCAATAAAGACTTTTAAAAAGTTTGAGTAACTCAACCCAGAAACACAGAGCCAAGCCCACATCTGAGCCTAGGGAGTCTGACCCCCTAGAGCCCTATGACATTCTAGTGCGCCCTAAATTGGGGGCCCCCTGAACTAAATCAAACTAATGATTTTAGTCATTTTTTG
>NW_022103904.1:26379343-26392934 GCF_000313985.2 Echinops telfairi | reverse complement strand
CCCCCCCCCCCGCTTAATGTATTCATTTTTCTTTTGTCCATGACTTCAGTCATCAGAGACATGCTGTTATTTTGCTGTCAGTATACCAGACAGTTGGTGCCCCATCTGTCACTCTGACCCAGTATTGACACGTTCACAGGTCTATTGTGGCGTGTGCTGTTTATGATACTGGCATACTTCTGGGTCTGTGAATTCATGTAGTACTCCATATGTAGCCCTTGCACGTATCGGGGTCTAGGATGTACTATTTGTGCTATGGGACAACGGGAAAAGGGTGGCTCATAATTTTGTGCTTTAGGTAATAAGAATCTTTACTTTTATCAAGCATATATTGTTATGGACCAGGAGCCCCATTGGTGCATTGGGTTAAGCATTGGCTGGCTAACCACAAGGTCGGCAGTTCAAGCCCTCCTTGCCTCCGCATGGGAGAAAGATGAAGCGATCCTCTTCTGTAATGACTTAGAGCTTTAGAACCCGATGGAGCAGTTTTATTGTGTCATATGGGTTGCTATGAATCAGAATTGACTCACTGGTTATGGGTTTTTGCTATGAACCATGAACAATTCTTTGTATTTATGTTCATTTAATCCACATAATAATCTTATAAAGTAGTTATATTACTAAATATTATCCCCATTTTACAGCTGCATGCCTTTTTGAAGTAGCTTCAGGGTTGGGACTACAACATGTTAAGTAAGGCAAACTGGCTACGATTAATGTAATTGTAGGAATAAGTAAGATGTGATGAGGACAGAACGTAAATTTTTATTCTTTGGGGCATGTGTGCCTGAAACCCATCTTTGAACGTGTAGGCCTCCTGAAATTCTGAACAACTGTGGATGTGTGTGAAAGTGCAGCTGTGTGCATTTTCCTGTGATACCAGCTTCACAGCTTCTGGTGAATTCCCAAAAAGGTACCCTGGACTATAAGAAGTGAAGAGCCGCGGTTAGGTTTACCAAAAGGTTGAAAAATAACGAGAGTTGCTGTATTCCTCACAGGGCTTCCTCTCTGACACATAACCAGGTTCATTGACTGAAGTTCATATTAATTACAGCATGGTTAACTAATCTATATACCTGATTCAAATTTTGCTAGCTTTGTTACTGGTGGTCTTTCTCTGGCCCAGGATCCACTCCAGGGCCCCACGTTGCATTCAGTGTCATATTTGCCTTCTCTCTTCCAGTCTGTTAATAGCTCCTCAGTTTTTTGTTTCGTTCACGAGCTTGATGTTTTCTCCAAGTATTGAGCAGTTTTTGTAGATTGTCCTTCAGTGTGGGGTCATCTCATGTTTTCTTACAATGAATTGCACTTACATGATTTTTTTAAAATTCATTTTATGGGGGCTCTTACAGATCTTATCACAATCCATACATCCATTGTGTCAAGCACATTTGTACATATGTTGCCATCATCATTTTCAAAACATTTTCTTTCTACTTGAACCCTTGGTATCAGCTCTTTTTTCCTTCCCCCTTCCCCCTCATGAACCCTTGATAAATTATAAATTATTGTTATTTTCATATCTTACACCCTCCTGTCTCCCTTCACCTAGGTCTCTGTTGTTCGTCCCCTCAGGTGTGTGGGGAGGTAAACGTCTATCATTGCCATCAATTCCCCTTATCTCCCCCTTCTCCCCCCGCCGTCCACCTACCCTCATGGAATCGCTACTCCCATTACTGTTCCGGAGAGGATTATCTGTCCTGGATTCTGTCCTAGCTGTACCAGTGTACATGCTCTAGTCTAGCCTGGATTTATAAGGCAGACCTGGGGTCATGATAGTGAGGGGGAGGGGGAAGGGGAAAAAGCATTTAAGAACTAGAGGAATGTTGTGTGTTTCATTGGTGCTGTACTGCACCCTGGCGGACTTGTCCCTTCCTTGTTACCCTTCTGTGAGGGCATGTCCGATTGTCTACAGATGGGCTTTGGGTCTCCACTGAACCCCCCTCGTTTGCATCATTATGATTGTTTTGGGTCTTCTGATACCTGATCCCGTCAACACCTCGTGATCACATGGGTTGAGGTGCTTCTTCCATGTGGGCTTTATTGCTTCCCTGCTAGATGGCCGCTTGTTTAACTTCAATCCTTTAAGACTCCAGACGCTATACCTTTTGGTAGCCAGACTCCATTAGCTTTCTTCACCACATTTGCTTATGCATCGTTTTTGTCTTCAGTGATCATGTTGGGAAGTTGAGCATCACAGAATGCCAGGTTGTTTGAACAAAATGTTCTTGCGTTGAGGACTTGAGTAGAGGCCCCATGTCTGTCTGCTACCTTAATACTCAACATAAAGATATGTACATAGACCTATACCCCTATCGTTATATATTAATCTATTTACATATATACATGCCTATGTTTATTCCTCTGTAAATGTCTTTTGCCTCCTAGCTCTTTCCTCTAGTTCCTTTTGCTTTTCTTCCCCCTACTATCTTGTTCAACATTCATTTGGTTTTCAGTAATTCTCAGCTACATTGCACTTGATCAGACCCCACCAGGCATTCTATGCCCTCCTCACCATTGGTTTTAGTTTTCTTGTTCCTTTGTCCTTGGGGTTTTGGCTTCCCCCTCCTTTCCCCCACCTCCTCCTCTCCTATGTCATGCCCCCCCCCCCAGCCCATTGGTCCCGTTGTTTCCTCCCCCACTATCTTACATAGGTGCATCTTATTTATCTATGTAAGATAGGGGGGAGTCTATAAATAGTTCCAGGTCTGTCTGCTGACCTTTCTTTATGAATGTTTCCCGATCACGTCTGGTGATTTGCCAAGCCCAGCCTCCCGAGTCAGAGGTCTGTTTTCGGGATTCCTTGGTGACTTCGTTTCTTTGCTCCCCTTGCTCCTCTGTTGTGCTCCCTTCGTGTTTCACCCCAGTGTGTGGTGGGTGGGGGTGGGGGGGATGAGGGAGTCGGCTTATGCTATTTTTTTAAAGATCACCAGTTGATCATCACAGCATTGCCATTTCTATTAATAACTTTACTTGGATACGGTGGTGCCTTCTAGTTTTCTCCACCATAATTAGCATCTTCCCTTGTAATTCACTATCTTGTGGGAAGCTACATACTTAACTCTAAAGAGCGTTACGTGTGCCAGTTGTTATCCTACTAACACAGTCTTTTCTCATCCAGCCATGATCTATTTCTGCAAAAGTTAATTTGGGGGGTCTAATGGCAGCTCTAAGTTTCCCTCACATCTGCATTTATTCTTGGTAAGGAAGAGCTGCCACTGCTCCCATGTGGGTCCACGGGTGTTTATGCTGTGGGTTCCACTAGAACCAGGTCATTATGTTGTTGCTCTAATGCACTCTCCCAGCTTTGACCGTGCAGCTGAGTCTCCTACAAGCCCTCGTCAATGTTAGAGCGCTTCCACTGCTGTCTGGACCAGGAAAATGTTCCCGCTCACTTTGAAATTTTTATATTCTATAATCAACTTTGTCTCCAAGGAGCCTTGGCTCTTTTTACTGAGCACTGATATGTAAACTTCAAGATGTAGGTGCTGGGTGTGTTCATTGTGACTGGTGTCATTGCCCAGGCTCGGAACTGACAGAGAGAGCTAGGAAATCCAGGTAGCCGCCAACAACATGCCAGTCTGTGTTTCTTTCTCACCTCTCGGTCTTTGTGTAATTCTTGATACCTCCGCTTTCAGTTCAGTCCATCACCACAAAACTCATTCTAGCCTTTCTCTCTTCCCGGTGTGCAAGTTTCTGATGGTGAGAAGCCTGGCTCCCATTATCCAAAATATATATGAGAGGGCTTTAAAAAGTTCATGAAAAAATGAAATGAAAAGATAAGGAAAGTTTCCCATGAGCCTTTTGAATGGTCTCATACACTTATTCAAATATGTATCATTTTTATTAAGAAGAAAAATGCCTTAGGATGGATACTAAATATTAGTGGAATATTTAAAAATTAATGACCTATCTATTGCAGAGGACTACACAGAAAATCTGCTGCAGCTCCATGACGCTGAGGTTGTACGGTTAAGAGAATACTACGAAGTTCACAAGGAACTCTTTGAAGGTGTTCAGAAGTGGGAAGAGAGCTGGAAGCTTTTCCTAGAGTTTGAGGTACAGTCCTGGTTTTTTCCTGGTCTGATTTTGTTTTCTCTGTAGTGAAATGAGCTGTCAATAAAGTACGCCCTGTGCCAAATGAGAGTGCCGTGCCCTTTGCTCGTTACCAGGTTCCTAAAATCCTGGCTTGATCATTAAGTCTCTTTGAAACGTGTCAGCCCATATGTATTTGTTGAGAGATGCAAGGGGGAAAAGTAAACTGAATGGCTTGTTGAAATAAAGATAAAAGTTAAAAAGAAATAAGATAAAAGTTTCCAGCATAAAGGGAGCCCTGAGGGAAGCAGCCATGTGCCCTGCTGCACCACCTGCTGCCTTCGGTCAGCAGGGTCCCAAGCTTTCCTAGCTGTTTCCTAGCTCATCTTACCTCGAAGGTGGCACAGCACGGACTCTTTGGAGCACCTCTGTTGATGTGCCAAGTCAGCTGCTAGAGAGTTGGAGAACTGCTGTTCTGGATACATTCTGGGTTTGAATATTGCAAAAATGGCATGAGGCCATGTATGACTTCCTGATTTCATAAGGGGCAGGAGGAGAATCACTTGCCCAAGAGCAGTTCCATCAGGCAGAGATCAGACGTACCCTCACCCTCTAACCTTTACCCTCTTCTGATACCAGCCATCCCTCTCATGGTACTCTTAATTCTCTACTGGGTCCCATAATCTGTTGCAGTGACCATATAGAACTCACAGACAGTACTCACAATTATGGAGACTTATAGGGAAGTCAGCAGGTTGCATTCAGGATTAGTAACCTCTTCTCAGTCGTACTCATAGACCCACCTCTTTCCTGTCCTGGATCTCTTGCCACACAATCCCTTGACCTCTGCCTTGCTTAGGCAAGTGTTAGAAGACTCCTTTAGCACTGATAAATGCCCAAAGGGCACCCCACTCTACTAGCCAGTCTCCTTCCCAAAGGCACTCAGCTTTACTTGTTCAATGCACCTGGAAGCCCACTGCTATCTCATGCTCTGAGCCAGTGTTGCCTCTGCCTCCACCTCTTCACACAGGGATCTCAGGCCAGAGGATACCCTCTGCTCCTGGCTCTTCTTTCTGAAGGTTATGAGAGCCCCCATTCTTGCATCTGAGAGGGCTCGCTGTGTTTCCTGTGGAATGGCAAAACCTACCAGTCCCTACCTTAGAGCCCCATACACCTTATTTGCATGCTCCCACTCAGTCATCTGGTTTGAGTTACAGACTGTGACTAGCAGAAGCCACACCAAGTAGTTGACCTTTGCCACAATTAGATCTCAGGGCTGGAGCTAGGATGAGGCAGCCAAGGAAGCTAGGGCTCCAAATGGGAGCTCCTCAAATTCATGCCAGCCCTGTTAGAGCTCAAAGTGGCCTTCAGAGAATCTTTAGTTCAACCACTTGTAGTTTGCAGGCTGGGAAACTAGTAGGACTCAGAAGTAGATCAGACTGAAGTCTTACAACTACATAAGAACATGTGTCCTAGTCTTCCAAGTATCCCTACTTTCAAACAAAAGTAAGGGATGTGTAGTCGGTACCAGGTACAGAGCCAAATAAGCAACTTCCTGTTGAGCTGCAAGGATTTAGGAAAAAATAAGAATTGAATCTCTCTCCTCCCTAGTTTGTGTTTTATAGGCAGTCACTACAACACCAGCCTTTAACAGAAATAGAATTTCTTTACAAGTTTAAGATTGTTTCTAAACTTTTCTAATTGCCTACCTCTATTTTTAGTATATATGCTCAATTTATATATATAAATAACATGTTTATTTGTATGATAGTTCTTTTAAAAAATTTTTTTTTGATCGTTCTTAATAAAAGAACAATATCCATGCACACACAAACCCTAGAAAAGTTGAAAAGGAGACACTTAGTATTTTATATTGGAAAAAAAACCTACTTGTCCATTTTGTGAGGGTTAATTTGTGAGAGTTAGTTTAAGCAGGTATCTATAAATCCCGTCAGTAGGCTGAGTTCAACTCATGGCTACTCCAAGAGACGGTGTGGGGTGGGCATTTAAACTATACTTCCAGGCTGGGGTGGGCATTTAAACTATACTCTGCCCTATTTGGCCAGGAGTGAGGAAGCATGTAGAGGGGCCGGCAGCACCTGCTCGGATATAGACCTCTGGATACCTTGCATCCTATAACGTGACAGCCCAAATCATCTGCCCTTCACCCAAGGAAAGGAACTGGCGACATTGTACATGAACTATTCAAATCTGCCCCCCCCCCTTTTAATGCTTCAAAAGGGTAAACTTCCTGCCTTCCAGTGAATGATTTTTCTTCTTTTTAAAAAATCATTTTATTAGGGGCTCATACAAATCTTATCACAATCCATACATACATCCATTGTGTCAAGCTCATTTGTGCATTTGTTGCCCTCATCATTCTCAAAACATTTTCTTTCAGCTCCTCCCCCCACCCCTTCTCTCATCTCTCCTCCCTCATGAACCCTTGTTAATTTATGAATTATTATTTTCCATGTCTTACAGACTGATGTCTCCCTTCACCCACTTTTGTGTTGTCTGTCCCCCAGGGAGGGCGTTATAAGTAGATCATTGTGATCGGTTCCCCCTTTCTCCCCACCTTCCCCTTCCCCTTCTGGTATTGCAACTTTCATTATTGGCCTAAGGGGTTTATCAGAATGATTTTTATTTTTGCCAATTAAAATATGAAATGGTATTTCTCTTCCCTGGAATATGTACATCCTATTCCCTTGCCCCAGATTTCAAATGTCTTTTTAAATGAGGATGGGAGGGAATGCCGAACCTTCCTCATAGTCTCCGTAGAACTTGTGTTCTTCTACAAGAGCAAGGAGTCTTTATAGACTTGGGTGGCCTGACTGTCCTGGATCTTAGCCTAATAAAATATGTTTTTTCCACAGAGAAAAGCTTCAGATCCAAGCCGATTTACAAACCGTGGGGGAAATCTTTTAAAAGAGGAAAAACAACGTGCCAAGCTTCAGAAAACACTCCCTAAGGTAATACTGCTGCTGAGCTGTTCATTGCTTTGGATTGTTTTCCCCTAAATGGCCCGCTCTTCCAAAGAGTAGACAGGATTGTAACTATTTACGGTGCCTCCCTGGTATAGGCAAAACTGACTATCCAGCCACCTTTTGAGAAAATGCTGTTACCCTCTATTTTAATAATAATAGTGGCATTTACTGAGCTAAGTGTTACTATTTTAAAGTGCTTTCCATGTATTCATTCATTCTCACAGCATCCTTGTGAGGCTATTTCCATTTTTCCAGGTGAAGAAAGGGAGGCGTTGAGAAATAACTACCCATCTTTAAATAGCCAGTAAGAACCAGATTCCGTATTAGAATCCTGGTCGTCAGATTCAGTAGCCCGTGGTCGTCATGTGCACGGCCTGGCTTGAGAGCACCGACCGTTCTTCAGCGCAGCCCTGGTGGTTTAGTGCTTATGTGCTAACTGCAAGGTCAACAGTTGGGACCACTAGCTCCTTAGTTCCCCTTAGATGAGGTATTATGCGCTCATACACAGTTACAGTCTTGGAAATCCACAGGGGCATTTCTACCCTGTCCTACAGGGTCACTTTAAGTTGGAATTGACCCGTTGGCAGTGAGTTTGGGGTTTTTTATGGTTCTTCCTGATGAACAAAGCTAGTGGGCAGAATTCTCCCATCTTTTCCCACCACCGTGTGTGTTGGGAGTGAAACATTTTTAGGCTTTGATTTCTCACCGCTCTTGTTATCCTTGTGGGTTCAGTTAGCCGAAGCCAAGCTCATGATGCTGTGAGGAGAGGAGTAATTCTTTAGTAGAAGTCTTTCATTCAGCTGATGTCATTAAGCTGTTGTGTCTGATCTCAGCTGGAAGAAGAGTTGAAGGCACGGATTGAAATGTGGGAGAAGGAGCATTCACAGGCATTCGTGGTGAACGGACAGAAATTCATGGAGTACGTGATGGAACAATGGGAGCTGCATCGGTTAGATAAAGAGAAAGCCAAGCAGGAAAGGGTAAGTGTGAGCACAACACAAATTGGGAAGAGGGGAAGGCAGTAACTTGAGTAGCCTAGTCTCAACCAGGGATCAGAGTGAATTGAAAAGCAAGTAGGCAGTTTAGCTCTGCATACAGAAACTTGGCCCTAGATTTCTGGTCTTGCTCTGCACTGACCCTAGATCTGCTCTCACTGGGCTTGACCACTGTTGGATCTGACTTTTCACACAGCAACTAAAGAACAAGAAGCAGACAGAGGCAGAGATGCTCTACGGCAGCGCTCCCCGGACGCCCAGCAAGCGGCGAGGACTGGCACCCTGCACACCAGGCAAAGTTCGGAAGGTAGATGCAGGCTTTGCAAACCACTGTTACAAGGGACTGTGGAGGCTGAGCTTCCAGTACAGAAAAGATGGGCAGAGGCTTTTGCCTTTCGGGCCTGAGTGCATTTGAAAGTGTGACTGGAGGGCGGAGGTAGTTCTGTGTAGTGCTCGACAGCAGCAGCCCCGCAGTGCCAGCTGTGACGGGTGCTAGCTGTGAGTAGGACCAGTCAGAGCCACACTTCTCTGAGGATGGAAACTTCTGTAATTCCAACAAGCTACCATGGTGCCGTATGAAGGCAGGTTTGCATGTTTAGTAAATGGCTTGCTCTTTTGTGCCTTGTAAGAAAATCACACATATTTTTCTATATTGTATGAGGGGGCTTCAAAAATTTGGGAAAATGGAACTGAAAGGTAATGGCTTTTTTCATGAATTTTTTGAAGTGATCTCATATTGCCTGTTTTGCCTCCCTATCGAATAGTTGGCTTTCCCCGCAGTTTTAAATTCACTTAGAATTTCTTTTCCCCATTCAAAAATTTTTTAAAAATTTTTTCTTGCATCATTTATGAGTAAACCCGACCGTTGGACAAGTGATGACGGACATAAACACCGTGATCCCCATAACCCAGATGACAAGCATGCGCTCACCCGAGTTTCCTCAAGCTCCTCTGAGTGCCCTGCCCCAGCGCCACCCATCTCCTTGCAACCAGGAATCTACTCTCTCACTGTACACAGGGTAGTTTGCATTTTCTGAAGCTTCATAGACATGAAACCGTTTGTTCCTAGGTCTGGCTTCTTTCATTTGGCACATTTCTTGAGATTCTCTGTTTCATACGTTGAAAGGTAACACTTCACTATTGAGTAGAGTCCTACAATTTACTGATGTTGATGCATCCATTACTGTTACAGATAAAGTGGCTATAAACATATGTGACTTTGTATTGACAGGCACTTTTCTCTTGGTCAGCTACCCAAGAGTAGAGTGCCTGCGTCTTAAGATTGGTGTATGTTTGACTCCTGAGATACAAAGTAGCGGACCCAGTTTTTTATAGTTGCACCTCCTGGCTATAAATTGGAGGTTTGTTTCTTTGTGTTTTTTGTTGTTGTTTTTTAGTTTTTACAGGGCTCCTTAGAGCTATGCAATATTAAACACAGCAGGCTCTTTTCCATGAAATTCGTTTTTCTTGGATTGCCTCCCTCATTCAGTTCTCTGTAGAATAGAGAGGCTAACAGAATTGCCAAGAATGTGGAAGATGAGGTCTCACCAGTAATCTCTCTGTTGTTCTTAGCTGAACACTACCACCATATCCAATGCTACAGCCAACAGTACCATTCGGCCTGCTGTAGGGGGAATGGTTTACCGCTCCCCTGTGTCACGACTTCCACCTTCTGGCAGCAAGGTTAGTATGCTCCCCAAGCATGGCTTATCTTAAAGTCACCCAAAGACCCACCTACTCATTGCTTTTGCTAAGCTGTGTGGATTTTGTTATAATTGAGATGCTGAGAGTTGACAGATACAAGCTAATCAATTATTGATGGTTCAAATGCTAAATGAAAGACAGAAGAGAACGGTCAAGTGTGGGCCACCCTGGCACTTGGGAAGGGCTGTGCTGTGATTGGGAAGTGAGGCTCGGGCGGGTGGGAGACTCAGGTCAGAGTCACTGGTGCTGAGCTAGCTCCCTGCATGTGGGCTCTATCCAACTCGGTGCCTGCCGACACCAGATCACTAGGCAGACAGGTGCTCATAAGATGGGAAGTGGGGAGCTTGTGCTGAAATATGTTCATAGTCTAAATTATGTTTAGACTTAGTTCAAGGTAGGTGTCCTGTTGATCCTTAAAAATTCACACATATTTGTAAACCAATAATCCAGGATTACATAGATAAGGGTTATCAACCTTCGACCATTCTGAAGTATTTTTAAGTGCAATCCCAAGGATAATACATTGGTCTCTTACATTTCTCTGCAGCCAGTAGTCAGTGCCACGTGTTCGGGGAAAAAGACTCCCCGTCCCGGCATGTATGGAGCGAACAAGGAGAACCTGGAGCTCAATGGCAGCTTCCTGAGCGGTGGGTACCCCGACTCGACCCCCCTCCAGCGCAACTTCAGCATTAATTCTGTTGCCAGCACCTATTCTGAGTTTGCGGTAATTCACCTTTCTAAATATCTACCAGTCTCTGGGGAGCACACAGTTGGGGCAGGGTGGGTATCTTCCCGGGGCACCCAGGCAATGAGTTACGATGCTGACCGTGGGGGCTGAGAATCCCTTTCTTGCCATGATTGTGGTGGGGGTGGAAGTAGCTGACGGGAGTGAGTAGGAAGAAATTTACAACCAGACCTGTAATCTGGATCCTTCTGCTTAAGATATACCACTCCCTGGCTGCAGGAGATGACCTCTCTAATGACTACCCTGGTGCTCTCTTGATGGAGTTCTTGGTAATTGTCTTAATTCTTTGTTCTTAGAAGGATCCGTCCCTCTCTGACAGCTCTACTGTTGGGCTTCAGGTCGGTATGGCAACCTTGCATGTCCCGTATCCCTTTTCCAAACTGATCTGTCATCTGCTGGCTTCATTCCCACCTGGGTAAAGGGCTACACTAACCAATAACCTCAACTGCATTATACAACTGTTTTTACAAAGATAGAGGGAATTCCTTTCAAGCACCACAAAAATACTATTGGATATAAGTTCCAGCAAGCTAACCTGCTGATTACAAGAACACGTGTTCATACTGGAATTGGATTCTCAGCCCCACTAAAGCCAGGCAAAGTTCATCGTGAGCTCCCTGATTGTAACATCTGCGGCCTGCAATGTGCTGGAAGTAATGAAGGCGTCATCATGTGGGGAGGGAGCCCTGGCTGTGTGCTACCTATGATGCGGCTCTTGGCCTCTGTGCTGATTATTTCCTGGAGTACATTCCTTACTAACCCACTGGCTGAATTGCCAACGTCTGTCTCAACTAACCAGTGCTCCTTTCCTGGCCTTCCCTATTTCTACACATTGAGCTGCTAAGCCTCTGGGAAGCCTTGGAAGAAGAAAGCCATTTCCCCCAAATGCTCTTCAACTCCCAGTATCTTCCTTCACTTAACAATGCCCTGAACAACCTGCGCTCTTTTCCTTGGATACCTTCTTACTGAGCTGAGAGGACCCTCACCCTTGGGATGTTGGCCCTCACCCAGGGCACTCCCTCTCGTTGCTGCAGTGACAGGGAGAATGGTACACTTGCCCAAGGCTTATGCCTGCTTGGAGCCCTAGAGTTAGCCTTCTATTCTGACCCTTCTTCCAAATTACACGGCAGCAGTTCTAAAAGTGGGTACGTGTCACTGGCTAGCTGATTGCCACGCCATGGGCCCCAGCTCTCTTTTGCTTATGTGGTCAAGTCCTGTCTTATCCACTGCAATGCGTCTGCTTGTCTCTGGACCTGCTTGTGCCTGCTCTGGCTGTTGGACTCCACCAAGCAACAGCACAGCCATAGACCGACCTCTACTAACAACTTTGGCCACGGTTTAATCATGCCTCCTTACCTTCTGCTTCTCTACCATGTGCTCCAGCATGAGATTAAATCACCAGCAGGCTCCAAGGCCCTCCCCCAGGGATTGGTAGATATGTGGTCCGGCCTGTCTGGTTACTTCAAGGGCTCAAGAGACCAAAGCTTAAGACTTAACCTAGCTTGAGAGTAGCTTTGCCAAACATAAGGGGTTTCCTTTCTGTGAGGTGGATGGGCTGAGGTAAGACACGTAGATGTGCACACATGCTTTGTCTGTGACTAATAGAATGGTGTGCAAAGAACCTCATCTGCTCCTAACACAGCTTATCCCTGGACTCAGGAGCTCTGTTTTCAAGAAAAGCCCTCAGGGGCCCTTCTGATCACACTGAACTGAACTTAGAAAGGGGGGTCCTGCAAATTGGAGCAGCACAACCACTGATCATATTTCTTTTTCAACAGCAAGAACTTTCAAAGGCTTCCAAATCTGATGCTACTTCTCGAATCCTCAATTCAACCAACATCCAGTCTTGAGAAGCCCTCATCAGCCACTAGCTGTGGCTTCCTGTGCCTCATTACACAGGGTGGCTTTAATTCTTCACTTTAGGTTCATCTGAAACCCTGGATGGATTCCACTGCCATGGGTCTAACACACGTGTGTGAATAGTTGTTACAGATACAAGTCCCTGTGGACTCGGCGAGTCCTCAGACTTGTAGGGCTCTTTGTTCTGACCCAGAAATACATTTAAACTTAGTTTATTGCAGTAGTGCAAATTTTAGCATGAGACTTAGTTTCTATACCCCGTAAGTTCATTTGCTGAAGCACAATTAAGGGCTTATTTCACCATTGTCTAAGAAAATGACTGTATGCTCATCCTTGTGGTTATGGGGCATGAAGTAATTCTGCCTGTACAATTGTCATTAGCAATTAACATCTCCTTTTGTTTAGGGATGTTCATCTAGTGCTGTCGCTGTTAGCTTTGCTCTCATCTGAAGGCCTGTCCGCACCACACAGGACAGCGTGTGCGTGTGTGTGTATGTGTGTGTGAGAGAGAGAGAGAGATTGAGGTGGCCTGACCTACTGCCAAAGAAGTGACAGGGAGGCTGGGAACACCTTTGTTAAGACTGTGTACAGTTGTGTTACTAAGTGCAATGCCCTCGATGGGGCTATGTCTATGTGAACACATGAGCTTCTCAACTCTCCCAGGGCCAGGGCCCTCCTCTCAGTTCCCACTGTGCCCAAGCTCTTCTGCCATGGTCAGCCCCACTGGGACACTGGGTGGGGTGGGCTGTCTGTCGTGGAGATCTGGAACTTTGCACGTGTCAGTACTGGGGAGTTGCTCCTGGTGTAGTACCCACGATGAGGCGGCTGCCTTTACCTACCCCATCCATCACTACTGCTCTCCCCAAAGCACTATTATTTATTCTTGCTCTGCCTGTCGTGGAGATCTGGAACTTTGCACGTGTCAGTACTGGGGAGTTGCTCCTGGTGTAGTACCCACGATGAGGCCGCTGCCTTTACCTACCCCATCCATCACTACTGCTCTCCCCAAAGCACTATTATTTATTCTTGCTCTGCCTGCCTGTACCAGTACTACTGTCAGCACACTAAATTCTCACACTTTGCAGTGTGGACGTGGTCTGTGTTAGCCATGCTGTCTAGTCATTTGTATATATGTATTGTTTTTAAAATATGTTCTGAAAAATAAATTTACAATGTGTATACTTAAAATTCAAGATGTGTTGTGGTTTTGTTTTCCTTTTCTCCCAAATCATTTTTTGTTTGGTATATTGAAAACAGGACTAAAG
>NW_022103904.1:26371809-26379220 GCF_000313985.2 Echinops telfairi | reverse complement strand
CTCCCCATGTCTGTCTATATAAGGTAGGCAGGATTACTATTGCTATTTGTCCTAACAGTTTTTACATTTTGTCAGGCTGACTTTTTGAGCAGCTTTATTGAAGTGTAATTGGCATTTAAACTGTACTTTTTGATACACTTTATCAAAATATATATACCATGAAACCATCACAAATTAGTGAATACATTTATCAACTCCCAAAATTGTTTGCCATTTTAAAATAATGCCACTTTCTCACCTCTGACTGATGTTTCTGTCATAGTGGGTAGTTGTACTTGCTAGACTTCCATGTAAGAATCATACAGCATGTATTCCTGGCTCATACTTGTTCATGATTTTTTTAAATTCTCTATTACTTGTATCCATAGTTTGTTCCTTTATATTCCCAGGTAGTAATCCTTTCGTCTGAGTATATCACAGTCTGTTTATTCACCTCTCTGGACATTGGGCTCATTTCTAGTTTTTGGCTATTTAACACAAATGAGGCGCAGTGAACATTCTTGGGTGTGACTTCTTTGGGGTAAATAGGGGGCGTGGCTGGCTCCCGTGTGGTAGGTGTAAGTTGAGCTTTTGGAAGTGAACGTGGCACCGGACCTTCTGAGGTCTCCAGATTCCCCACATCCTCTCCACAGGCGGCCTTTGATCTCGGGCGCTCTACTGGGCTCGCTCTACTGGTTCTTGCTCATTCCGGTTTCATCAGCCTCTCCGGTGGTATGGTGGTTCTTTCTCAGTTGCAAAACCAGAGTCTGGCAGCTCGAACCCACCAGCCAGCCACCTCACAGGTGGCGGTTGGTGTCATGGGAGATTTGTCTCGGAAACGTTATAGGACAGTAGGGTCTCTGAGTGTGCTTGACAAGTGTCAGAATCACTAATGGCACCGAACATCTTTTCCTGTTTACCATATTTCTACCTTGTTAGGTCAGATGGGTCTCTTCGACTCAGCCTTTTAAAAATTGCCCTGTATTCTGACTTTGAGAATTCTCTATATATTCTAGAATCTAGATAAAAACAGTTGCCGTGGACTCAGTTCCAATTGATGGCAACTTCATGGGTGTCAGAGCACGCCACAGGGCTTTCCACTGTTGCTTTTTGTGGGATGCATAAGGGTTTTGCCCCAGGTTGTCCCCCAAATATATGCCAAACCCAAGACGCTGCATGCAACAAAATGACAGTACACGTTGAGGTCAACGTCAGCTGCTTAGAGGTTACCTCCCTGAGGGCTATCAGCCATCTAGGGCAATCAGACTAGCATGTCCCACCCTAAGCAGGGCCCACTCCCTTCGGATGAGAGCCAAGACAAGGTCGAGCCCACTCAATGAGGACCAAGGTGAGACTGCCATATTGAGTCTAGGATCTCCCATCTTGTCACGTGTGTACCCCTATTTGCTCCCCATCCTATTGCATGTACACCCTTAGCTCATCCCCTTCCGGTGACGTATGTGGTTACCTATAATCAGGGGGACTTGCATGCCCCTAAGTATATATAAGCCTTGGTTACAAATATATTTCCTCTCGTCTCCCACCTCCACATAGACCACCAAGAGGGGCTGAGGTGAGCGTGCTACCATAAAACATTTTATCTTCCCTCCTACCTTCCCTATTCTCTGACTTTACTATTATCTTTACGTATTACCGCTGTACAATTGCGCCTACAGACCCCCATGATTGTCAGAGGCTGGTTACTCTAACGGATTTTCATAATTAGATCACCCTTTCTTCTGAGTGGACTTGAATCTTAGCCTTTAGGTTAGCCGTTTGGTGCACTAACCATTTGTTCCACTCCACCCACTGCCACCAAGGTGACCCTACAGGGCAGAGTAGAGCTGCTCCCTTGGGCTTCCCAGTCGGATCTGTGGGAGCAAACAGCTTCGTGTTTGTGCCTCGTGGTCAGTGGGGTTGAACAGCTGGTCTTAACATTCCGTTAGCAGGAAAAAATGAGGAGCTGATGCCAGGGGCTTAAGTGGAGAGCAAATGTTTTAAGAATGATGTAAATGTGCTTTACACAATTGATGTGTGTATGGACTGTGATAAGAGTTGTATGAGCCCCTAATAAAACGATTAGGAAAAAAAAACATTCCGTTAGCAGCCTACCACAGGGGTTCTTTTTAAGGGTTCATATGCGACTCGATCCAATGAGTGTGCGTGTGAGTGTGTCTAACAAGGTACAGCTTCATGTTCATTCTTTTTGCACACAGACATCCACTTGTCCAGCACCATCCTCTTCTCCACTGCATTATCTTTGCATCTTTGTCAAAAATCAGTTATCCATGTATGTGTAGGTTTGTTGCTGGGCCCTTCCTGTATCATTGATCTGTCTATCCTGTTATTACCAACACCATTATTGGTTACTGTAAATTTATCATACTTAAAATTGGGCAGTGTGATTACCAAATCCAAAGTTGTAAAAATGTACTGCTGTTTTCTTCAGTTTTGTGATTTCTTCTAAAACCCATTTATTATTAGCGCAGTGTTATTGTGTTATTTTACCAACTTGTCTCTACGGATTCCAGTTTGTTTAGTGGCTTCAGTTTGGCCCAGAGGACTATACTCTCCTTAGTTTACTGTACAGCAAGTCGCCTAGTGACGGACTCACGCAGTTGTTTATCTGGAGAAGTGTTGGTTGATAGTTTGTTGTTTTTCCTTTCAGCACCCTAAATAAGTCACCCTGCATGCTCTAAATCTGCAGTAATCAAACCAGTCCTCGACATGGATGGACCTTACAATATTAGCCGAAATAAACTAGACACACTATTTCCTTAACATTCAAAAGCAGAGAAATCAAACTATAAGGTATAAGGATACAGGGAAAGGTGATAAAATTACAAATTGAAATAGAGAAGTGACTGAGGAAAGGAAATAATCTCTAGTAGTTCCCAATTTGGGCTGCACATCAGCCTCAGCCGGTGGCAGCGCAAGCTGTGGAAACTGCCAGTGTGGTGGCCCCTCCCGTGGCCCTGTGCAAGTGTGCGTGCTGACTCAGCAGCTGTCCAGCAGCTGTCCAGGTGCTGACTGTGCAGCACTGAGCAGGGAAAGGGGCTGGAGTGTGTTTACCTTGGCTGTGTGAGTTTCACAGTGGAAATCACACCTTGTGATTTCATATATATTTATTTTATGCACTTGTCTATATATTTCATAACTAAACCACACGCGCACGCATGCAGTTCACTCCAACTTAAGTTCGGGTTAGGCTTTCTTGTTTAGCCACTGGGATGCACGCAGAGGCTTGATCATCTCTTCCCTTTCTCCACAGCATACACATAGGTGTTCCAGGGGCCGCAGGTCACAGCCTGTACTTGGAGTTGCTTGTCTACAAAGTATTCCACACGGCAGGGGCGATCCAGGCTGCTCGTGCCCTTGTGGCCAAGCTGTCCGTATTTACCTAAAGTGAGAGGAGCCCCTTTGCCACTCTCCCTGGGCCTGTTGCTTCCCCTCGGAGAGGTGCCGACAGCTGCCTACTGGAGGGCTGCTGCTTCCCCTCCCACCCTGCTCCTGAGGCCCTGAGGCTCCGGAGGGCAGGCAAGCAAGCCTGGGCCCCCAGGGGGCCAGCAGCAGCCACTCCAGCCAGCCTAGACGCCCCTCCAGATCTCCCTGGACCCAAGCGGAGATGCTCAGAACAGGGATGCTTACTTTATCTTCCTCCAGTGCCAGACCCCACAGAGGTTTCATAATGCTGCCTAATACACATTCCCTAGAGACAATCTCCAGAAGGTCGGCAGGAAGGACTGCTACCATCTGATCTCTGACCTGTCCCCCGACCCTGGGAGGGAGCGCCTGCTGCTACTGGTCTGCTCCAGTCTGCCCACCACCACAGCAAAGGCTTACTTACCCCAGCCCCAGGTGTAGAGCTCCCCCGTGCCTACACAAAAGGGCAGGGAGAAAGCAGTCTCTTCAGTAAACAGTGTTGGGAAACGGGATTTCCACAATTTAGAAAAAAGAAGCCGTAGCTATGCTTACATCATCCACACAAAAAATGGATAAAGCAGTTAAATGTGAAACCATAAAATTCTTGGAAAAATCAAGGATGGTGCTGTTAGTCCTAGCTCTTAAACAGTGGATTATCTACTTAAGAGCAAGAATGCAAACACCACCAAAAGCCAAGTACATGGAACATTCTAAAATTAGTTCTTCAAAAGGCTTTACCAAACAGTGGGAAGGCACTGGAAAACCTGGATAGAGTCCGAAAATATGGAGAGCTCAGAATGATAGGAGAGATCAGACTTACTGGTGAGATCGGGGCTGATGGGGCCCCAAGACTGTGGCCCTGAGTCACTCTTCAGGCACAGAAGTGAGCTCACTCCACCACCGCCCCCATGTTAGAATAACCCACCAGATCAGAAGGGCAGCGACAGGTCAAAGGAACAGAAACAGGAAATGGACGGTGACTGAGTGCTGTATATCACGTGGATGGCAATGGAGGAGTTGAAATAAAATGGGTCTGAATAGCTGAGTGTACAACTGATGATCTGCTCTGTAAACCCTGCCCTAATTCGCAATAAAAAGTTTTAAAAGTACTTTGTTGTGATAAGAGTTGTTCGAGCCCCCAATAAAACGGATTTTTAAAAATTAATAAAAAATATACTACTTGTTAGTACTCCTAGTTCAGTTGCTGAGTGCCTGGATCTTAAAAGTTTGCAAGCCGTCGTATGTGGCAAAATTAGTCACTAGCTGCCTGGAGCAACAGAAGCAGGAGAATCCGGAACTGGAGGTGTGGCTCGTTACGACCACCAGCCTGGTCACCATTACGGACCATTTTGATAAAAAAGCTCAACAGAAGAGTCCTGTTCAAACAGGAGAAAATGCAGAGCAGACTTAAATGCTCATGGAATCCGGCCTTTCTAGAGCCATGAAAGCTGGCTGAGCCCCTACAGCTATTGCCCTGAGATATTCTTTAAATCTTAAACAAAAAAATAGCCGCAATGTCTTCTTTAAATCACAGAGTTTAGCTTCCCTAGTGAAGAATGCCTGCCTTGAGCAGCCTGCTCTTTTAAGCCCTGTTTGTGAGCTGAATTTGACAACGGCAACTTGAAAGATTAGCCAGAACACCGAGGGGTAGTGAGTTGATGGTAATGGAAGAGAAAGTTGGAAAGGAGCGTGGCCGTGACTGCATGCAGAAATGTCAATCAACTGCTAATGCAGAAAGTGTGGGAGTGTATTTTGCTTTGCATGTTCTCACAATAGCAAGTGAAAACCAAGCGGGTGGCGGCTGCACTCACGCATTCGTCTAGCCTGGTCTGGCACAACTCGCAGCCAGTAGCATCACAATCACCATCCTCACGAGAGCTGCTTGGCAGAGAACAATATAGTCCTCCTCTTTTAACACTTGGCATGGTGAAGGAGCCAGACAGAAAAGGAAGTTGACCCTCCCAGAGCCCACCTGGTAAGCCCACTGGTAAGCCCACATTACATGCCTTTGAATTCAAGAGTTTTAAAAGGTAAGAGTGGGTCAGACAGGGCTGTGCTGTGGGGAACGAGTCTGCCTGTGTGTGGAGCTGGGACGAGGAGGAGGAGCCTGGGCTTGCCAGGCTGGCAGGTAATGGCCAAAGCCCACGGGAAGGCACTGTGGCTTCATTTGCTGAGTGGGCAACTACTTAGGATGTGTCACAGTTGCTTTAGGTCAGTTTTAAGTCGATTACACCCTTTTGTGCAGCCAGCAGCCGGACAGCAAGGAGGTGTGACTACCCACCCCAGTCCAGCCCCACTCACGTGTCACTACCGCAGTGTGTCGGGAGCCACAGCTGGCCTTGACCACATCTGAGTCCAGGGGAAGGTCTAGCAAGGCTGGGAAGGGCTGGACAGAGATGAAGGGAGCTGGAGTTGTGTCCTCAGGCCTGGCGGCTCCTGTCACTTCAGAACCGTCCTGGGGCAGCCCAGAGGCTTCAGAGAACAGAAGTTAAGATGATGATGATGATGGGGAACACTAATTGAGCACGAGCCTAAACCTTCATTAAACACTTCGTCACAGTGGCTCCTGGGGGCGCATTACTACAGCGCTCCAACCCCCCACTCTACAGGAAGTGCTGGAGGAGATGGGTTTGCAGCCAATCTAGTGCAACAAGACCAGCAACAACGCCCCATAAAGGTCCCAAAGATGCACACTAGCACCCAGGAATCAAAAGAGAGGTGCCGAAACGTCCTAGACAGGCAGCTGTGGGGGTGAAGGGTCCTCACCTCCTGCGACTGTCTTCTCTTCCTCAGCCAGGCTCCTCGTGGGCAGGGCCAGCTGCCCTGATTCATTCCAGCCCCAGATATAAATGTCCCCTGTCTCTGAAGGAGAGACAAGGGGAACCCATTAAACAGACTCAACCCCTCTCCGCCTCCTAAGCCCCCTGCATCTGTTCATGCCCCTATGCCTGCTGTACCCAGGTGTCCTGAGGCACCTAATACCTGCTGTGCCAACTTGGCCTCTGCCAGCAGCTTTCTGAACGGACTCCTGCCCATCCTCTCAAGGGCCACCCTTTACGCCTCTTAACAGGAGGACTTCTGTTTCCATTCTTCTTCCAATACTTTGTAGTTTTTTATGGCCAGAGTAACAGCCCTATTGCTAAAAACGTACTAAGAGTTGATCATTTCTGTAAGGTGCATATTCGGGGCCATTGTTGTTGGCACTTTTCTAATCACGGAAGTTTCAACGCAGCACCACCATACCCCCATTAGATTCCAGAGGAAACAGAGGTTGGGATTAAGTGCCCAGGGAAGGCCACGAGGGGGCAAGGGTGGTAACTGGAACTCAAGAGGCTGCTTTGAAGAGTCAGCTCCCCAGCTGCTAAGCCAGGGCTGAAGGCCCCAGCCTCTCCTGGGGCCTTGGATGTAAGACCCTGCCTGGGGCTGTTTCCGGCCCAGTGGCTCACGGGTCTGTTGGTGCAATCTCACTGCATGATGATAGGAGGTTTCTTACGCTCTCTGGTGATTGCACGTAGTAGTCAGGTGGTCTGCTCTCAGCTCATCCATCCTCCTTGTGAGGGCACCTCCCACCGCCTAGGAAACAGCTGCCCTTGGATTTCCGTCTTGCGGTAAATGCCACATCCCTAACTCTCATCCTGGCCCCGGCCTCCAGTTGTGGTCGTTCCACAGGCTCACTTACCACGGCATCCCTGCCCACCACTCGCCACCTTTTTCTCCATGCCCTGGGGCCACTGAGTTCAAATTGGGCAGTAGGGCTTAATGTCGCTCATCAGCACATCAGCAAGGGAAGGGGAAGAGGGTCTGAGAAGTGCTGGGTCACTCACCACTCACACACACGGAATGCCAACCACCGGCCGCCACCTCGGCCATGGGCAGGCCCTGCAGCGCCTCCAGCAGCCTTGGCTCCTGCTCTGCCTCCAGGGTCCCATGGCCGAGCTGTCCATGCCTGAGCAGGGAGACCCGAGTCACCTCCGTCCCGTCAAGCTGGGCGACCCTCCCCTTCCTTCCC
>NW_022103904.1:26356219-26371183 GCF_000313985.2 Echinops telfairi | reverse complement strand
GATGTCCAGGCCTCCGGGGCACGGGGCCTCCAGCGGCTCCGGGCTGTGCACCTGCCGCCCGCACCCGGAGCCCAGGGCCTGCCCGAAGCCGCAGAAGCCGAAGCCGAACCACGCTCCGGACCGCTCCGCGGCCATGCCCCGGCAGCGCCTTTTGCTGGCCCCTTCTGGCTGGGGTGGGTCGTGGGATCCAGGAGATTCTGGCTGCGACGCCTGTGTGTGAGCCTCGGACCTTCCGGGAGTGGCAGCTGCTTTGTCTGTACATTGGGGAAAATACAACCTCCTAACCACCAAACCGAAACCACCCCTTTGAGGTCTAGTGGATTGGGACATTCGGTCATTCCATGGGTTTCGGTCATTCCATGGGTTTCAGAGAACTGAGCTTCCTCGGGTGCTGGTGGCTGTAATCCTCACTGAGGCAGATTGCCAGGCCTCTCTTCCACGGCTGCCAGGTGGGTTTCAGTTGTGGTAGAGGGCAAACCACTAGTACCATCGGGGCAGCCAGTATCCGCTCCACAAATAGTTGCTGCGCTCCAGAGGTCTTACCCGATGTAGAAAGAACACGAACTGTCTGGAGTCTGGCCCCAAACGAGCGACTTTCCCTGTCATCCCCGCTGGTTCAAAGTGCGCACCAAGTGGACATGAGATATTTTAAGTAGCCTAGGATCTGAGGCCCCTGCCCAGCTCCAACTTCCCTCCAATCTGGCACATTCCATGTAATCTGGGGAACTAACTAAAGCCGGTCTCATTTTATGAAGGAAGAAACTGAGCCTCCCAGAGGAAGTAACCTCTCCACAAGCACATAATTCAGATGGAGAGAGGTGGGGAGCTGAACTTGACGCCCTCGGATTTCATACACAGTGGGACATTTGGGAGGCAGTACCTGTACAGGGACTTGCTTACTGAAAGTAGAAAGCACTTACGGATGAAGGTCAAAGACGACGACTTTCTGTATGGGTGATGCACCTCAATGTAAAGGAAAGAGAAATCCCCCCAACTGGACCAATAAACAACACCATGGGAAAAAGACTGAAGAAAATGTTTTCCCCCTGGAGAAAAGACTGAAGTCCCAATGATTTCATTTTACTAACTAAATGGCTTCAATTTATTTGGATCCACAATCAATGCTCATGGAAGCAGCAGTCAAGAAAATCAATCCAGTGACTTATTGCACTGGGCAAAATAAAGTATTGCAAAGAACAAAAAATGTCACTCTGAGCACTAAGGTGTGCCTGGCTTATTTTCAGTGACCTTATGTGCATGCAAAAGTTGGACAACGAATAAGGAAGTCTAAAGAATTGATGCTTGTGAATTATGACATTGGCAAAGAATATTGTCTATATCATGGCACGCCAGAAAAAAGGAACCACTCCATCCTGGAGGAATTAGCCAACAGCCAGAACATTTCTTAGAAGTGATGATGGAGAGAGCTATCATGCTTAGCAGACGGTCAACAAAAGAGCAGTAGAACCTTAATAACATGGTTTGACACAGTGGCAGCAACAATGGGCTCAAACATAGCAACTGTGAGGAGGACGCAGGACCAGATGTTTTATTCTGTTGTGGATAGGGTCGCGATGAATCAGAGCCAACTTGATAGCACCTCACAGGCAGAAGCCCTGGTGACGCTGTGGGGTAAGCACTGGACTGCTAATGGCAGCGAAGGGAGTTCAAACTCATCTACCATTTCAAGAGAGAAAAATGGGGCCTTCCCTCACTTGCTGACTCATAGCGGCCCTACAGGATGGAGTAGGATTGCCTCTGTGAGTTTCTCCGATTGCAGCTCTTTATAGGAGTAGAGAGCCTCATCTTTTTCCCAGAGGCTTGTAGTTTCCAACGTGCTCACCTTGATGTCATCATTACTTAATCTCTGAATCTAATTCCATTTTCAGTTTTAAAAGGAGAGTTGATTGTACCAATCTCTTAGGATTTTTGTACTAAATGCATAGAATACATCCAGGGCTAGCACTAACTATAGTAAACACACAGGCTTAATTAGCTTATTAAATGCAGTACTTAGAGTTGGCAGGATGACCGCTGATGCTAATTAGTTTTCAGGGATTTAAAACCACAGGGGGGCGGGGGAGCTGAATGTTACAAAGAGTTAACCTAAGTGGCTACTGATTGCAAGGCTGGGTTGAAGTCCACCCAGAGGCCTCAGAAGAAAGGCCTGGTGATCTACTTCTGAAAACCCTGCGGGGCACAGTTCTACTCGGACCCACAGGGTGATAAGTTGAAATCGACTGGATAGCAACTGTTTTATATAAACTTCAAAAGCACCATCTTCCAAGACGCCATTATTCCTGGCCAGCAGCGGCCAGTGCCTGCCTCTATGGAGGTCACGCTTGAATGGGGAGACAAATACAATCTGGTGGTTATGACAGAATGCGACTTTCTCCAAACACCATTTTCGGCACGATGGGGATTTCAGAGGTACTTCCATGCCTTTGAAGCCTGATCTCTCCTGGACCACAATCTGGCCTCCTAATCCCTACCGAGTCCATTACCATCCCAGGGCAGTTGCTGACCTTGATCCTGACCTTGTGCCCTTCTCAGGTGAGTCCTTCCGGTGGATTAATCGCGCAGAAACGACGGCGGCGAGCAAAGCGGCCAGCCGCCACAGCACTGACGGACACACGAAGGAAATTTGAAGTTTGAAGGAGCCGCGCAGGGCGAGGCGGCCCACAGGCTGCAGTCACCTCCCTCAAGCCAATCACCGGTGAGGGCGGTGACGTCAGCGGCTGGGAGGCGGGGCACTTTCAGAACCGTGCTCACCTGTTTCCGGTCCCCGTGGCGGGCTTCCGGTCCCAGCTCAGTCCTTAAGGTTCCAGCCCCTGTCGGGGGTCGCGGCCATTCCCCCAGCTTGGGACAGCTGTAGCCTCCCTCCTGCAGGCCCCCCCCCCATGTCCAAACAGGAAGCAGGCCTCCTAGCTAGCGCTCGGCTGGCTGTATCTCCCATTGGCTCAGGGACCTGTCACTTAGCACCATCATCCAGTGAGCTTCCAGCGAGACTCTCGCGAGAGCGGGAACAGACCTTGAGGGGAGGGGATCTGCAGGGGGCAGGTGTGGCTCTCTTCTGCAAAAGGGCTCTGGCTTCCCTGCGCAGGGAGAGGATTTCCCCAGCACCTCTAGGGCTAGAAATCCCGATCCCAGCCTGAGTAAAAGCCCCAGAACTCACAATGCTCTTAAACAAAGGGCAGGGAAGAGGCAGCTTACTGGGAGGAGTCTGTACCCCACCAGGGCTTGTTTCACTTCCTAGGCTTATTAACCCTTTTTCTCTCCAGCAAGATTAAAAGGTGGTTCAGAGCACCCCGGGTGAGGACTCCATTAGATTCCTTCCAGTGGTGGCTCTGCTGCTGCTTGGTCACTCCATGGGGCCCTCCCATGGCCAGTCCCCAGACAGCCCTCCCAGCCCAGGCACAGGGCACAATTAAAGAGTTCCACAAACTTTTATTAGCTGGTCAAGGTGAGTCAGCGAGCAGGCCTCGGGCATGCCCACAGCTGAGGCGACTGCTTGGTGTGCCTCTGCTGCTGCTAGGGATCCAGCTACCCGCGGCAGTCATCTCAGTAGTGCAGGAAAGGGCCCCAGTGCGTGAGGCTGGAGACAGGGCTGCAGAGCAGGGCTGTGGGGCTGAGTGAGGCCAGCAGAGGGCAGCAGCTGGATAGCGGAGGCCAGAATGTCCCGCATCCCAGTCCCATCTAGCCAAAGCGGCTGAGCTCTTGGCTCCCAGTGCAGCGACAGGTGCAGTGTGCCTGTGCACAGGTGTGCCTGGGCCATGTCACTGAGGGGCAGCGCTCACTCTCCATCCGGGTTGGGTTTGATAAGGCCGTATTCCACTGCCTTCTCCAGGCAGGCGGCGGCCGCCCTTGTGACGGGGCCCTCCTCGCCCTTGGCCAGCACTGACAGGAGCTCCAGGGTCTCGCTCTCCATCAGGGTGCTGGCGATCTCCCTGGAGGCCTCCACCATGTTCTGCACCACCACGGCGCCCCGGTGCTGCAGCTCTCGGCTGGAGCTCAGGAGCAGGGCCTGCAGGATCTCCAGCCAGTGTGTGGTCTGGGGGACACGAGGCAGGGGGTCATTACCGAGCCACCACACCCCCACCAGGGCCTCCTGGCCAGGCCCTCCCCTGCCCGCTGTGGGGGCACTGACCACTTGTGGGATGCGGCTGCAGAGGGCGGGCTGCAGGGAGGTGAGCATGGCCAGGCCCCCGGCAGCCGCCCTCCGCAGCAGCTCATCTTCCTCTCCACTGTACAGCACCAGCAGCTTCAGCCGGTCATTGCCCTCAGCGACAAACAGCTCCTGCACCTGTGGCCGGATGAGGGGTGTGACCAAGTCAGGCAGGGGTCCCCCACTCCTCTGGCCTGCTCCAGCCCCGCTGGTGGCGGCCGGCCCTCACCTCCTTGCTCATGGCCAGGTTACACATGCACTCCGTGGCAGCCCGGCGGATCATCTGGTGCTCCTCAAACATGTAGCCCTCAATCATGGGCACAGCCTTCTCCTTCAAGATCTTCTGTCTGGGGGGGGCAGCCAAGCAGCAGGAGAGCCTCTGAGTCCCCTACCCCCGTCGCCCCGGACAAATCAAGCTGTGGGCCAGGGCTTTCCCTCAGCCGTGCCCAGGGTCCTCCCTTCCAACCATGCAGGAATGATCATAATCCCTCAACTAGGAGCTAGCAGGCCTGGCTGGTGGTGATGCTAACCCTGAACCCATGAGCACTCACCCTGACCCGGGCACCTGCTTTATTTCACGTGACTTTACGGAAGCGGACTAAGAGGCTGAGTGGTGAGTCATGCGCCAAGGGAGGGGCAGGGTTAGGTCTGAGAGCTGTCGCCTATTAGCACGCAGCTCAGAGCCAGACACCAAAGGGTAAAACACTTCTGTGCGTCCCTTCCAACTGGGGAGGACTATAATCACCCCCTTTCACAATGAGGAAGCTGAGGCAAGGAGGGGTTAAGTGCTCGGCTTGAGATACCACAACTAGTGGTGGGTGAAGTCGGTATCCCAATCCAGGCTGTCGGGGCTCCAGAGCCTGCCTGCAGGGCTGTGCCTCTCCTCGGCCCCATCACCCCTCTGAGCTCCCTGCTCAATCACCTCCAATGATGCATCCTCTCCCAGCAGGGTTCACCGTGAGGCTCCAAAGAGCCGAGGACTGTGGAGGGCTGCCCACACTGTCCGGGGCTCTTGCGGGGATAATACGGATGCTGATGCCCTGCCCACAACCCGTGTCCTGAGGGGTCTCACCGGAGCCGCTCACTGATCCCCGCCAGGTTCGTTAGAGCCATGAGCGCCTCGAAGTTCTGCAGGCCCGAGCAATTGAGGTGCAACAGGGAGACGAGGGGCCGCACCACCTCGTAGACCTGTGGATGCAGCCCGCCTGTCAGGGCTGCTCCTCCCAGCTCCACAGACCCTGCAAGGAAGACCCCTGAGCCCCAGGCTGCTCTCCCCTCCTGGGGGCTCAATACAACTGCTGCTTCCCGAGGAGGAGCAGCAGCAGCGCTGACCGAAGGAAGACATCAGGGCCTGGGGCCAAAGACACATACCCGCTCGCCAGGAAAGGTCATCTCTGGGTTGGAGGTGATGGTGAGCTTGGCGAGAGCCTGAGCCGCCTTTATCTGCCCTACGTCAGTGCCTTCCAGGGCCAGCGGGAGCAGGGCCTGCCGGAGCAGAAGGGCTCAGGTACGGGCCGGGTCAGGCCAGGTGCGCCAGCCCCAAGGCCCTGACTCTGCTGCTCGCACCTCTGTCCCCTAGGCTCGACCACACTGCTTCCTCAGACCCTCCCAGCTCTCTGCGTGCTGCTCGGGCACCCCAGACACTCTCCAGTGCCGACCAAGGCCGGATAGGGATGGGGCTGGGTGCTGCTGGGTAACGCGCCCAGGAGGACATGGACGAGGAGTCGCTCAGGGTCGTAAAAGGCCGAGGGCCAGGGGGACTCCAGGAGCCAGCCCAGGTCAGCGTCCCTCACTCACAGAACATGCTCTTTCATCGCATCTCCACCCCAGCAGCCAACCTCTGTGGAGGCCGTGTAGCCACTGGGTTCTATTTTACAGGCTCGGCCCCGTCTTCAGGAAGACGTCCCAAGCCAGCTCACCTTGCCTCCTCCCTGGGCAACCACAGTACCCCGGTCCGCCGCCTCCTCCACCAACGCCAGGAAGACCCTTTGGGGAAAAGACAGGCAGACCCTCTGCTTCTGTCCGGCAGTGGGAGTTCCCCCCCGCCCCCCAGCTGGCCCTCCCTCTGCAGTCACCGGGCAGCCCAAAGCCTGGGAGCCGGGAGGCTCACCGGGACAGTAGCTCCCGGCAGGAATTCGTCAGCACGGGGCTCTCGGTCTTCACCATGCACGTCATGGCCGACACCACCCCCGCTGCCAGCAGCTTCTTTACCCGAGCCCGCACGAAGCTCGGCTTGTCCTGGGGAAGGAGGCATCTCAGCAGGGAAAGGGGGACTCTCCACACCGAAGGAAACCCAACCACTGCACCGAGAGGCTCTGCTGTCCGGCGCGCCGGGATGACCGGCCCTTACCTTGGGGTGCTGCTCAGGCACATGCTGCTTGGCGTACTTGGCCAGCTCTACCATCTTGGGGTCAGGCTCCTCGTAGTCGTAGCTGTTGGTGCAGTTCACCAGCGCCGAGGCCACCGCAAAGAGCACCGACCTCTCCTCCGACTGCCAGGAGCGGAGGGTGGGTGTTCAGTGGGGCCGACCTGCCAGGGCCCAGGCACCCCATTCTACCTCTGGCCGGAGCACCGGGACAGGCAGCAGCAGGAGTCCGGGAGCAGCCCTGGGCTTTGAGAGTTCACAACCCTGACCTTCCCAGCTCCTCTCAAGAGGCGGTGGCTGGTGACACTGTTGGCCTCATGCCACACAATGGCTACAGGACGCACCTGCCCACCCTCCCTGGAACATCTAGGAAAAAGCCACTGGTCTATAGTGACCTTGTAGGACACAGTAGACCTGCCCCCCGGGTTTCCGAGGCTGAATCTTGACATGGAAGCAGTCTGCCCCATCGCTCCTCCCACCAACACCCCCCTCATAAGCGCTCATCCCAGCCAGGGCCCCAGGTGCCCCCGAGCTACCCTGCTGAGCTGGAACACAGCCTTCAGAGCAGCCTTGTCCTCCACAAATTCTTCCTTCACATCGGCGTCGAAGGTGAGGTAAGCCAGGCCCTCCACTGCCCAGCGCCGAGTGCCTGCGTCAATCTGGGCATTGCACAGCCACCTGGGCAGTGGGGGCCCAGGGGTGATCATCAGACCCGGGGCCAGAAGAGCCCCACCAGGACCAAGAAGACAGCACCAAGGGTTTGAGCACTCCCTCAACATGCAGAAACCACGTGCTTGCTGGAACCCCGGAGAGTCCGCCCGGGGCTGGCCGGAGCACCACCCACCCCTGGCATCTTAGCCCCAGCAACTCACTTCCGGCACTGCTTGGCCAGCTTGAGCGTGGAGCCTTCGGCAAACTGCTTCATGCTGAAGTCCGTCCCGCCGGCCGAACCAAGCTTACAGAGCCCCTGCAGGCAGAGGGCGACCACCTGATCCCTGACCGGGCAGCAGGCGGGGCTTCTCCACACCTGCCAGGGTTCCCTCTCTGGCACTGTGCCCCCTGGCCCACTCCACGGCACCACAGGGAGCAGCTGGCAGCCAGTCGGCCATCAGGCTGGCCATGAGCACTTGGGGCCCAGCACTTCAGCCCCTGGACTGACCCGGGCCCCAGCCCTTCCCAACCTGCATGGGTCTCGCCCCAGATTTGCCCTGTCCCCTCGTGCGTGACCTCAGACGCGCTCTCTGCACATGGAGCTCAGGCTGCGTGGGGAGGCTGGTGCTCAGCCACAGCCAAGCTACCCGGAAACAGCACCCGCTTCTTTAAGGTGCACAGCTGCAGTGCCCACACGGAGGGACTCCCTGCCGTCCCAAAGACGTCAGCATGGCCCCAGGGCAGCCCTCCTGGACGGTCAGCCGCATCCCCCACATGCCATCCTCATCTCCTCCCGGCGCTGTGCGCCACGCCGCCACAGCTGTCCTACCGTCAAGTGGCCCCGCTATATGTCTGTCAGCCCCTGGGGTCAAAGAACCAGGCTCCGGGCCCAAATATCCCCCTGGGTCTGCTGGTGCCCCAGCCTACCACCAGCGCCCGGATGCGGATGCTGTCCCTCTCGCTGCGCTTGTACAGGTCCTTGAGCAGCGCGACACCGTTGGCGGTGATGAAGGAGGCCCGCTTGGCCTTGCCGGCGGCGTGGATCAGGGCCTCCACGGCCACCAGCTGCTCCTCCTCCTGCTCCGAGCCGCACAGCGCGAGGATGCTCTCCATGACGCCACCCAGCTCCAGGGCCCGGTTGCCGGCCTCACTTGGGCCCTGCAGGAGGCAGGACACCGTCTGGATGGCCCGCAGCTTCCCGGGCAGCCCTTGGCCCTCAAACCAGCTCCTGAGGGGCACAGGGCGACAGCTGTCCCACCATGAGCAGCTCAAGAGGATGACCCTTCCCCGCGCCCCTCCCCTGGCCAGGCCGAGACCAGACTTGGGCAGCATCCTTAAGACAAGCTGCCAGCAGGCACAGATGCTGGGGTGCCTTTATCCCTGCCTGCCTTCATCACACCCCACCTAACGCCCCACGCCGCCCCACTGCGTTTTCTCTCCTGAACCGCCTGCCATCCGACATCCTCCCATCCACATCGCAATGTCTTATGCTCGGTCTTTCCCCAGACGTGAGGCTCCTGAAAGGTACGACCATCCCAGGTACACAAAGTACATGCCGAGCCACACTGGCTGAAGTCACTGTGGACCGAGAAAGGGCCTTGGGACCACCCAAGGTCACTCTCCCTTTCAGCGCGGTGCTGCCCCTCCCCAAAGCCTCGGAAAGTTGGTTGGAGCCCCGCCCGCCCCCTCACTTGATGTAGTTTTCACAGAGCCGGTGGAAGTTCTCCCTCTCGGCATCACACTTGAGGTCGTCGAAGAGCTTGCTGAGGAGGATGGAGGCACTCATGCGGCTGCCGGCGGTCACCGCGGGCTCCCCAGAAGGGTCCGGCAGGGAGCCCCCCACCTCCAGAATCTTTTTCAGACCTGAAAAGACACTTGGTGAGCCCAGAGAACACTCAATCCCAATCCCTTTGGATAAGGGAAGCGGTTTCCTGGGAGACGCACGGGAGATGAGGGCTGCCTTGGTCCCAAGTCAGGCTGGAGTCGGACCCATGGAGCCAGGGCCTGGCAAAGGGGCTGGGGGCCAGTGGGAGGCAGCTGGGCCATCAGAGGGACCCTCGGAAGCTAGGGTGACCACAGCTACTCGGGGCCCCAGGCCCCAGGGCTTGCTGTTCCCAGTCCGTGAAAAGGAGGATCACAGCCCGCCTCTCGGGGTTGGGGCACACCAGGGCCAGGGGAGGAGGAGCAGCCCGCAGCTGGGCTCCAGCATGCAAGGCCTGCAGCGGAGGTGTTCTGCCATCTCTCTCTCAGGGCGAAGGGACATGTGGGTTTCTATGTCAGACTTGATTGATTTCCCCGACTACAGAAATAACCCTCATTCCCAGGAAGCTGGTCCAGTCTCGCCTGCCTCTCCAGGGGTACGCATGCGGGCCTGACACGTGTGTGTGTGTGTGTGTGTGTGTGTGTGTGTGTGTGGCACGTGCATGAGTACAGGGCTGAAGGGTCTGGGGGAGTTCCCACAAGGACCGTACAGGCCACAGAGGGCATGTCAACGCAGACACATCCTGTCTGGGGACCATCACAGCTTCTAACATGCGGGTAAGCGGGCAACACAGGTTCAGTCTGTTTCAGACGTGTCACATACCTTGGTCAATAACCCAGAGGGTGAGGTTGTTGTTGGGGTCCTTAGGAGACTTGCGGGGCACCACTTTGATCAGGAGGGTCAGGGCGTTGTCTCGGCCTTGGCCTGAGAGCCCCACCTCAGTCAACAGCTCCAGAAGGTTACTGATGAGGACCTTCAGCTCCCGGGCAGGATCTGCCAACCAGAGACATCAGGGGGCCGTGGCGGCCCAACAGGCCAGGGAGACACAGGGAGGTGGGCATCTGTACCTTGGGTACCAGGCCACGCTCCAGAGGTCACCTCAGACACCACCACCCCCTCGCCCCCCAGTTGCTTAGAATGTGGAGTAAAATGTTGTCCCCAAGACTTGTTCCTGAACAAGTGGCAGCTGGGTGTCTGGTCCCAGAGCTGGCCTTGTTGGCCAGCCCGAGACCCACCCCTCACTGGGTCCGCCCGCGGACCACAGCCCACTCCACTCACCCACGATGATGGCGCCCTCTTTCCCTCGGAAGCCTTTCTTAACGCCTTCCTTGAGGGCATCAAATATCACCTGCAGCAGGTGGCATGCCGCCAGGGACACGGCCTGGTTTTCCACGCCAAGGATGGAGACAACGCGCCGAGTGCCCAGCACGCTCAGGGTGGCCACTGTCTGTGTGGAGAGAGGACAGAGGCACCTGCTAGTCAGCTCAGCCAGAGACCCCTCACTGTGAGTCCGCAAGGGTGACAAACGACTTGGGCCGAAGGAGTGGCTGCGGGTGAGCACAAAGTGGTCTGTCTGCGAGTGTGCCCCTGGGTCCCGTTGGAAAGGCTTCCTGAAGAAAACTTTCCAGAGGAGCCGCTCCGACAGAGGAGACCAGGATGGCTGTGGCCCTGAGAGCAGCTGCTCTGGCCCAGGTCTCCTCGGGAAGAAGACAGAAACCTGGACAGAGCTCTGTTAGGCCCAAGCACCCGGTTCTACCCCAGGCCCAAGCCTGAGGTCCTGTCCACGCCCTGTGGACATGGGCATGCATCACCCCATTTTTATGCTGGGTCTAAGCTCTTCACAGGGGGATGGGCAGGATGGGGCTAAAGCCAGAAGACACCTCTGGGTGTGGGGTTTACCATTCTTATCCCCTAGAGCAGTGGTTCTCCACATGGGGGTCTCAACCCCTTCAGGGGTCGAACAACCCTTTCACAAGGGCCGCCTAAGGCCATATTTCCAATACTTTTAGGGACTGAGATGCTGCTCCAGGCGGGTCTGCCCACATGCAGATACGCCCACCACACGAGGAAGTGTATTCCAGGGTGGCAGCCTTAGGAGAGCTGAGAACCACTGCCCTGGAGGCTGAGCTTGGCCTGCTTTCAGGGAGCATCTCAAAGATCCGCTCAAGCCAGGCGCCGTGGCCTCCTCTCGACGGCCCGTCTCCTGGGTGAAACCATCTCAGGCAAGAGCAACAGGTCTGGGTCACCAGAGCACACTGGCCCCAGGGCGCACTGCCTCCTGCTGTGAAATCCTGTCTCTCCCGGAATCAGCTCAAGGTCAGCCTCTCCAGGCCTGTGCACTGCCTCAAAGGTAAGATGCTGTGGGTGACATCACTGCCCACACCTCCCACCAGCGAGAACATCCTCACAGCAAGGGAAAAGCTAGCGTGACCTGCAGAGCAAAAACAGGTGCCTGCGGTCAACGTGTGGACAAGAGGAGTCAAGTGCTCTTGTTAAACGTCCTGGGTACTCTGCTAACGAACTGGACACCGCCCCCTGCCGGTGAACATGACCTTGAGGGGCAGTCTCTGACGGTTCAGAGAAAGCACAGTCCTGCCGATCGATGCCCTGAATTTGGAGGCCTGGCCCCTAGAGCTTTGGGACAGTCAACCTCCATTGCTCTGAACCACCCAGCTCGTGATACTTCCTCGAGGCAGCCAAGGAAATGGACATACCGCTTTCAGTTCTTTCTGGAATGAGAGAGCGGCTGAATGGATGGATGGTGGGCAGACTGACAGAAGCAGTAACCTTGCTCCCACCTACCCGGGATTGGTGCTCAGAGCAGATGCCAGCCAGGGTGCGCAGAGCGGCCAGCATCAGGTCGGTCTCGCCCGTGTCCAGCAGTCCTTGCAAGAGCTGCACCCCATTGCTCCGGAAGATCTTCTCCGCTCCAGCATCCTCTCGGGCCAGCACCACCAGGTTCTGAGAAGCCTGTGTTGAGGACAGGCACAAGAACGGTGGGTGCCCCGGTCACCACTGACACCCTACCTGCTGCCACTGGGCCTGCCAACAAGGCACTCTTATCAACCTCAGTTCCTCTCTGTGTTCACCGCCCTGGAGCTCCCCCCCAGGCCAGCAGGGCCTCTGGGCCAACATCAGCCACAGGAGGGTGCTCAGAATAAGCAGCGCTCTCTCGTGGGAATTCAGCCCTCTCAGGCTCGCCCCAGGGTTTTTATACCTTTTGTTTTTTCTCTGTGCCTTTCTCTTTGGGGTCCAGTAGGATCTGAAACATCTGTTCCACTTTGGCATCCGTCGAGGACATGTATCGCACCTACGACAGACCAGCAATGTGCGCAAGAAGTTGCCCCGCAGTTAGGGACAAGCAATCCAGCTTGTTTTTGCTGGCTCCTCTGGCCGCACTGTCTCTGGAGGCACAGCAAGGCTGTCTGGGCTCAGGCATGGCACCAACCCTCCTTGGGCAAGAAGAGACTCGCCTGGCAGCTCCTCCCCAACTTCCCGTGGGCTGCGTTCCTTTCTGAGCTGCTTCCTGGATGGGCAGCTGGGGTAAGACGTGCCTTTCAGAAGGGGGCGAGTCCAGTTATCCAGGCGGAACCCACTCCCCATGGTGCCACAGAGGTTGTGGGAGCATGGCTACACATGTGTACCCCATGTGGTACTGAACTTGGCAGGCAGCCCATGGGTGCGCTGCAAACACCCCCTTTCAGCTTCTGAATTGCCATTTGACAGCTTCTCAAATAATTTAAGATCATTCTAGGCCCTCTACCTTTCTCGAGTCCTGGGAACGGATGATGTATGCCAAGTATGTGTGTCACCTCCTTCCCCGTTTACATCCACAGCAGACATGACTAATCAATCATAGCACATCTGTTACCTGGTTAATTTCAACTTGGTTATAGCTCACCATGTCTTTAGATCCCTTCGACACAATTTTCAATTACATGTATCATACAGATACCCTCCCTTCGTAACAAGACCAAACCCCCATATGAGACAGTCTCCTTTGAAAAGCTCTCTCAATTGCACTCCTGTCTCAAGGGACCCACAGCGAGCATTTTGTAGTATCCTGTCTTTTATGGATATATAAAAGTTATATATATATATATACATATATATGTATATATATATTTTTTCTCTTCTTCTTGATATTTACACATCCAAGAAGGTACCTGCAGGAAATTCAGTGGTGCTGTTCTGGGTGAGTCTGTGGGAGAGCAAATGGCATCCTCCCCCCAGTTTGATCCTGTCATTGGCTTTTTCACTCAACAGCTGTCGTGCGCTTTCCACATCAACATGCATGGATCTGATTCCTGCTGATACCAGAGTCTGTAACAATGCTGCTGCCCTACTGTTGGGCATTGCAGTATCTGGTGACCACCAGCCAGGCTGGAATAAGCGGGCGCCTGCCTACCTGTGCGCTGGGCCAGGTTCCTGTGGGGTAGTCAACAAAGGTTTGCTTGTTTACAATGTAACAGATGCGAACATCCCAGACAAATCAGAGCTGCTGCTGCTGCCAAGGAAGCCATTCCAATCCATTCCGACCCTTACTGACCCAAGAGGGCCATGGAGCGCTGCTCCTTGGGCTTCTCAACACTGTAAACCATTACTGGAGCACAGCGCCTCATCCCCCTCCCTTGGGGCAGCTGGTGAGTGTGCACTGCTGGTCTTTGGTTCCTAATCCAGTGTTTAGCCCCCTGTGCACCCAGCTCCTTCACAGAGGTGAAAGCCCCCTCCAAAGGGGCCGTACTAGTTCACGCCTCCTTGTGACCTGGAACTCACGACCTGTCTGCCCTCTCCCTCCTCCTGGAAACATGGACAAACTCAAGTTTTCCTGCCAACCCTCCCCCTCCAAAAAAGGACGTTACTGTGACTGTAATTCATTTCTTCCTGATCGTTGGCGAGATCACGCATCTTTCTATACCCTTCTTTGCCACCAGCATCTCCTCTCACAGAGCCGGAGCCCTCGACCCCCTCCGCCTCCCTCGGCCCCTGGCATACCTTCTCCTGAATCCGGCCCCCGATGGTCCGCAGGGCCTCCTGGAACACTTTGCTCTTGGGCTCCAGGCTGACACATCTCTGCAGGTCCAGGACGGCCTGGTCCAGGCGGCCCAGCTTCTCTAGGGCTTGGCTCCGCCGGTAAAGGGCTTTGACATCCCCGCCGTCCTTTTCAATGGCTGAGCATAAACAGGAGCACGGTCAGCCCCGGGGAAGCCGCCATCTCCAGGCAGAAACAGTAGGGAAAGGTCTGTAGAGCCAGAGGAAGGAGGGGGGGACGGACGCTGGGCTCGATGCTTCAGCCTCGGAAAAGCTGTAGAAAAGGGGATGGCCCAGGAGGTGGGGAAGAAAAGAAGGCAGATGTGTCTCGTGCCAGAGGAGAAGAGGTGAAGGCGCAGTGGCCCCAGTCCTTGCCCACCACCGAAAGCCCGCAGCTCGGCACCAGGCCCACACACCTTTGGATGCCTCCGTTTCCGCTTTGCCATAATCTTCCTGTAAGAGAGAGCAGGCGCCTGAGAAGCTGCTCCTCCACCTCCCTTTCGGGCACTAGCTGGCAACAAAGGGTCTCCTGGTTTCCAGAGTCACTTGATCGATCCCCCATCACTCCTAGCCTCAAAAATATCTGACTGTGTGGGTGGGCTAGCAAAGTGAAGGTTCAGTCGGGGCAAACCGGGCCGCCAGGGCGGGGATGGCCTGGCTCGCTCACCAGCTTGAGGTAGCAGGCAGCCCGGTTCCGGTGCAGAATGGCCTGGTCCTGGGACGCCGCGTCCAGACTCAGGGCCTTGGTATAGGCGGACAGGGCGCCCTCGTAGTCTCCGTATTTGAACTGCTCATTGCCCTCCTTCCGCAGCTGCTCCACTGAACTGGCCTGTAGCGAGAAGGCGGAGCAGGGTAGACTCCGGGGTGGGCGCCAGGGCAGATCCCCAGGGCGCTGGGGCTCAGGATCCAGACAGAGGAAGAGGAGGCCAGGGAGTGGTCGGGGCAGGTGAGAAAAGGGATAGCGCTGGGGGCGGGGGGGCGGGGGCGGGA
>NW_022103904.1:26335412-26355960 GCF_000313985.2 Echinops telfairi | reverse complement strand
GGCCCTCGCGCGAGGCGCACGCGCAGAGACGCTCGGGGCGCGTCTAGCAGGTCCCCAGAGGCACCTGCAGCGGGCGGGCCGCCGAGGAGCAGGCGCGCGGCCGGGGATTGCTCGGGCTGCGGCCGCGGCAGAAGTGCGCGAGGTCCACGGTCATCAGGACCACAAGTATCAGGCTGTAGAGGCCCAGCGCCAGGAGCGGGCCCGTGCCCCTGTGGAAGGAGGGATTCGGGGGCTGTAGACTTTGTGTTACGTACAGCCCGCACATTGCAACCCCCCTGAAAGTTCGGGACCCCCTCCTTGGATTTTTGTAGACATAGATTCACAAATATTTACATACAAATTCAGGGGCTCACTGGTACCCTGCCCACGTCTATGGGCAGATTCAGGATTTAAACCCCCTACTGTAAGTGTGAAGAGTCCCGGTGAGCTGCTAACTGCTCCACTATCAGACAGACATAACGGCAGTGCATGTGGCTGTAGGTTTGGACTACTATGAAGTGTATACAACACAGGCTGTACAACATAGAGTCCCAAACTAACCCCCTTTATGTCTTACTAACCCCCTTTTCAGGGGAAAGCAAAAATTACTCAGCACCACCAGTTTCCCCGCTCCATTCTCTATACCATCCCTCCCCCCTGCTGGCATTGAACAACTTTTGAATTATACCCCATAATCCAGGGTCTCAGAAACAAACTCATTGCCATCAGTCGTTTCCAACTCACAGCAACCAGTCAGGACAGGGTAGAACTGCTCTCATCGCTCTCCCTGGGAGTGGTGGGTGGTTTCGAACTGCTGACTTTGCGATTAGCAGCCCAATGGGTAACCACAACACCACCAGGGCTCCTATAATCCAGTGTAAGTGTCCACTTTTGCAGCAGCCCCTGAATCTTTCCCTTGGGGGCAATGTCACCCACTTTGGGGAGCTTTGGGAAACACTGGACTATAAGATCCTTTCAGATTTAACCCTCCACCCAATACCCACCATGACTTCCGGTCACCCACTTTCACAGCTCCTGAGCTTTTTCCTCATACGAGTGTTGGTTATTGCGTATTCGTGTGATTTTCTGTTTCATAGCTATTTCTCTGTAAACTACAGGCCTGTGAGCCACAGGCCGCCGCCCCTACATTTAGGAGCAAAGTCCCAGATCCTGCCCCTGTCCCAGTAGCTTTTCTTCTGTTCCTCCTACCAGAGTTCTCACCTGAGAATGGGCTGGGGTGGGAGAGTGGACACGTTGACCTGGTACAGGGCCTCGAACTCGGCGCGGGTGCAGCAGGAGCTCCCTGCAGCCTGCAGGTGGCAGCAGTAGGCTTCCTCTGGAGTATCAGAGAGCCGCGGACAAAAGAAGCCTGGGGAGTGGCGGCCATCGGTGTCCCGGGTGGCCTGGCACAAGTGGGGATGGTGGGCCAATGCTGAAGGGAAGGGCAGAGGGGCTGGAGACAGGCCGGAGTGGTGTCCCCACATCCCACCACACCACACCTCTTCCAGAGAATGAAAAGGATCAGCCAGGCTTAGAGGGGCAGGCATCCTTCCTCCCTCCCCGCAGTTCCCCAGAGAGACCGTACCACTTGCTGAGAGAAGAGGGTGTTAGGGGTGAGGTGAAAGTGCTATACCGGAGAGAGAGGTCTGCTGAGCAAGGGTCACCCAGCCGAAGAGCCATGGGAGCCCCACAGACAGGCCTGTCAGCAGCGGGCCCAGCTTTGTCTGGAAGCCCATGGGAAGTCACCTCCACCTCAGGCCTGGTTCCGGAAACCCCAGCACCTCTCTTTTTAAGCCACGACTGCAGGAAATAAGGAAATAAAGTTAAAAATCCGAAGTCCTCAGGCACTATTAATACAAACTGGAAGCTTCTCTGTTACAGACCTCTAAAGAAAGAAGAAAGGGACTGAGTTTCTGTCCTTCTGTTGGAAAATGCCGGGACTCTGTCCCCAAGCTGCCTAGAGCTTTCTGAGCTGAAAGGGGTGAGAGAAATTTGAGCCATTAGTCTAAAGAACAGATATGTATTTCAAGTTGTTTTTCACCAACATACTGGTTGGTGTGGCGTCCTGGGCATTCTGACCACGCCATTGCAAGCCAGTCTTTGGCGCTCCCTTCGCTAACCTCCACAGGACAACTCCCAAGACTAGTTGAAAACCACAGACTAGTCCTTTCAGTAACCTTTCCCCTGTCCCCTCACCTGCCCCTGCTACAGCCAGAGGGCAAAGGCTACCTGTGTGGTTGGAATAGACTTAGCGAAGGCTAGCTGACCCATCTCCCAGAGAAGCTTGGGGAAGGGGGCCAGGGAGGTCCTTGGTGCCTCTTACCCCTCACACTGCATAGCTGCCATCCACTGACACACAGAATCTCTTCAGAGCGCCTGAGGCCACCAGCCAGCAGCCTTAGGTGTTGTCCCAGTGCCTATCCCAGCCTGACAACACAATGCTCCCAGAGCAACTGTGACAACACTCTCCACCCCTGGGGCCCACAGCAGGGCCCTGGGGACTGAAGCAGGCATCCTGTGGCACTAGGCTGCACTGTAAATTTTGTTCCAACAATTGTGAGCAAAGAAGATGGTTCCTGCAGAAACGCACTGTGGAGAGCTGCAGTCTGAAGCAATTGGAAGGGCTGCCACCATTGTCTCTAAGATTCCCAAGGTCTCATGGGTCCAGAGGTGAGGCTTTGCGCCCATAGCAACCAAGCCCTGGTCTGCAGGGAGAACTATGAGCAGCAGGATTGAGAATGTTCTGAGCACTGACTGGTGAAAGATGGTGCTTCCCTGGGAGCAGAGGCCCTTCCTGGGAGAAGCTGTCTCTGACCTGGTTTAAGGTAAAGTGCCCTTCCCCTGCGGCCTTTACTGTCTGTGGGCAAACCGTGGGCTCCCTGAGAGCTAGATCATGCTGGCCTTGTGCCCCCAGGGCCCAGCAAAATGCAGTGAACCAGGATGGGCAATACAGAGGCTTTTAGAGCCCTTCCTCTTAGCTCCTTGGCCTGAGGTTGAACCAGCCAGTGGGGTGAGCGGAGCTAGGGGAGTCGGCGGTCCCCCAAGCCTCCGCGGCGCCAGGGGGCGCTGTGACGCTCCAGCCAGGCCCGCGGGCTGACCCGGGCCGCCGAGCCGAGGCAGCTGCGCGATGGGCTCGGAGGCGGCACAGCTGCTGGAAGCGGTGGACTTCGCGGCTCGGAAGCACCGGCGGCAGCGGCGGAAGGACCCGGAAGGGACGCCCTACATCAACCACCCCATCGGTGGGCTAGCCCGCGAGGGGGGCGTGGGGGGGGCACGGGGAAGGGGCCTCGAGGACGCGCGCCTCTTAGAGCGCCTGCTTTGTATCAGGCTTTGGGCCAAGCACTGGTGGTTCGTGCGCTTGCCGTTTGTGCCCCTCACCAGCCCGGTGCCACCGGCAGGCGTGATTGTTCCATTTTCAGGGGACACCCAGGAGGGTAAGGGACTTGCCCAGGGTTACGCAGCTCGGAAGGGACCACTTCTGGTTGACTGGAAAACCTGCGCCGCGCCGCCCCCGCCCTTCTGACTTCTTCCTGCTTTGCCCCGTCAGGTGTGGCTAGGATCCTGACCCAGGAGGCGGGAGTCACAGATATCGTGGTCTTACAGGTAACGCTCCTGCTCCTCCGCTCCCAGGCTGGGGTGGGGCCCCACTGAGCTCTGGGGGCCCCGTGGCCGGGGTCGTGGGACTGAGAGGCAGCCCTGTCCCCAGGCGGCCCTGCTCCACGACACAGTGGAGGACACAGACACCACTCTGGAGGAGGTGGAGCAGCACTTCGGGGCACAGGTGCGGAGCCTGGTGGAGGAGGTGACAGATGACAAGACGCTGCCCAAGCTCGAGAGAAAGCGGCTGCAGGTGGAACGGGCGCCCCATACAAGCCCTGGGGCCAAACTGGTGAAGCTGGCAGACAAGCTGTACAACCTAAGGGACTTGAATCGATGCACCCCGGAGGGTACGCTGCCCCCCTACCTGTTCTCAGAAGGGAGGGATGCCCACCCGCTGGAGGCACACAGGCTGGTCAGCCCCCCTGAAAACGCCCTGGGCTTCCCAAACGCATCCTATGTAGGCCACTCCCATCTTTTTTGGTGAGATGATAATACACTAGCTGGGCCAAAGAGACATTATCCAGACGAATCATTCCATGAGGAACTTAGCTCCGCGCCCCGCACCAAGCCCTCCAGAGAGCGGGCGAAGGCCAATGCTGCTCAGGCCACCACATGAATAGGTTTCTGTCCACTCTTCTGCAGGATGGTCAGAACATCGCGTTCAAGAGTACTTCGAGTGGGCAGCACAGGTGGTGAGAGGGCTTCAGGGAACAAACCAGCCTCTAGAAGAGGCGCTGAAGCAGCTGTTCCAGCAGCGGGGATTGACTCTCTGAGCAGTGCTCGCAGCCACCCGGTAGTGCAGAGGCTCGTGGTTCCTGTAGCCTCGATATCAAAGAGCCCGGAAACACTTGCCTTCTCCCGCCAAGTGAAGCCTGGGTTATGGGGATTGGCGGCACGCCATCCATCCCCACTTCCCTTCACCAGGCCGCGGCTCTGTTTGCTCTTGTGTAAGGTGGGATCTCTGGCCCTCTGGAACTTGGACAATAAAGCATTAGCGGGAAAAGGTTCAAGTTGGTGTCAGACCAGTAGACTGTGGACTTCAAAAAGGCACGGCTCTATTTGTGTGCCCTCTGTACCAGTCCTTTAGGATGGGGGCCTCTGCTGCCCTACTGAGCCTGGTTTTTCAGTGAGAAGGGTTTAATGATCGGGGTTCTTCATGTGGTGGCTGATGGATAGGGATGCTCAAGAAACGGAAGTTGCCTTCGCAGTTAATACTGGAAGGAATGGCAGGTGTATTACAAAGGAATGCCCCTTACTGGGCACAAGAGGGACCCCACAAGCAATATGATGGAACCTGTCAGAGGGTCCTTGACCAGAACATAAACTTCACTGGGTTTACAGCTCTGTTCAAGGCCTTGCCAGACTGTGGGATCCTCTGGTTGCTCAGCCTGTACTTTTGGCCCAATGACACATCTGGCAGCCCACGATGTTGAGTGCTCTAAGCCAGCCTGCCCCACGGGTGAAGGGGGTGCCTGTTCGTCCCTTGTAGCAGCCTCTGAGCAGCCCTGGCAGTTAGCTCCCCATGCCCAGTTCCTCGGCTGGGTAGGCAGTCATAGCAGAATTCAACCCTGGGAGTCACGGCAAAGGCTCTTTTCCTTGTACCCACCACCCACCCGGCCATTGCTGCTCCTTGGCTGTAGAATACAGTACTACTTTCAGAGAAAATGAGTGGGGGTAGCGGTTCCCCTTGGGGAAGGTGGAATGCCTCTCCCTGGAGCAGGGCCTGGTCGCTCCTCAGGATTGGATCATGGTAGCTCTAAGACCCTCCTTTCGGTGACATCTGCAATGGGACCCAAGGCTAGGGCTGGCCAAGGGCAAAACAGCTCCCCGAATTGCTGCACTCACACGGACTGCTAGCTTTGCCTCGGACGCCCACCTCCTGGTTCCAGGTAAGGGGGAGCCTTCTGCAGAGCAACGGGCTGTTCTGGCAGTCTAGGATATCCTGGGTGCTGCATATGAGGACTGCTCAGAGCGGTACCCACACAGTGCCCAGGGGGCTGTGTACTCTCCCCTGCCATCCCCTCCACCCCAGGAGATGCCTGCTGCTGGTGTGCTTGTTCCAAAGCCCTGGGGCTGGTCCAGCCCTCTAACCTCAGGGTCTGCACACTGCCCTGGGGCTCACTCGTTGAACTGGTTCCTTGCTGAGAAACCAAAGCTGGGCCTCTGACTAACTTAACCCCTTAGGTATTGCTACGTGATAAAGTCAAATGCCTAGCCTCAACCATCTGTCCCTGCTCGGGCCTAACGGAGCTCTGGAACCCTGGGCCTGCCCCCTCCCTCCTGGCCCACCCTGTTCTTTGATAGCAGGTGCTCTTCTGTGGCGCCGGCATGAGCAGCTGTTCCCACTGGCGGTGCTGACCTCCAGGGTCAGCAGGGTTGGGCTGTCTGGGCTTTGGCTGAGCAGTTGTCACACAAAGAAACAAGGGGTGTCCTGGCCTAGAGCCAGGGCACTTCCTGTGGTGCTATACTCGGGGCCTGCTAGTTCCATCCACATTCACCCAGGTGCGGACTGAGGAGACCCTGATTACGGGTAGCCCCCATCTCTGCTCCCTGAGGCCTTGTCTGGAAAGGCAGGTCACAGTTGCAGACAGTCCTCTGACTCTTAGCTGTTGGCCTGTGCAGGCAGCAGCCTTTCCCGGGGACCCCAACAGGAAGACCATGGAGGGGCGTCTGGGAGGAACACAGGAAGAGGCAAGGGAGCCATGCCCTCAGCTGCAGTCACAGACGGAGCCCCCACCGGGAACAGGCTGGGGCCAGACACCTGTCCCCAGGTGGCAGCCCCTCCTCCTCCAGCCCACCCTGTTTGGAAATACTGAGCTACAATTTTAAATGTACTCGAAGAAATTTCCAATAAAATGTTTTATGTGCTTAAAGAAAAAGATCGTGCCTTGTCAATGGTGAAAAAGCTGAGACTTGGAAAAACAAGCCAGTCCCTGGGTTAAGAATACTTCTAGGGGAACCATTTACAAGGATCTACATATAACCTCCTCCCTGGGGGATAGACAACAGAAAAGTGGGTGAAAGGAGACGGACAGTGTAAGATATGACAAATTAATTTATAAATTATCAAGGGCTCATGAGGGAGGGAGGAGCGGGGAGGGAGGGGAAAAATGAGCTGATACCAAGGACTCAAGTAGAAAGCAAATGTTTTGAGAATGATGATGGCAACAGATGTACAAATGTGCTTGACACAATGGATGTATGTATGGATTGTACAAGCCCCCAATAGTGATTAAAAAAAATACTTAACTTATACTCCCATAAAGCCTGCATATTAAACATGTGAGGCTCATCATAAATAGCTACTTTGTGATGGGCATCAAAGCATGGTTATTACTACTATATTAAAGCTATCTTAGTGCATGTGGAAGCATCATCTCAAATATTCTTCATGTAGAGAAAGTTACACTATATACCATAAGGATTTTACACTGGAGATAAATGACCCCTAACTGTTCTGACTTCCATACAAATTCGATTTAGGGAGATTTAAGAGTGAAACTTGTTTGCAATCACATATATAACCGAAATACAACCCCCACTATCAGAAGGTTATATTACTGCTTCAAAAATCAGCAATAACTGGTCACTTCACAAGTCACACACACCTGGTTCCAACCTGCCTGGAGCCCTGGGGGGTGGGGGGGCTGGGTCTGCAATGGGCTGTCAACTGCAAGGTTAGCCACAGGAACGCCCCAGCTGCTTCACAGGAGCAAGATGGGGCTGTCTGCGCCCGTAAACACCTAGTCCACGCTTTCCAGTGGGGTCAGAGTCAACTGTCTCAGGGGCTTGGGTGTGGTTTGGTTTGCTCCATGGATGCTTGATCATGAAAGGAGGGACAGAAGTCCATTTGCATGTGGAAATGTCTGCATATTCCTTTAGGCACAGGAACTCACCGCTAACACGCTACAGGACCATAGTTCTCAGGGTTACCAACCTCACAGTAGAAGCTGAATAGGAGGAGGCTTTCAAGAAAGAAAAGATTGAGATTTCTGGTGGTAGAATCGGTGCTGTCGTGTCCTGCTTCTGAGGCTGTGAGCGTGCTGAGCTCTGCAGTAAAGGGCTGCTTCTTGTCTTAAATGGCACGCATGCACATTTACAAATTGTCCAATATGCAAATTCCTTGGCCTCTTTTCTCATAAATTGGTTCGATAGGTTGCATGTAAGAATTCCCCTTTTCTACCCTGCTCTGCAGTCAAATAAGGTCTCATTCTTGCTCACCTCCCAGAGCAGCCTCAGGGCAGCTATGACTGCACCCCAGGCCTCCAGTGTCCACGCTGACCCAGCAGTCCCTTGCAGGACAGGCCAGAGGCCTGCCCTAAACAATCAAGCTGGTGATCCCGGACGGCGAGGAGTCACGGAGCTCTGAGGGCTAGTGTGCAGGAGTAAACAGCACTGCCGTTCCCGGCAGGTGAATGCTCTCGTTACACACCTGAGCCCTCCAAAGACACCACCCTGGATTCTGCTCATTTCCTAGGGGGCTGAGAGATTCTTCCCCATCATTTGATCCCATGTTTCATTACAGTGGCCAAATAGCAACAGCTTTAAGGAATTGCTTAGTATCCTGTAATAATACAGTGAGAGCTCAAACTTACTGGGCTATTCCAGGCGCACCATCGAGAAAGAAGCGGCTTTTACTCCCATAGAGTTAGTCTCGGAAACTCCCTGGGGCAGTTCTACCCTGTCCTGTAGAGTGGCTGAGTCGAACTGACTAGATGGGAATGAATGCAGGTACCCAAAAGGTACCAGGGTGGCAGTTATTGAAGTGCTCAGCCGTGACCCAAAAGATCAGCCGCCCCACGGGAGAAAGATCTATAGTCTTGGAAACCCTATGGGGCAGTCTGGAAAGCAGTGGGTTTGGTCTGTGTACCAGGCACTGGGCCAAGCACCTCACAGTGACCCTCTCAGCTCTTTCACTGTGGTAGGAAACATGGTCAAACTAGGATCTGTACCCAGGAAAGATAATATTCCATGCTGTACCGCAGGAGCCCTGGGAACACGTGCGTTTCGCTGCTAACGGAGAGAGGCTAGCTGTTCAAACCCACCAGAGATGAGTCAGCCTGTCCCACAGGACAGCTACACGTCTGGACTAACCTAACCACAGGGGTTTGGCTTGTTTACACTAGATACTGAAGTCTCTGGTGGCAGCCTGGCCAAAGTACTGGGCCGCAAACTGTAAACCAGAGAGAAAAGAAGGGGCCATCTGCCCCGTAAGCTCACTCATTGCCAGCCAGTCCATGCCTACTCAGCGCCCCCTCCCCCCCAGGCCAGGGTAGAACTGCTGTGACTTTCGGAGACTTAACTCTTCACAGTAGAAAGCACCCCCTCCCGCCCATGGAGCAGCTAGCAGGTTCAACTGCTGACCTTGTAGTGTAACCACTAGGCCATGTCCAGGTGTCCGGAGTTGGAACGGACTCAGTGTGTCTCCTGACCCACAACAGACCGCTGGTCCTGGGACGTGTCCTCACCCCCGGCTATGGGATTCCGTGAGCAGCAACGACCCGGGACGGCTGGAGGGACTCAGCCCTGTCTCCCTTCAGGTGCTAGCTTGCACGCCCAGTGACCTGCCAGAGGCCCCAAAGCGCCTTTCTCCCCAAGCAACCGTAACCTCGGGTTGACATGCTGCATTTTCTCCAGATCTGACCTCTGTGCTGAAACGTTATTTTTTTCATCACACAGGGACTTTCAACATATTGTACGCCCAAATCTGTTTTATCTTTTCCCTTTTGAGGCTGCTTCTTTTTAGAAAGCGCTCCCCCGACACCAGAGACAGAAAGAAAACCCACCTTTTCTCCATAATTGCATGGTTTTTGTGTGCCTGTGTTTTCCACCTGGAGTTGTGTAAGCTGATGACTCTGATGGCCAGTTGTCTCAAAATACTATTTATTAAAGAGTCCATCTTTGCCCCACTTGAATACCCCTTCCACCAGAAACCAGTCCTCCTCTGTGTGGGTCTGTTTGGTTCCTTTGCTCGGTCGGTCCGAGGCCACTCCCTTCCCACTCAGATTTCACCCACAGCAGCTTCAGTCCTTCTGAAACCCCGCAGGGTGAGGCTCACTGTCCCACCCCAATCAGTAGTCAACGGTGTGAAGTTCTCTTAGTAGTCCCACACATTTACGCTTCCAAGTAAATTTCAGGACCTTGACAATTCTAGAAAGCGTCCATTCTCAGGGGAATGACAGGGATTGGTGGGTGGACTGGGGGAGGAGCAGGCTATATATTTCTCCTTCTTGGTTCCCAGGCTGTGTATTTCAGTTGGGTCAACTTACCCACTGTTCCGAACAGTCTCCAGTTGCTGCTCTTAGTTTTAAAGGTAGGCACTTCGAGCTTCTTCAAAGAATGGCAACGGCCACCCCTCCCCGCCCTCTTCTGCCATGCTACAAGGCGGCAGTGCCCGCAGGCTGGGGCCTGGCTTCCGAGGGAATGCCTGTCGAGTGTGGCGCGAGGGTGCCCCAGACTGTGGGTTTCTGACGGACCTTACTGATCTAAGATACTTCATTCTAGCCTTCACTTCCTAGGAGTTTTAAAACAGGGTAGATTTAAATATTTACCACGCTGTTTTTCAGCAAGTAGAGACTACCCTAAATTCTTCTCTACTGACTGGAGTGGAGAGCAGCCAGCTGTACTGCTTCCTCATTGACCACGGCCCGTAACCCGTGCCAGTAACTGGACGCTGCTGGGAAGGACCTCCTGGGGACAAAGCTTCCAGGCCTGACTGCGGAGACGCTGCCCGAGGGGCCCCAAGTGTCCGAGTACATGGGGACTTCGAGGATCCACTTTCTTTCCAAAGAAAGGAAGTTTGTTAGACCAGAGCCCCCAGGGCAGGAAGGGGCACTTGGGGACAATGGTGTACAGAGCACTGGAACCAAAGCTGGAGTCCGGAAGGGTGGAGGACTCCCCACGCCTGCCACCACCCCACAAAAATCAGCACAGAGACCAGTCAGTGCCCATATGAGCTGGGGCTCTGGGGCCTGATCCTCGGCCCTGGCACAGGCTCCAGTCCTGACCCAGTGCTTCCTGACATGCTGCAGCCCGGCGAGCAGGCGAGTGGAGCCTTCACAGAAAGCCACAGGGCCTTCTCTCGGGAGAAATGGGGATTCCTGCTATGCCTCCACATGGGCTGTATACTCGGGGGCCCCACACCCTCTTCCCGGCTCATCCACCTGAATAAGTGGTCTCAACACGACCACAGGACTCCCTGCAGTGACCCTGGTGCTGGGCTGACACCCACTCAGCCTCCCTCACCTCTTGGGTCCCTGCTTCTCCTTTCTCCCGCCTTGGGAAAAGGACAGCAGCTTGGGCCTTGTGTCCAAAGCCGGGTGTGGCATCGCCACTCTGACCCATGGCTTCCTCTCCTCTCCTCACTGGCATGTGCCCTGCCTACCCCACACTGGGCTCCCCGCCCCCACAGAAGCAACAAGAAACAGGAAGTGAGGGCAGAGCCCTGTCTGTCCCGGTTCTGAGAGGCAGATCCAGACAGGTACCCATTGTCACGAGGGTGAACTTTCCCTCCGGCCAGGAGCAGCCCTAGCCTAGGCGCAGGCGAAAGGTGGCGATCTCCATGGGCTCCAGGTAGACGTCGGTGCTATTGGAGGGTGCAGCCAGAGGGAACAGTAATGTCAAGGAGGTTGGCTGCAGGAAACCCACGTCCAGGCCAGAGAAAAGGCTCCCCAGCGCCACCTGTGGGGCAGAGAGGGTGTGCACTGAGCTGCGGCTGACACACTGCAGCGGCACCTCTTGAAGATTCTGGCCAGGAGCTGGCCCATCCCTAGCAACAAATCTACATACCCACAGGAGTTTGCACAGTCTCAGGGGTTCACTGCACCCAAGGCCTGTCTGTGGCGCCAGGGTAGAGACCCCTGTTGCTGTGAGGTGTGAGATGTGAGCTCCCTGAAGGCAGGGACATGTCTGGTCCGTTCTGGAGCACAGCTGTCAAGGATGTTTCCTTTCTGATGTGTCTCGCTTTGGTTAATAAAGGTCCCTAATTGCGGAACACAAGTCCCTGTGCCACGTGCCTCAGCTGCAGCTGGCCCAGCTTGAGGGGCTCTGAGAACACATCAATGGCTCCCCTACAAGAGGCCCTGCGGGGCCCTTTCCTCTCCCACCTCGTCGCCCCCCTACCCCCACCCCAGCGCCTGCTCTGCCATTCACAGCTGCTCCATTTCCCTGCCCGCCTCTCATTCAAGGTGGGCCCTGCTCACCTTGCCTTGGCTTGTGGTGCAATTGAAGCCCAAGTTCTTGGCCTCAAGGCCACAGTCAAAGCCCTTCCGGTGCAAGAGAAGAGCAGTCTCTGCCGATGGCAAGGCGTCGTCCTGGACAAGGGGACAAAGGGTGGGAAGGAGCTCCAGGGGTGGCAGCATCTGTGCCCCGAAGGCAGGAGTGGAGCGAGGCAAGAGTCTGGCATGGAGGTGCAGGGCGGCGGGGGACACTCACCTCAGCCTGAAGCGTCCGCAGGTTGAGCAGGTGGAAGTCGCAGGGTAGGGAGGAGGCCAGAGGGTGGAATGAGCGCAGACCAGGGCCTGGGAGCTGCCCCTTGGCCACGGGCAGTGCAAGTGCTGGGGTGTTCAGGTACATGGAGGTCAGGTGGCTGAGAAGGGACGGGTAGCTGGTAGAGCGGCCATCTGGGACCTGAAAAATCAGTCCCCACAGGTGGGGAAGGAAGGGAGCCAGGCTGGGGACGATGACAGCACATCTAGCCGGGGTCTTTGGGAGGAGCCTGGATCTAGCTGGCCCAGGCACTGCGCTCCCACACACCCTAAAAGGGTTATTCCACTGGGCCCTTGAGTCTCCACCCCTTTCTTCTTGATGCCACAACCCTGCCGTGAGCAGGGCAGCTCCGGTCAGAGCCAGCGCCTCGCTGCGGGATGGTGGGTGGAGAGGGGCAGGCGCACACTGGACTGCGGACAACAGCGAGCCTCCAGCCCTGGTCTCGCCCTCTGCACCACATCCACAGCGCCAGCCCTTTCTCGGGTCTTGCCGCCCGGGACCATGCCCTTGATGGCGCTCCTGGACTTCACACTTAGCAGTCCTGAGCTGAGCGTCCCTTTTCCAACAGGACTTGTGTCCCAGGACCAACCTCCTCCTGGTCCCTGGAGCTCGCTTCCTCTCCCTTGAGCTCCGTGCCCAGGTTTGTGCTGAGTCCTCTTCCACTCACACCGGAATTGTCCCACCCCAGGGCTCTGGCCCATGGCCCGAGCTCAAGCCACCACCACCTCCTCCTGCTCGCACTGCCTTTGAACTGTCACCTGGACTCCAGTGACCCTTCCTGCATGCCCACCTGACACGCTGCCCAGGGCCCACCCAGACTCTCCTTGAAGTCAGCCCCTGGCCGCCCCAGGCTCAGTCTAGTACCAAGACGAGAGTTCCTGAGAGGAGGGCAACACGCCCCAGCAGAACGGTCGGATATGGCCGTCATCAGCTACTTGTGGTCACCGAGCACTTGAGACTTGGCTAGGACAAATGAGGACTGAATTTTTAATGTTTTGTCGTAATTAATTTCAATGATCAGGTGGATGGTCAGAACAAAAAAACCGATGTGCCTTGAAAGAAGTACAGCCAAAATGCATCCCCAAGTCCTCCTCAGTCCTTCAGGACTGTGTAGTCCCTTTGACGAGGAAGTGACAAAACCCAACCCAAGCCACTGCGATTCAGTGACAGGCGCTCAGCGCAACTCTGCAGGGCAGTCCTGACTGCTCCCTCAGGAGCCCGGGGCTGTGACTGGAACCTCATAGCCACCCTGCAGGACAAGAGTAGAACTGCCTCCCGTCGTTTCCAACGCGGCACTCTTTATGGAAGAAGGACCCCCGTGGTGGCGGAGTGGTAAGAGTTGGGCTCCTAACCACAAGGTTGGAGTTTCAAACCACTCAGCAGGAGGACGGGGCTTTCTACTCCCGTTAACAGTTATAGTCTGGGAAACCCATGGGGGCAGTTCTACCCTGTCCTATAATAGGGTTACTGTGAGTCGGTGTTGACTCGCTGGCAGTGCGCTTGGGATCCTCAAGGACGCCGACTGCCACGTCTTGCTGAAAGCCCCATCTCTCTCCCACGGAGCGGCTGCTGGGCTCCAACTGCTGACCTCGGGGCTGGCGGTACAATCCTTACCCAACAGTGCCACCTAAGCTCCTTGTTGAAATTGCTCCCCTGCTGGCTCCCACCATAGTTACAGCATGCACTGCCAACACTGCCTCTGCCCTCCTCTCCTTACTGTGGCTACTGCGAGAGCAAGGCCAGTTTGGAGGAAATGCCAGGCTGGCGGGGGCAAAGGAAGCCCCGCGTGGATTGGGGCCAGGGAAGGAGGGCTAGAAGATGCTGGGCTGAGGGGGATGAGCAGGGCAGCCCAGAAAAAGGGGGAATGAAGAGGAGGGCACGGTGCCCACGAGGGAGGTGGCAGACGGGGCGAGGCCTCTCACCACAGCCCTGCTACTGCCGCCCTGAGCTCTCATTCAGCTCTGCTCTCTCTACGTGGGCCTGGTTCCTGCTCTGTTACTTAAACCCCAAGCTGGAATCCCCAGGGCCACCCCCACCTAGCCTCCGGCAGAGTGAGGCCTCGGTTTACCTCATTGCCTGCCGTTCGCCGTTCTAACAGGAGGCGGAAACGGTTGCAGGTTCTCTTGTTGTCTTTGAGTCCTTGGCCGAGACCCCGGTTGTCGTCCTGCATCAAGCGCCGGTCCAAGATCACTTCCAGCTGGCCTGCGCAAGTTCACTGTGAGCCCTGGACTGCCCTGCCCCACCACCCACCACCCCTTTGGAAGAAAAGGGCTCCCTTGGAATAAGGGTGTCCCAGAGCTGTCTTTCTTAGGGATCTCTTGAGGGGAGCCTGCGCCCACCTCTCCCACCCGACAGCCTTTCTTTCAGCTCCCCAGTCCGCCTTTCACGTGGGGTGCCGGGAGTCGGAATCGACTCCATGTCAACGGCCCAGAACAAACTTCACCACAGAGCTCTGCGAACACACTTGTGTGTATGCCCATATGTAAATGCACCAGAGGGGCGGAGAGAAACAGCCAATCAGGAAGGTTGGCTACAGTTGAAGCCAATGAGGCTGACAGACTCACAGAAAATAGCTGCACCTGGCTGCTCCTGGGATGGGGGGTGGGAGTGGGGACCTCAATCCTTCCAGCAGGAGTCACGTCCCTGCTATGCTGGCCCAGGGGCAGAGCCCAACCTCCGAGCACTGGGCTCTTGACTCTTACAAAGGCTCAGTCCCACAAAAGTAAGAAGACCCCCAAGGGGCTCCAAGGTCACCATGTCCAAGCTCTTGTTTTTACCCTGAGGACCATGGGAGCCATTGGGGCAAGCCAGTTACTCAGTGGGCAGTGCTCCTCCTGCCCCTGTTCTGATTCTTCAGAAACTCCCTCTTTTAATGACCATTAATAGAAAAACAAAACGCATTTCATTAGGAGGCTGAATGCAATTTCAGACTATCCCTACCAAGACTACCCCAGACCAAGAGCAGGTTGCATAGCTCAGTAGCAAAAAACACTGCTCAATTCCAGATGCTTCTCAGGGGGCCCAATAAGACACCCACGACCCAACTGCCTCACTGCTGCCTGCACCCAGGGGGGCAGGTGACAGCAGCTGTCAGCCTTTCTCCCTGCTCATGTGACCAACAGCAATTATAAATGGCTCTGGCCCCAGGAGAAGAGCGAGGCCCATGTGGCGGAGGCCCAGGGGTGGGATGGGCTACTCTCCTGCTCCCCACGTACCATCACCGAGGCTGGACACACCCAGGGCTTGGGCAGTGTGCAGAGTGAGGCGGTTCTGTGTGTCCTGGATGTAGACCATGACCGGCATGGGGTAGAAGTTGGCCTGCAGAGGCAGCTTCTTCAGATACCGTCGGGGCTGGACCTGTGGGGGCAAGACTAGCAGCTCAGGGCACCCGGGAATCAGACCTGGACGACTTGGTCCTGGGCAGCCCCCATCTGAATGTGTCCTGGCTCACCCACACCTCTGATTCCTCTCTCCCTCGGGGCAGAGTGCCTGCTGGGCCTGTGCTGGAGGGGCTCACCTGGAAGCCGTTGAGGTCCGTGAAGAAGGTGCCCTGGCTGTCAATGTTGGTGCGCAGGCGCAGGGCCACCTCCTTGTTGACATAGTCCCGGATATCCACCAGGGATGACAGGTCCAGAGAGAGTCCCTCCACCCCTGGGCACAGGGACAAGGGAGACACGGGCGGCATGAGGACAGGCTGGAGCTCAGGTGCCTTGGCTATGAGGGGTTGGGCCCAACTCCCCTGGCAAGCCAGTTCCAGGCATCTTTGAAGACCTTTTTCACCCCAAGGGATTTAAACACCCCCATCTTGACAGGTCCATTTTCTGGGAACGAGCAATGACCCTGCCAGTCTGAATGGAGAAGGGGCAGAAGGAAGAGCGTGGCCAGCCCGTCGTCTGTGGTGCCCGCCCCTCTCCTACAAGGCCCCTTCCCACGCCCGCACGGCTCACCTGGCAGGTTGTACAGCCGGACCACCTGGTGGACGTGCTCGTAGTAGGCAATCACCTCTGAGAAGAAGGGGCCTTCAGTGACACGAAGCACAGGGGGGTCCTTGGGGACATAGGGCTGGAAAAAGAGCACAGGAGGTGGCTGAGTCCGCAGCCCACACAGCAAAGGAAGCAAGTGCCAGCCCAGGCTTGGGCAGGGGACAAACCAGTACCCAGCAGGTGCTGGGCTGGACTGGGCTGAGCTACACACACACCCTCCCGTCGGTAAGTTCCCTGGTATTATAGACCAAGTTGTGTCCTCACAAAATATACATCATAAATCCTAAGCCCTAGATCCTTGGCTGCAATTCCACGTGGGAGTAATTTTCTTATGTTACCGCGTCGTGTCTCTGTGGCATGTGTCTTGAACACGTCTGAAAGCCTACAACCCTAGGGTAGCCTCTCCTGAGCTATAAGGACGACCCCGAGAAGCAAGCAGGCACAGCAGGAAAATGATTTCCAGGGAAGTCGACGGGAAGCTGAGACTGGCTTCCCCCCAGAGCAGAGAGCTCCGAATCTAGACATCTAACTTCCCGAACTGTGGAAAGATACGTTTTGTTTGTAAAGTCACTTGTTGGTGGTCGTTCTGCTACAACTCAACCCAAACGCGTGGCCGTCAAGTCCATTCTGAGCCACATGGCCCGTGTGGAGCTTCCCACACAGACGATCTCGTCTGTCCTCACAGAGCGCCTGGTGGGCTTGAACCACCGACCCTGACGTCAGCAGCCACAGCTCTACGGCACTAAGAAACTAAGACAGTATAGGACTCAGTTCCTCAGGGAAGATCCACCAGTCATCCTTCTTCCCAGAGGTGGCGAAGATGGGGACCACCTGGGAAGCAGGCAAGGCCTTGGCCACCATCCTCTTGATAGGACTGCATCTCCCTCCTCCCACCGCCTCGGTCCGCCTGTCTCTGCACGCCTTCCCAGGAGGAAGCCCACCCAGGCCCCGGCAGCTCTCAGGGGTCTTCAGGGCACCTTGGCGTCGCTGTCAGGCAGGAAGAGGTAGGCGCCGCTTTTGTCTTTGGATGTGCGGGTGCCGTAGATGAGGAACTCCATGTCCACCCGCTGCTCCTGCTCCTCGTCCACCCTTCGAATGCTCTGCCAAAAAACACAGCCCTGACCCCTGGCCCCACCCCAGCGCATCAGGCCTGCCCCCAAGAGGGCACGGACGAAATTTCCCGAGGGGCCGAGCCCAGCTTGCCCGTGCTAGCAGCAGGGAGCCAAGACCACCATTTGACATCCACCTTCCTTCCGAGGGCAGCATGGCCCTAGGCCCTGGGGGACAGCAGCCCCAACATCCCCCCCCCCCCCCCGTGACTCCGGCCTTACCTTGAGGAGCCCAGTGAGGCCTGAGAACCAGACCTGCATGTAGCGGTTGCTGAGGGCAAAGTCCGCGGTGCCTGAGTCAACAACTCGGACAGGGAAGGCCTCGTGCCGGCTGACGGACAGATGCCGCCCGTGCAGGTAGATGCGCACAGAGGAGGGCAGCGTGCGGTGCCCGTCAAGGCCCTGATGAAGCTGCAGCACGCTCAGGCCCAGGGCCGGCAGGCGCACGGGCACAGACACCTGCCAGACGGGACGGCGGGGAAGCAGGGGAGTGGGGGGTGGGGTGGGGTGGGTGTCCCTTAGCAGCTGTCTGGCCACAGCCCTGCGATTCTGGTTCGTCAAGTTGCATTACTGAGAGGCCCACGCAAGTCCCGACCCTCCCAGGATCTCTGCCCTGCTCCTGAGAGTGGAGGTGATATCAGGCGCTCCCCCCCTCTCAGACTCTTGGGAGTCACAAATGATACTTGGAAAACGACTAAGTGCCCCCCACAGGTTAGGCTTTCCAATGCATCACTCAAGTCTAGGGAGGACAAGGACACGGTCATGCTCAGCCTCATCATTACCACAGAAACCTTCCCCTCCTTCCCAAGGGCACGCTCCCTCCTTTTCCATAAAGGGCTCTCCTCAGGGCAGCCCGACCCTGTGAGGCGCGCAGCTGGGGCCTCACCTGGTAGATGTCGGGGGCCATGTCCGTGGCAGAGCTCCAGTGGGCGCTGACCTGCACGGCCAGGGGCTGGCCATCTTCAGAGAGCACACGCACCCGGGGCGAGCTGACCAGCAGGGACACGATGCTGAGCCGCTCCTGCTCCAGCGGGTTGAATAGCACCACGTACCTGCCAATACAGGTGGGCTGACTTGGGGGCAGGGCACCGAGCACCCAGGCGGCATGCAGCCTGTGTGCGTGCATAGGTGCCCGTGCACATGTGCACAGCTCACCTGGGTGAGGTGCCCAGCTGGATGACGGTGCGCTCAGGCAGGGCGTCGTGGTTCAGGCGGGTGTCATCCTGGAGAGGTGGGGGGCGTGGGAAGAGCCCTCTTAGCGTTTGGCCCTCTGTTCTGTCCTGGATGTGGCTCCCCAGCTGCTCTCGCCACAGGCCACAGGCAGAAGCAGGAGCAGGCGCACCACCGAGGCCCAGAGCTCTGGGACCAGTGCCCCTGCCTGCCCCCACACCTGCCCACCCACACACCTGCAGGGCAGGGCTCACCATCTGGAGAAAGGGCGCCTCAGGGTCAAAGTGGTAGGTCTCCTTGTCCCCCAGCACCAGATAGTGAGCAGCGTTGATGATGACCTGCTTCAGGCTGACCAAGGATCGCAGGAGCCTGGGGTGGGCACAAGGCAGGCCATGGGGAGGATGCTCCCTCCCTAGGGGGAGGCTGTCGGCCCTGCCAGATGCACACACCCTCAGCCGGAGGCCTGCCGCCCACCCTTTCCCAGGGAAGGAGCGAGGAGGCTGTGGAGCTGGCAGGGAGAGGCGAGGGGCCAACCTGACCCCGTAGTCCACCACGACGGCCTCCTTGGCGGTGCCAGTGATGGCATCGTGGTGCTGGAAGAGGCCCAGTGAACGCCGAGCTTCCAGCAGGAGCGCGAAGTCAGAGAGCGGGTACTGGCTAGCTGTTCCAGAGCGGCGGGTGTGGGCCACAGCCAGGCTGTACAGAATCTCTGCCCCCCTGTCCAGAGAGGGGAGTCAGCCCCCAGGGTCCAGCACTCTCCCTCCATCCTTTTCCACCAGCTGTGGTCTCTGGGACTGGTCACCCTGCTGGCCAGGTGCAGACCCAACCCCAAAGGCTCCGCCTACACCCTGTATCCTGGGAAGGGAGGGGTCTCACCGCAGGTGGGCTTCCAGGACACGGTCCAAGCTCTTGTAGAAAGGCCGAGAAGTGTAATAGCCTGTCCAGTAATGATCCTCCCGGTCCGCGTAGGAGAAGAAATCCCCACTCAGCACAGGGAAGCCAGGTGGGCGAGCCCCAGGCTCCACCCCAGTCCGCTTGTAGAGAGCGTCAAAATAGTCCGAGAGGGTGCCAAACTGGGCCTGTGGGGACCCCAGAGCCCAGTCCCATCAGGTCCAGAGCCCCTGGGAATTCTGGCCAGAGTGCTTCTGGGGGATTGGGGGGGTGGAGAGGTGGCAGGGGCTGGGCCTACACCAAGGGAGTCACTTCGTGGTTCCCGTACGGCCTACAGTGAAGCTGGATGTCAGGGAGACACTTCCGACAGACCAGGAAAACCCGGCCAGCCCTCGAAAGAGCTCCTGCTTTGGAGCCAGTGAGGAGGAAGGAGCACAGACCCAGGGGGAGGGCTGCGCTGCTGGATCCCCTGGGCCGGCCCCCGCCCCCGCACCTGCACGTGGAGGTCAGGCTTGCTGTTGAGGAAGTCGAATAGCCGCTGGTAGTTTAAGAACTGGGCATCCCACTCCTGGGGCTTGTCATACCGGAAGTCGTCACCCAGGGGCACCAGGAGGACGTTGCTTCGGAAGAGCCTGGACTTCTTCCGGTACTGGTCCAGAAGCAGGGCTGCCCTGTGGGCGGAGCCCAACACGAAGCCTCAGCATCAGGGGTGCTCACAGACCCCGCCCTGGCGGCCCCCGGGTACATCCCTCCCAAGAAGCCCTTCCAACTATGTGTGAAGGGACGCCAGGGTTATCCGGATGGAGACGGTTCTGACGACCCGCGAGGTCTCCCTCATGCTCCCGGAAACCAAACGCACTGCCCTCAGGTGATCCCGACTCCTAGGGAGGTGTGGCGGCGGCCGCGGGGGCGGCGTCTCCGTGGGCCTGGGCCTGCCCAGACACTATGCAGAACCAACTAGTCCCCCTTCCTGTGACCACCCTTCAGATCTTGCAGACGTGCGCACACTCCACAGGCTTCCTCTTTGGGCGCTGCAAGCCCCGCCGGGCCATCTCTGAGGTTTCGGGACCGCATACTCTGCGGCCAGCCCCATTGTCCCTCCGAGGGCAGGGCCCAGGAGCCTGGGGGCAGCAGCCAGCACAGGGAGGGCACACTGGCCCCGGGCCCACTTTCCCTGAGAAGAACGTTTCCGTGGGCATGCTTGGCAGCTACCACGCCGTCCCTGTGTTTCCTGTCCCTTACACCATTCTTCATACATGTGGTCAGGGCTTTTCTCCTCCTTCTGAACCTGCATCTCCTGCTTTCTGAAACTCCACCACTTTCAGCATC
>NW_022103904.1:26327726-26334855 GCF_000313985.2 Echinops telfairi | reverse complement strand
GACTTTGAGCAAGTCACCTCTCTGTGCCCCACTGCTACAAAACCAGTACCTGTCTACACTAATTAACACGGAGAGTGCTAAAGTAAATGGAATGAGGTGATATCTATAAAGCGTTTTAAAAACAGCCTGGCACACAGTAAGAACTACGTATTGAAACAAAACAAAAATCGGTTGCTGTACTTTCCGAATTCTGTTCTCAAAGATACCAAGAGAGGATGCTTCAAAATACCACCTTGCCTGAATGGGTCAATCTCGTGCCACACGCAGTCCCCTCTCCTGGCTTGCGCTGTCAGTCTCGGTGGCGTCTTTAGAGCCTGGTGGCTGTGCTAAGGAAAACCAGCCTGCAACTCCCCTAGATTCTGGCCTGCAATCTGCATTGAGGGGTCTGGGGTCTGCAAACAAAAGACCACTTTCTTCTGCCTTGGGTCCCATGCTTCACCTCCTAGTTGGCGTGGAAATGGGAGGACTGCAACATGAAAACCAGTTCCACTTGCTACATTAAGGTCCGTCCTTGGTTGCACCTCAGTCTCAATTGGCAACAGTGAGTTTTGTCCAAGTCCCAATAGGTTTTCTCAAAGAAAACAAGCTCCAAGCCGTTGGCAGCTGAGGCCGTGGGCTGGGGCTGTGGGACATTTGAATATGTCCTGGAGAATGGGACCCCCAGTCTGCTGACCTCTGAGGGTGCTGGCTGGCTGGGAGCCAAGTCAGAGCACCCAAGTGAAATTAGGGCTTATTAGCTTACAGTCTATAGCAGTGGTTCGCAACCTTCCTAATGCCTTGACCCTTTAAGACAGTTCCTCTTGTGGTGACCGCCCCCCAACCATAAAATTATTTTCGTTGCTACTTCATAATTGTAATTTTGCCACTGGTATGGATCAGGCAACCCCTGTGAAAGGGTCATTTATCCCCCAAAGGGGTCGCGACCCACAGGTTGAGAACTACTGGTCTACAGGGACGTGTACCGGATTTCAGAATCACTCACTCCGAATTAGTCAACTGGCTCTGACAATGTCAGGACACGTAAGCACTTGGAGAAAAACGCTCTGGGGGAGGTGCTTCCTTACAGCCCCCTCTGCTTCCCAGGGGACCACCCCTGAGAGCCAAGGCCCCCCCCACCCCATGGCCAGAGTGAGGCTGAAGGCCTCCCGACTCCCCTGTGGGGCACAAACAGTACCTCTCAGCCACATTGGCCTCTGTGATGGCCCGGGGTGGCACCTTCCAGGGGCAGTTGATGCGCCCGCCAGGCAAGCGTTTGAAGTCAAACTGGCAGCAGATCTTGGGGTCCGGGCCACAGGTGTGGGGGACATCATAGCTGTAGAAGGGCATCATGTGGCAGAAGATGTCTGTGCTGGAGTCTGGGTCTGCAGGAGACACAGTGTGCGGTCAGCGGCCAGCAGGCAGCCTCTGGGGCTCTGCACGGGGCTGCTCTAGGTCGAGGGCAGCCCTGTGTGAGGACACAGGGAGGCCCCCAAGTTCCCAGATCCTCCAGGGAAGTGAGCCAGGTTGGGGTCAGGCCCTCAACAACAGGTGTCAGGCCCTGAAAAGGGCAGAGGTCAATGTGATGGCGAGCCTGCCTCACAAGAAGGGGTGATGGCTCTGGTCTGAAAAGCCGGAGTCCCAACCAAGCCTGCTCCCCTGGAGGGGGCTGGGGCTCGAGGCACCCCAGGTGCTGAAGGAGAACTGACTGCTCCCAAGCACTTTCTTGGTTAGTATCTTTTTTTTTTTTTTTAAGTCATTGTATTGGGGGATCTTACAATAATCCATATATATACCCATTGTGTCAAACACATTTGTACATACGCTGCCATCATCATTTTCAAAGCATTTTCTTTCTACTTGAGCCCTTAGCATTAGCTCCTCCCTTCTCTACTCTCCCACCCCTTTGGTAAGTTATAAATTATTATTTTAATATTACACCATCCAGTCTCCCTTTACCCATGTTTTTGTTGTTCGCCACCCTGTGTGTGGGGAGGGAGTTATATTTTTCTATCTGTTCTCCCTTTCTCCTCCCACCTTTCCTCTACCCTCCTGGTATCGCTACTCCCATTACTGTTCCTGAGGAGTTTATCTGTCCTGGATTCAATGTGTCAAGAGCTCTTATCTGTACCAAAAATGTACGTGCTCCGGTCTAGCCAGATTTGTAAGGTAGAACGGGGGTCATGATAGTGAGGGTATGGGAGGTGGTAGGGGAGGAAGCATTAAAGAACTAGAGGAATGTTGTGTTTCCTCAGTGCTATACTGCACCCTGGCTGTTCCTTCTGTAAGGGGATGTCCAATGGTCTACAGATGGGCTTTAGGTCTCCACTCTGCTCTCCCCCGCATTCACACTGATATGGTTGTTTGTTTTGTCAGCTGTTAGCTGGACTGCTGACCACTGACTCCCCGAGGACAAGAGAACTGCCCCACAGGCAGCCATCTGTATGGGCACAGGCTGCCACAGCTTTCTCCTGAGCAGCTGGTGGATTCACACTACTAACCTTTCGGTTAGCAGCCACATGCACAAATGCTCTCGCCCATCTAGGAAAGCCCATGGGTCATCCTACTCTGTCCCACCGGGACGCCATGAGTCAAGATGGACTTGACGGCAACAGGACCTTCACAGAAGCAAGTCGCCAGGTCTTTCTTCTGCAGTGCTTCCGGGTGGATTCAAACTGCCAATCTTTAAGTCAGTAGCAGAGTGAAAACTGTCCGTGCCACCCAGAGACCTCGGACTGCAGAACCCATCCATGCCACAGCATCACCAGTGGCTCACGGCAACCCTGCAGGACCGAGTAGAACTCCTCCGTAGAGCAGCTGGTGGGTTTGAACCGCTGACTGACCTTGAGGTTAGTAGCCCAATGCTCACCCCACTGCAATAGGGGGGCTCCTGTCTGCAGGGCAGCAGGACGGATTCCTGCTGGCCCTGCTTTTCCTCAGGGCGGCTCCTCCCCCAACCTGGCCTTACCCCACGTCTGCCTCCACATGAACTCCAGGCTGTGCGTGGCAGCAAAGTGCTTCTTGATGGCATAGTGCACCCTCTGGATCAGCATGCTGGTCAGGTTGGCACGGCGCAACAGGTAAGGCATGGTGGAGCTGTATCCAAAGGGGTCCACTGCCCAGCCAGAGCGCGGGGTCACACCTGGGCAGGGGCCCAGAACACGTCAGGCCTGCCCTCTCGGCCACCCTGATGCTGGAGCCCTGGTTCCGGGCCCAGCAGGCAGTGGAGGAATGCCACCCCACTGGGCCCACACTGGTGGAATATGCTCAGACAGGAGTCACTCCCTGCCGGCCCATCCCTTATAGCACCCTGATGTCCACTGGGTCCATGAACAGGGGCAGACTCCCCTCCTGAGCCAGGGCTTACCAAGGTTTCTCTCTAGCCACTGGTGGCCTTCAATGAGCTGGTCAATCAAAGCAAAGTAGTGGGAGTTGGCTTCATCGGGCATCACCCAGCCTCCGGTTGCGATCTCCAGCTGCCCATTTCCCACAAGCCTGTGGTTGAGGGTGTATGCTCAGCACCAGGCAGGGACTCTTTCCCAGGCCTGCTCCAGAATTACCAGCCAGCCAATCCCAGAATCCCAGGAGCTGCTGGCAGCCTTGGGGAGCCTGTGCATCAAATGCAGGACCAAGAGTACAAACCGCTGTCCCTGAAGCCCCTCTGTGCAGCCCTGGCTTGCTCCTTTCTGGACCTCTATCCATGCTTCCAAGGCCAAGCCCTCAGCTCCTCCACGTAACTGCCCCTCAACTCAGCCGCCTGCTGTCACTGAGTCTGAGCCCGGGCGTACCAGGAGCAGAACTGCACCCCGGGGAGGGGGAATCCAATGGCTGGTTTTTCAGGAGAAGGCCAGGCTTGCTTCTCCTCTGGGTGGACTCAATCTTCTGACATCTCAGTTAGCAGCTAAGCTCACTCTACCTGCAGTGCCCGGGGGGACAGATGGGGGGGCTCTAGACCAGATGCCGCCGCTGTTAGTGGCCGCCACCAAATGGGCCCCGGCTTGTGGTAACCACACGCGAAGCAGACTGGGATCATTGCAATCTATGGGGTCTTCACTGGGCTCCTCTTAGTCTGGGAGCTCCGCTGAGATCTCCTGCTCAGCCTCAAGGCACGAGCAAGCCTCCGCTGACAGGGGAACCTGGGCCTCCTGCCTGGAAGCCACTGCCCTCTCGCCTAATGCCCAAGGCCCTCAAGCTCAAGTCGTCCCTGCCTGGCCCCTTTACCAACACCCACTCCCATGATGGTTCCCTCTCGCATCCCCCAGCCGTGTGGGCACCCACAGTCTAAGGTGAGACCTGCACACCTATCCCAGGGCCCAGAAGACCTCTCTCATTCCCATCAGCCCCGCTGGTGACGCCTGAGCCGGTACTGGCCTTCGGACTGCTGCTCTCTTCTGGGCACTGATGTTGTCCCACCACTTGGCAAAGAAGGAGACCTCGGCCCAGAGGAAGCGCCGCCGGGGATCTTCCTGCAGCTTCGACACCATGCTATTGAGGATGTGCTGTGTCTGCTCTGTGTAGTACTTGTCAAAGGTCTTGATCCAGCCTGAGGGGGGCCAAGACAGTGCCCAGCTCTGTCAGCTGGCCCTCCTGGACATACCCTGGCCATCGAGGGCCCACTCCACACGCCAGCCCCTTGGGCCTACAGAGCCTCACCTGGGTCGTTGTGAGAGTGAGGTGCCACAAACACCTGCAGGTCTTCCGCATCCCAGTCATGGGGGCTGTAGGAGATGTCGAACCCCTGCTTCCACACACCGCCGTCCATGTTGTCATAGGGCAACTGCTCTGACACGGCAAGCATCTGCCAGGCAGGGGAGCAGCTCAGGGCCCCGTCCATGGCCACTGTGCGTCCCTGCTACTCGGACTCTTACTTACCTGGAGGTCTGGCTTCTGGCCCTGGCCCCCCAAAGCAAATTGGCAGTCCTGAGGGGAGACGGAGAAGAAGCTGGGCTGGGGCTCTGGCGGCACCACCCAGGAGCCGTTGGCTGTGTAGTAGGGCAGCAGGCCGGGGGGCCCCTCGGCATTGGCCGTGAGCTCCAGCACAGAGTCCTTGATGTGGCTGATGATCTCATGGTTCTCCTCCAACAGCTGCTCCAGCTGCTCGATGCGGTTCTGCAGCACAGAAATTTGGCTCTGCCAAAAAACCAGAGCATCACCCATCGCTCCCTGGGCCGCACAGAGGATCTCTGCTTGGGATGTGCCACCTGAAGCCCCACTACGATCCCGTTCTCTGGAAAGAAGCCGGAAGCACAAGCCTACAGGACAGCCAGGTCACACATAAGGACCTCCATCATCCCCGTCTAGCTCAGGGAGAAGTGTTTGGAACCATCGGTTGGTGTTGGCTGCCTGGGCCACTGTGCGTTGGACGGCGTCGAGACTTGGTGAGAAAGACTATGGCATCCACTAGTAACATCTGTTAAGAATTCAGGTCAGGGGGTGGCCATACCTGTTGCTATTTTTACTTTCTTCTGGTCATCACTGTTTTTTTGGCTTGGAGGTTTCTAGAAATCTTGCCTAGTGGTAAGGGCTATTCCTGTCCTGGGCAAAGTGATACTACTGCTGGGGGAGGGGGGGATAACTTGGGTCCAGGTGGCTTGCAAGTGAAGAGCTGAGCAACCAGGAAGGACTCACCCGGGGGAAGTTTCCGCCATTCTGGTGCCGGGTGGGATCACGCTGCACCCGGTCCAGCATGAGGTAGAGGGAGAAGACCGCCACGCAGAAGATAGCAGCCCCACACACGGTCACCTGCTTTTTAAGCTTCATTCTGGCCTCCACACACACCTGGAGAGAGGGACACCACCTGAAGCCTAGCATACAAACTAGGGCTTCTCTAGCCAAATGCCCTAGCAATAAGCCTCAGCGTTGCTCCCTGCAGTCCCCAGTTGCCCAACTTCAGAGGACGCAGGCTTCTCAGCCAGCTCTACATCCCCAACACTGACTGTGAACTTGAATTCATTCTCTTGACCAAGCCTCAGAAAGCAAAACTCTGTAGCATTCCTAGGGCCGGTCCTGCCTGACCTCATAGCGATTCTGCCCAGAGTGAAGATGCTTGTTTTCTCGCAGGCTGACGCCATCAACATTCCTTGTTTTGTTTTGGATAATCAATTTCTTCTGCTCTGACTCCTAGAGCACACCATACAACCTCCTGATAGAGCCAGCTTCCCACTGAGCTTGTCTGCAGAACACAGGCTAGCCAAAGGTGTGTGCCCACTCCCCGAGGCCACACGCTGCCGGCTCTCGGGGCACACACTGGCATCTATTTTGTGTAACTGAGAGGGTGATAGAGGCTGGCAGCTAAGCCCCTCTCCCTGTTTAAAAATCATTTTATTGGGGGCTCTTACAGCTCTCATCCCAATCCATCCATCCATCCATTGTGTCAAGCACATGTGTACATACGTTGCCATCATCATTTTCAAAACAATTTCTACTTGAGCCCTTGGTATCAGCTCATACTCCCCTCCCCCCTCCCTCAGGTAAGCCTCTCTTGAAGGTTGTCTGCCCTCTTGAAATGAATCAAAACAAGAGAGAAACGTTTCTCACAGAAAACGAGTGTGGAGTCTTCACCCGGTTAGTTCGACTCTGGCACGTAATAACTTGCAGCCGATGCTTACAGAACGCTTAGAGGACCCCTGGGAGGGACCCTGGCAGCCAGCACCTACTCTTAAGGTCCCCTGGGCAGTGAGGGGCTGGGTACAGCTGCTGGACTGTGCTGCAACTTCACCGGCTGCACCGCCTACAGCCCCCACTAGCCGGCTCAGAGAGGGGAGGGCGCTGGCTGCTGGGCCCTGCGTAGGTGGGCGCAGCCTCCGCTCTCGCCCCGGGCCGTGGAGCTCTGTCGCCTTTACCTCGGTGTCCTATTTTGCCCCATCTGATACGGCCCCGGAGCCTCCGGCAATATTTTTAGCCTTGGGAGGCTGGGTCCAGGCCAAAGTGGGCGGAGCTCAGGAGAGTTGGAGGCCGGAGAGTGGGCACCTGCCACCAGATGGGCCGCCCGCCAGCCGGCCCGGCCTCCTCGGCTCCCCTGGGCCGCGGCCCTCCCCCACTCGGCCGGCCCTGCAACCGACCGCAACGACCGACCCCCGGGCCGGAACCGGGGACCCTGCTGACTGCCTCCGCAGCGCCGCTCGGGCTCCTTCTCCCGCCCCGCAGCCCGCCC
>NW_022103904.1:26324749-26327269 GCF_000313985.2 Echinops telfairi | reverse complement strand
GCCGCGGGAGGGTCCGCCGAACTTTCCGTTCTGTGTCTCCGGGGAGCTTCCTGCGGCGTCTCCGCCGCCCGCCCGACCGCCCCGCCCAGGTACCCTTAGTTTCCCGTCGCTCTCGCTGCTGCAGCCGACGCCAGCCGCCTCCGGTTGGCCCGCTGCACTGATCGCGTTCGCTCCAAGTTGGGCGGACGTAGTATTTCTGCTGCTAAGGCGGCATCCAGTCCGTCCGACCCTATGCACAAGACCACGCAACACTGCCCGCTGCTCACAATGGTGCTTGAGCCACCGTGGCAGTCCCCGGTCACTCCATCTCCTCGAGGGCTTCCCTCTTCTCCCCTGACTTTCCGCTTGACCGCGCATAATGCCTTTTCCAGGGGCTCCGGTGACGCGCCCAAAGCATGTGTGCTTCCACTGCCCACCCCACCCGCCTCCCGTGCACAAGACAAGGTCACGTCCTTGCTTCTCCTCCTTTCACTAGGCCGTCCCAGCTGTTTTGCGATGTAGTAAACAACCATAATGCTTATCTCCACAAAGTGCGCATCCTCCTCCTTTCTAGAAGTTTTACCTTAGGGCACATTCTCAACAGGTGCAAAAGATAAGGTCCGAAATGGCTGATGATGCTTGGCGTTGTTCTATTGCACCCCCAAAGGATTTTGTCTGCTTGTTCTGTCACTGACAAACTGTTGAGGAGTATTTAGCAATGTTCTAGTGGAGACATCAGATATAAAATGCCATGTCAGTCACCTCCAGTTTCTTGTATCACCTACAAGAGCTTGTTCCCGGCTTATTTACTAACTGGAATGCCTATTACAATCATGTTACCTAGAAACGCAAAGATTCATCGTCCTCTGTATTTCTGTTTGCCCTGCCTTTGGGGAGGCTTCTTTCCATTTATCTTTCAGTCCTTCTGTTAAACGTTTTGATTTTGATAATCAGAATCATAATTTTCCAGGTTCTCTGGTGGTTCCTTTTTAAATTTTTGAGCTATAACTTAATAGTATATGGCAAAAATCTTGTGTGTTTTGATGAATTCGTACGCACATATTCATACTTCATACACTCTACAGTTCTAATTACTGGTGGATCTTGGTCTATAGCATTGCCTTCTCATTTGAAAGCTGATCTAGTAAAGATGACTCCTCAGAATGTGGAAATTATCAAGCAATATCATTGATTTCCTGTGTAGGCAGAAATCATGCTGAAGGTCATTTAAAAATGGTTGCAGTATAGTGGCTATGGGGGATATGATTATACTGGATATAACTATGGATTTGGACAGGGATATGCAGACTACAGTGGCCAACAGAGCACATACGGCAAGGCATCTCGAGGGGGAGGCAATCACCCAAACAATTACCAGCCATGCTAGAGGAGGACATTGGAGAAAACAGGAGGGGATGCTAAAGCAACTCATCTTGCAGGACGACGTTGAAGATTGGCCTTCTGTTGAACTAAGATGACTATTTTGTAAAAGACAGTGTACAAGACACAATTGTGTCCAACTGTATATAGCTGCCAATTAGTTTTCTTTGTTTTTACTTTGCCCTTTGCTGTCAGTGTTTTGACTCGATGTGGATTTGTGTTTATACAATTTTTATTTGTATGATTTCATGTTAAACCTCAAATAAATGCTTCCTTATGTGGAAAAAAAAAATGGCTGCAGTAGTACATCAAGAAAGAACTACCAGAAATTCAAGCTGGATTTCAAAGAGGACGTGGGACAAGGGAGATTACTGCTGATAGCAGATGAATCTTGGCCCAAAGCAGAGAATACTACAAGTTTACCTGTGTTTGACTGACTATGCAAAGACGTTTGGCTATATAGATAATATTTTAAGGAATGGGAATTCTAGAACGGTTCACTATGCTCATGTGGACCCTATCCGTAGACCAAGAGGCAGTATGTTGGAATAGAACATAGAGATACTGCCTGGTGTGCGTCAAGTTTGGGTCCTTTCACCACTTGTTCAATCTGTGTGCTGAGCAAATAATCTGAGAAGCTGGACTGTATGAAGAATGGCTGGTCAGGACTGGAGAAAGGCTCGGTACCACCTGTGACACGGATATGACACAATCTTGCTTGCTGAAAGTGAAGAAGGCTTGAAGTACTTCCTGGTGAAGATCAAGAACCACCCTGGAACTGATGTCAAGGAGTTCAAGAAGGAAGAGAGTGTTTTGAAACTGATTGTAGTAATTGTACAATACTGCTTGATGTGATTCAACTATGCACCGATATGATACCTGTATTAAGATCCCAATAAAGGAGGCAAAGGGAATTTATAAAGGTCTAAATAAAGGCATGTACATATGTAAATATATTTATATATGAGGATGGGGAAATAGATCTATGTGCATATATATATATAGGTTTAGTATTAAGGTAGCAGATGGACATTGGGCCTCCACTCAAGTATTCCCTTAATGCCAGAATACTTTGTTCTATTAAACTGGCATTCCATGATGCTCACCTTCCTGACACAATCGCTGAAGACAAAGTGGGTGCATAAGCAAATGTGAAGAAGG
>NW_022103904.1:26322282-26324383 GCF_000313985.2 Echinops telfairi | reverse complement strand
GGTGAGAGTGGTGGTACCAGAAGGGTGGAGGGAGGGTAGGGTGGAAAGGGGGAACCGATTACAAGGATCTACATGTGACCTCCTGCCTGGGGGACGGACAACAGAAAAGTGAGTGAAGGGAGATGTCGGACAGTGTAAGATATAACAAAATAATAATTTATAAATTATCAAGGGTTCATGAGGGAAGGGGGAGCAGGGAGGGAGGGGGAAATATGAGCTGATGCCAGAGGCTTAGGTGGAGAGCAAATGTTTTGAGAATGATGAGGGCAATGAGTGAACAAATGTTCTTGACACATGGATTGTGATAAGAGTTGTATAAGCCCCCAATAAAATGATTAACAAAAAATCCCAATAAAATGTTTGTTTGGCGGGGAAGCACTAATTAAAAAAATATGTATTTCTGATGTTATGTGTGTTCTTGACACATGGATTGTGATAAGAGTTGTATAAGCCCCCAATAAAATGATTAACAAAAAATCCCAATAAAATGTTTGTTTGGCGGGGAGGCACTAATTAAAAAAATATGTATTTCTGATGTTATGTGTGTTTTAGATTAAACTGAAATTAAGATTTCATAATAATATTATGACAATCAATAGCTCTCAGGAGAAAAACAAAACAAACAAGAAAACCACACCCTTCAGCATGGATTGCACCTTAACACAAAGTGGACTAATAAGCATTATCATGATAAATGGAAAAGTATCACAGTTGTCAAGGATTTGGTTTTCCACGGAAGCAGAGCCAAGAAATAAAATGATGTGCCCCTTTGCACCACTGATCACTCTGGGAAGGACCACAACGGGAGGGCCTGGATAGAGTGGGAGAAAATTGTGGAACAAAACTCAGAACCATTAAAAAGGCTAAGCTTAGTGGTCTGTCGAGAGATGGTGGAATCCCCCAAACCATAGCCCTTAGTTACCCTTCAAATCTAGGCCTGAATGCACCCCACCACCACCACCACCACCCACGAATCCACTTCCAGCCTTGGGGATGAACAGTAATACTAGGTAGTCAGAGTAGGGACTAAGTGGGGTAGTCTCCCCAGAGCCCACATAGGGCCACAACAAAGGTGTTGTAAAGAAGTCAGGCACCCATTAGACACCTGAGGGGGGTGGGGTGGAATCCAAACTGAGCATGCGAAGACTAAGTCCCCTAGGCCCAGGTGGAAGCCAACCCGGACATACCCACCTTAGGCACCAGTAATATGACATCACCCAGGTGCATTCAATCTCAGCCAATAAGGTTGGCCAATACCTTGAACCACGCCTCCCCAGCCAGTGAGGATAAAAGCAGTCCACAGGCAGGCCGCCTCTGTCTTTCAGGTGTGCATGGCAGGCAGAGGGTGGAAATCTCTCCAGCGTGCAGGTGCACACACATCGCTTGGTCCTGGGGCCCAGGCTTCCTCTCGGGCCTTTCTCTCCTGGTCCCTGGGGATTTCTTGGTTCCACAAGCATGGATTTGTGCTCCTGTTCCTGTATTCTTTCCATGTGGTTTTTCTGAGTTCAGTCATGAACTCCCACACGGCCTCGTACACTTTCCATAAACAGCGTGTACTTTTTGAGAGAGTGGTACCTGAAACTTCCCCTTTTCTCCCAAAGCCACTTGGATTAGAAACATGCTTCTGCTGCGAGAATTCTTTCAACGCCGTGAAGCAAGAACCGGTGTATCCCAATCCAAAAAACTAACGGTGATACCAGGGAGGCACGGTGTCCGGAACAATCACCGTGAGGAGAGCCTAAGGGCAGTGTGTGACCAGGGAGCAGCTCAGAAGGCAGAGGGGACAGGAAAGAAGGGCAAAGGGAAATGACAAATGGGGAGGAAGTGGATGGCAGTTCACACCATGAAAGAAAATGTGGATGAATTGTTGAACAGAAAACACGCTTGTGCTGTGAACTTTTCACCCAAATCACAATAGGAATTTTTTGAAAGAAGAAAGATCTAAATGGAATTGTGAGTACAAAGCTATGTATGATCAAAGGACGTGTAGAGAGAGAACCTGGGGGAACCCAGCCATGAAGCAGAAAAACAAGAACAGAGTAAGACTAGGACACTGGCCAGCAGGCATGTGGCATTGAGACACACCCTTAATTCTAGGCAG
>NW_022103904.1:26319936-26321117 GCF_000313985.2 Echinops telfairi | reverse complement strand
TATTTCCCACCGCTCACATGCATGGGAGGCTGGACAATGAACAAGGCAGACTGAGGAAGAATGAGACCTTCCAGTGATGGTGAAGCAAAGAGTTTTCACTATCCGACAGATTGGCAGAAGACTGGACTAATCTGTCACGGAAGAAGAACAGCCAGAGTGCTCTTGGAGGATATTGCGACTCCTTGTCATGTGCTTTGGGCAGGTTTATCAGGAAGGAGCCGTCCCTGGAGAAGGACACCATGTTTTAAAGTAGAGAGCCAACCAAAAAAAAAACAAGGAAGACTCTCAAGGAGATGGGTTGACACAGTGGCAACAATAATGGAGAACAATGGAAACCTAGGAACAATTGTGAGCCTGCTGCTGGATGGGACACGATTTTGTTCTGTTATGCATGAGGTTGCTGCAAGTCAGAACCAAGTTGACGGCCCCTAATAACAGAAACATGCACAAATAGAACTACACCCCCCCCCCCTTGATAAAAACAGAACATTCTAGTCGCCCTAATAGGGTTCTTCTGGCAAGCGATCAAATAATCCCTCAGTTGTTCCATTGTCCCTGGGTCTGTGTGATCTAAAGCGAGGAGGGTGTGGGGTGCCTGGTGGGGCTTGATCAGGGGCAATGTAACTGAGAGGAATTGCTGAAACCCGAATGAAGGCTGAACAGGGTAGTGGGACAAGAGGAAAGTAAAAGGAAGTAGAGGTGGGAGCTGGGAGGCAAAGGGCATTTATAGACATCTAAATACAGGCATGTACATATGTAAATATATTTATATATAACGATAGGGAAATAGATCTATGTACATATATTTATATGTTAAGTATCAAGGTAGCCGGCAGACATTGGGCCTCTATTCAAGTTCTCCCTCAATGCAAGAACACTTTGCTCTAATAACCTGGCATTCTGTGATGCTCAGCTTCCCAACAGGATTGCTGAAGACAAAGCAGGTGCATAAGCAAATGTGGTGAAGAAAGCTGAGGGTGCCTGGCTATCAAAAGACATAGCTTCTGGCATCTTAAAGGCTAGGAAGATAAACAAGCGGCCATCAAGCTGAGAAGCAACAAAGTCCACATGGAAGAAGCACACCACCAGCCTATGTGATCACGAGGTGTCAATGGGGTCAGGTATCAGGCATCAAAGAACCAGAACAAAAAATTATATCAATGTGAATGAGGTGGAGTGCA
>NW_022103904.1:26308156-26318927 GCF_000313985.2 Echinops telfairi | reverse complement strand
GCGAGCTCTGCTCTCTGAGTTCAACAGAAAGGAGGGAGATGATTGAGAAATGGCTTTGATGGCAGTCTGCCACAAGCCAGCCTCAGGGCAGCTTCTCATCAGTGCTAATCTCCCTTTGTTCTAGAACAGCAGTTCTGAACCTTCCAAACGCTGCAACCCTGGAATACAGTTCCTTATGTTGTGGTGACCCCCAACCATAAAAATTATTTTCCTTGCTACTTCATAACTGTCATTTTGCTACTGTTGTGAATCAGGCGACCCCTATGAAAGGGTCATTCGGCCCCCAAAGGGGTCGTGACCCACAGGTTGAGAACGCCTGTTCTAGAAGGAACCCCGGGCTGAGTGTTGCAGGGGGCTCAGAGTACATTCTGCCAAGACATGGTTCAGGCTGGTTGACCGTGGTCTGGGTGGCCCTCAGGACGCTGTGGCAGGACAGTGCTGTTCCATTATAACTCCCTTCTAGCCCCTCTCCCACCCCGACCTTTCATGTTTTCAGTGAAGAATTCTTTCACTCTATCAGATACCTCAAAAAAAAAAAAGTACTGATAGGGGTTGGATTAACTTCTTTCTATTCATCTTAAGTAACATCAGATGAGAGTGACCACAAGAATGATCAAGCCCACTTGGCAGACAGACTGTAGCCAGAATCCATCTGCAGACCATACCTCCTGTATCGGTGTTTCCTTCCAGCCCCACCCCCAAAGGAGGAGGTTGGCAATGTGATTGAAACCACTTGCTGCCACTTAGTTGCCCTCTCAGGGAACACCGGTCCCTAACAACAAGCCAGTCACTGCCACCCACTTCCTTCTGTTGTACCCAGGGCTGCTTGTGTTGGAACCGACTTCCCGCCACCAAACATAACCGATTGCTACTCAAATGGGGCCTACTGAGCCGAGGTATGTGCTGAAGCAAGGGCTGTGCTCAAACCCAGGGGGGCTGCCTTCTTTCAAGGGCTCCAGCCGAGGTGACTGTCATTCACTGGTATTTTTCACTCAAAAGGCTCAAGAGGATTCATTGGCCCAAGTGAGGGGAGGGCAGCTTCAAAGGCCTGTCTTTGTGTGGGGCCCGCTCCAGTGCGTCACCCTTTCGAAGACCCTTGGGCAATGGGCTGGGCAGAAAAGTGTGGAAGTACAAACTCTCCCTTACTCCTCCTGCCCGTCGGTGTTTCACCTTCTTTGGGTTTAACAGAAATCTCAAAGCCAGCCGTTGCCTCCGGCAGGCTGAGGCATCGGGCCACTTAGTGCCTAAGAACTTGGCTGGCTGTTGCTTCCTTCTGGGGTTCATTTGCTGCCCATGCTCAGGTAATGGACCATATCATCTAGGGCAGTTTTCACTAGATTTTCTTTTTTTTCTAGTTAGAATGTTGCTACCAATATCATGCGGCCAACACTTCGTGATCAGATCCAAGCTTCGCTAGCTCTTGGCTTATGCACTATGGCAAATTGTAGGGAAATTCAGGCCGCTCTGTGGCAGCACTGTAAGAGTATATGATAACCCAAGCCAAGTGAAAGAACCCTGGTCTCCAGGCTCTGGATGCAGCGGCATTAGCAACGCCTGTTCTAAACCAGGTGCCTCCTGTGTGAGTGGTGAACTCTGTGGTTTATAGTAATCCATGAAATGCCATAGGCCATTGGCATGTCCTTCTAACTCAGGTATTATAAAGATGTGGGAGCCCTGGTGACATAGTGGCTACTTGTTGGGCTGCTAACTGCAAGATCAGCAGTCCGAGAGTACCCAGGAAGAACGATGGGTCTTTCTATGCCTGTAGAGTTATAGTCTTGGAAACTTAAGGGACAGTTCTCTCTGTCCTACAGGGTCGCTATGAGCCAGCGTTGACTTGCAAACAGTGCATCTATTACGGTAACCATCTGGCTAGGTTGGAAGAACCAGGTGGGCTCCCGGTTGTGCACTTGTGTCTCCTCTGTCCTAATAATCACATTTCCTTCTTGACACTCCAGAGAACTGTCACACATCCTATCCCCATAGCCTATTTGAAGTGTTAGCCATGACTACAAGGCACCCATCCACAAAGGTGTTTCATCAGTTCACTGTCCAATTTGAGAGCTATTTCCAAATCCAGTGAGAGGAGAGTAAGTTTAGCCAGGATGGTGGGCACTCCTATAAAGACGGAAAGATCTCAGCCTTTCTGCTAGTCCTGTTTTTGAAGTGGGTAGTACAGGGGTGTGCTGAGTGGCTGGTCAATGCCAGTCCAAACAGCATGATCCTCAGCTCGATGGTTAAGGCTCTCTTGATTTCCCGCCTGTCTTCCCACAGAACACCTCAAAGCTGGCCTTGTTATAGTCCAAATCTTCTTAAATCTTACAAATCTCCAATAACAAGACGGAATTTCTCTGTAGGCAGATCGATCATCAGTTGCCTCCTTTAGGAACCCTCCCTTGGCTTCGTAGGTTTCTGTGGCCTTCACCGCTGGCTTCTCCCTCCTGCTTTGGCCCGTGAAGCATTCTCTTGGCCGTTGTCAATACTTCCATTCGGGAAAGAGTGTATTTCCTTTCAGCCTGGGCACGTAGTTGAAATGAGTTAGTCCATGCTCTCCACTAACCCACCCTGAGGACACTGTAAGCTAACAGGAAGCAGCAGCTCCTTCAACCCTGTCAAAGAGTACTTAGAGAGGACAGGAATCCACTGCACGCCACCCTAACTGAACTTTATTTTTCCCTCCTTCCATCCATGTCATTGCCCAGAGTGGCTGGGGTCAATAGTTAAGCAAGGGAGCAAAACGCCATTCCTTCTCACCCATCATGACTTGCATTAACACCTGCATCCGCTAGTTGGGGGAGCCATGCCTCTGTGGCTTCCTTGGACTTTGGCCCAAATCTGTGTTTCACTGAAGGAGCCCTGGTGGTGCAGCGGTTAAGCGGTTGCCTGCTAATGGCAAGGCTGATAGTGCAAACCCGGTGAGAGAAAAGAGCTGCAGATGTGCTCTGTAAGGTGGTGGTGGAGGAGTGCTTGCGCATCGATCCAGGCTCAGGGGACCCCACAGGATTTCCGAGGGGCAGATGCAGATGTGCTCTGTAAGGTGGTGGTGGAGGAGTGCTCGCGCATCGATCTAGGCTCAGGGGGACCCCACAGGATTTCCAAGGGACAGATTAGCTGCTCTTTTCTCCTGTGTAATCACTGGAGGAACTTTTCAACACTTCACCAGGATGGGACCAGGGCACCTGCCTGGGAAAGATTGCTGTTGGGGGAACCCTCCATCACATTGGTCCCCTATGAATCAAATAGATAGATAGATGATAGATATGCCTGTATATAGATAGTTATTGCATTGACTCATATTTTAAAGCAAGATTAGCATGGTACCAGCTCTCCTCCACCTTTCTAGCCTCACAGCATGACAATGGACCAGAGGGACTAGGACAGGAGGCATGGCAGCGGGTTCCTCTGCAGCTGAGCATCCGAATCTGAACTACAGCCGGGCAGCTTTATGACCTGCAGCTGCGTGCTAAGGTAGGGGGCTGAGGTGAAGCGCAAAGCCTTGTGTTCAGCTGCAAGCCGGAAGATGGATGGGAAACAGCGCTCCAGCAGCCTCCCACCAGGCAGGGCACCGGATGATAAACGGCGGGATGGGGCGCCTCTCCATGCAGTTCATCTCCGCTCCTTCCAGGAGGGATTGTAGTGTCTTGAGCTGAGGCTCGAGCCAGCTGCTAAGCCCTGCTGACACGGCCTATGCAGAGATACGCAAGGTTATACATGAGGACAAGCTCTTCCGCTCACCCCCTCCTCTCAGGACCTTCCGGGCATAACCACCCACTGCTGGGACTCCTTTTCTCCAGGCTCCGTTTGGCTTGTTCTTAAACCGCATACAAAGGGAAGCACACAGAGTGTGCTGCATCTCGCCGGGCTGTCTTACTCCGTGTGGCGTTGACAGCCACCAGCGTTAGTGTGTGTCCCCGGTTGGTTCTTTTTGCTGCCGTCGAGCATTCTGCTGCGGGAATCTATGACACTCTATCCGTTCTCCTGCCAGTTTATTCTGGCCCCGAGCGCCCTCTTCTCTTCTGAAACTTCCCATATTCAAGTTGGGAGCCCCGATGGATGTTTCCTAGGCTGTTCTTTGAACCCTGGTTTCCCGGTCTGTCCTTCAGTTTAGATTCTCTTTATTAACCTGTCCTCAAGTTCAGGCATCCTAAAGTGCACTTGGCCCTGGCCATAGTATTTTCAATCACCACCCAGGTATGCCAAAGCCACACAGTGAACAAGGCAGGCCAGAGAAGAATGGCTGCTTTTGAATTCTGGTGCTGGGAAAGAATGCTGACCATACCCTGGCCTGCCAGAAGAGAAAACAAACCCGTCTTGGGAGAAGTACAGCCCAGATACTCCTTACAGGCAAGGATGGTGAGACTTCACCTCCTGTGCTTTGGGTGGGTCCCTGGAGAGAGACAGCATGCTCGGGAAAGGAGAGGAAAGGCCCCCTCCGAGGAATCGACAGTGACTGCAACCGGGGGTTCAGACCTCACCAGGAGGAGGCTGCTGCAGGGCCCGGCAGCATTTCCTTCTGTTGACTCGTACCTTCTGAGCTACTCAGGCCCTGTGATTCTGGGTTTATCTGTTAGTCCTGTTCATGTTTAAGAAACTCACCCAACGAGTTGGGAATTACTGTGATTATTTTTCAATTCCATATGCTTCTTGGGAGACAGATGGGGCTCTCTACTCCGTAAAGAGTTACAGCCTGGGAAAACTCACAGGGGCAGTTTGACTCTGTCCTATGGGGTTGCTATGAATTGGAATGGAATTGATGACAACGTTATACTCTCCTTCGGTTCTTTTTAACAGAGTCCAACTTTGTTGAAATTTTTTATTTTTGCATCTATTTGGCTCCTCTTTTTTCTATTTAAAATTTGTGCCTGCTGCTCTGCGATCTGGATCATCTGTGAGTCTGTTTCTACTATTCCCCTCTCATGTAACACTCCCATTCATTAATTTGTGTGTGTGTGTTTTGTCTTGTGTGCGTGTGTGTGCTTGTGTGTAGTGGTTATACATTGGGCTGTAATCTGCATGGTCGGCAGTTTGAAACCACCGTCAGCTGTGACGGAGAGACTGGGCTTTCTACTCCCGTTGTAAACAGTCTTGGAAACCCACAGGGGGTTGCTCTGAGTCAGCATTGACCCCTTGGCAGTGAGTGAGTCACACATCAAATGTAAAAGGGTGGGTGGTTCCCTGAGGAGCTCACTGCAGCTTAGTCAAGCACTGAGCTAGGTTGCTTAGGGCAGAGTTAATCCTGGTAAAAGTGCACCCTTCTCTGGATGGCCTTGGCCCTTCAGGAGTGCCTCTCCGGAATTTTAGATGGGAAGCCCCACCATTCTGTCCCCCTCAGCCTTTGAAGATCTGCTCTGCAGAGATGCTGAGGGCCGCCCGTTAGCCTCCCAGCCCACACAGGTACAAACCCTGGCAAGCGGGTGAGCATCTTGGTGGAGAGAAGTGTGTTTTAGGTTCCTTGTCCTCTAAACACTTCAAACCTGTGGAGCCTGTGTGTCTAGCCTGGTCCCTTCCCAGTCCCCCCCAGCCCCAGAACACACTGTCCCATGGGAAAAACAGGACTGGCATGGTGGGCTCCTCTGGTGCCCAATCTGTAGCATCTTCAAACTTGCCCAGAGCTGCTCCTCCTTCGTTTCCACAATCGAGTCTCTCTGCATAGGTAAGTCAGATCCCCCGTGCTGTCCCAGGTCAGTAAACGGCCCAAGAGAGAAAGAACGTTCCAAGGGACTGTGGTGCTCAAATGCAAAATGAATCGGTGATGAACAAGTTCATCTCAAACCAAACAAACAACAAGCTGTTTGTCTTGCGCCGGTGATTGCACACATCTTAATCTGATGGAAGGATTCAATTGTGCATGCGACGTGTAGGCCAAGAAAACTAGTGAAACAGCAAAATCAAGAAAGGACCCTCCTCCCACCAGCTTCTCTTGGGAAGATTCCCTCCTTGAAATGCATCTAGTTATTGGTTACAGGTGTCCTGGTGGCATGGCGTTGAAGCACTTGACTGCCAACCAAAAGGTCAGTGGCTCAAACCCAGCAGCTTCTCTGTGGGAGACTGATGTGGCCCTTTGCCACCCTAAGGACCTAGAGGCTTGGAAACCCTATGGGGCAGTTCATCTCTGTCCCAAAGGGTGACTGCTATGAGGAGTCGGAATTGGGCGGCTGTGGGTTGGGTTGGATTTGGGGGTGGAGGTGTGCATGTGGGTGTGAGGGTGCTGGAGGTTGGAAGGGCATTCGCCCCCACAGGCTCCACACTAGGGGTGGGATGACAGTCACTCGAGATCCAGAATGCAACGAGCAAGAGCCACTCACAGGAGACGCAGGTGGCTGGGGAGGACGAAAATGCTCCCAGGGTGTTTCTCCTGAATCTGCTGGGCGGTGGGGGCCCCGTGGGAAGCCCTTGCCTCCCCCCTGGACTCCCAGCGAAATCTACAGCGGCAGTGCAGGTCAGAGATGAGCTAGTCTGCAGACCCCGGAGGTCTACGGCTCATGGCAGTAGGGACTCGGAGGGCCACCGGCCATCCCTTCGACAACGTTTAGGACCTAACTGGCATGTTTTCAAAAAGCGGAGCGAGAACCCTAGAACTTGTGGAGGTCCCTGGGTGGTACAAAGGGCCTGCACTTGATGGTCGGCCTCGAAGTTGGGAGTTCCAATCCACGCGGCGGCACTCTCTTGTCGTTAGCACCCGAGGCCTCACCCACAGCGCCACCAGGGTTCCTCCTGCGCCTTCACGGGCCCCTCCGGCTCCCCATCCTCCAGCTGCTCTGTTCTGCTTGCTGTGGCCCTGCGACCTACAAAGCCTGTATATCACCCTGATCTCTCACATCCACCTGGCTAGCAAAGCCCATCAGCTCTGCCCCATAAACCCGGTCCGAATCCACCATCCCGGCCGTGGCCCCGGTACGGGCCCTGCAGCACACATGCCAAGCAGCCGGTGGGCACAAGTGGTTTTATTATTTCTGCCTTGGAGGGAAAGCCCTGGCAGGAGCAGGGGGCTGAGCAGACAGAAGCAACGTCCTTGCTGGCAGCACTGAACAGCCTGCCAGGCACGGGCGCCTAGGAATTCGCGACCGTCCAGTGAGGCAAGCTGGAGCCAGTGAGGGGCCACAGTCTTGCCAGCAGAGGCTGCGGGCCTGAGGCGGGTCTCCCCTCACCGATGGCGCTTCCGGATGCTCTGCAGCTCCTGGAAGATGGTGCTGAAGCTGGGCCGCTGCCCAGGCTCGTAGGCCCAGCACTGCTCCATGAGCCTGCGCACGGCATCGGGGCACAGCTCGGGGCAGGGCAGGCGGCCCCCTGTGGAGGCAGGCACAGCATATCCCAAGTGAGGGCCCATGCCAGCCCCCGGGAACAACTGTGAGCAAGCCTCAGTTTCCCCATCTCTAAGAAGGGCATCCGAGTCTCCAGCTCACCTGCATGAGGAGTAACAGAACTGGCGTGTGACCGAGCACATAGTAGGCACTCAGTCAGCAGTGGCCACAGCCAGTAGTCTTATTCTGCCCCAGAGGGAACATAGAAGGCTGGGGGACCACAAAGAGTTTGGCTGGAACCCCAGGAAGAGGCTCTGGTTCCTTACCGTTTTCCACAAACTCCCGAGTTTGCTGGTTGCTGAGGTTGGGGTACGGGGAGGCCCCCAGACTGAAGGTCTCCCAGAGTAAGATGCCAAAACTCCACACGTCACTCTCGGAGGAGTAGCGGCCTGCAGAGGAAGCAAGCGGGCATGAGCAGCCATCCCCGTGGCTTGTCCTTATGGCTATGGTGGGCAGAGCTGTGCCCCAGACAGATATGAGCAGGGCCTCAAGCCCGGGCCTGTGAATGGGACTTTATTGAGGAAATAGGGCCTTCCTTTGAATAGCTGGTCCTGGAAGTCAATGAGGCCGCACTGAAGCTGGGCGGCCCTCGCCCCACATGACTGGCATCTCAGGAGGAAGGAGGGTAGACACGGAGCCACACACTGGGTGCTGCCATCCGAAGACGCATCTTCAAGCAGCAAAAGCACGTCGTGTTGATGGCAGCCACGAGGAGCAAGGGGAGGGGCACGGAATGTTCCTCCCCCTAGTCCGCAGACAGACCTGACACCTGACTTGGCTGAGACCTTGCTTTGGACTGTGAGCCCTCCCACCCCCAGCCCCGAGCTCTGGGATGGTCCATTACTGGGCTTTGAAGACACCCACACCGTGGCATTCTGTTTGGGCAGCCTTAGGAGACTGACGAAACACCACTAGGGGGCAGCACCCATGCCTGCCCCACCACACACACACACTGCAGGTACCGTAGTTCAGCGCCTCAGGGGCGGTCCACTTCACAGGGACTTGTCTGAGGCCCCCTGAGGCTGCGTAGACGCCATCCGATTCCTCCCTGGACATCCCAAAGTCACTGATCTTCAGAACGTTCTTCTCTGTCACCAGGCAGTTCCGAGCCGCCAGGTCCCTGGACAAGGCAGGGCAGGGGGCTCCTTCAGCCAGTGGCCACCAAGCCCTGGCACCTACCTGATCTGAGCACTGTGAATTGGGCCACAAGCGGAACCTCAAGGGAGAGGCAAGCTCCACCTGATGCCCGGTGGTCAGGGGGCAGGAGGTGCCAGGAGCCCCACGTCGAGGGCACGTCCTGACTCAGGTAAGTGGGCCACAGGCAGGCACTCACCTGTGGATACAGCATTTGCTCTCCAGATACTCCATGCCGGCTGCCGCGTCCCCCACCATCTGCAGCAGCGTCTTCATCCGCAGACGGGCACCCTCTGTCCGGAGGAAGGTCAGGAAGTCGCCCCCTAGGAGCAGGAGGCGTCCTGTTGAGTGTCCTCCGGGGCACCCCCTGGCAGGCTGCGGTCCCCCACCCCTGCAGACCGGCCCCCTTGCTCACCCTGCACCAGCTCCATGACGATGTAGATAGGCTGCTTCTGGGTGCATACCCCAATGAGGCGCACGATGTTGGGGTGGCTGTACTGCTTCAGGATCCTGTGGGGCCCTGCTGTTTAGGCGCCATGTGGCCTGCTCCCACCTCTGGGACCTGCACATTGCCCCCACCCCCACCCTGGGCACCCCAGGGCGAAGACGGGCAACAGAAGAAGCTGGCGTCTGGGGCCAGCAGTCTGGGGTGCAAGCCCTCAGGCGGCTCACTGGGTCTCCCCCAGCCTGTCCCTCCATTCCGTCCCAAGTAGGGGAGGGCCCTGCAGCCATGAGGACCACGAGGACCATGACTGGAGGCAGCCATTCACTGCCATCGAGTCGATTCCGACTCAAAGAGACTCTTTAGGTCAAAGTTCCACTGCCCCTGTGGGTTTCCAAGACTGTAACTCTCTGTGGGAGTAGAAAGTCTCAGCTTCCCCTTATGGAGCTTGGTTTGGAACTGCGGACTTGGCACAGGCCCCTCTACCATCAGGGCTCCTAGTACCCCACGAACCAAACCAAACTCACGGCCAGCGAGTCGAGGCTGACTCCTAGCAACCCCCTGTGGAACCCTGAGACCTTCCGCTAATAGAAATTACAGCGTCTATTAGCAGAGTGTGGCTTCCAGCACAGACAGCGACAACTGTTTGTGGGCGTAGAAAGCCCAGTCTTTCTTCATCGGAGCTGCTGGGGGTTTTGAACTGCCGACCACACGGATCGCAACCCAACCACCAGGGCTCCTTAGTACCCCATAGGAGCATCATATCACCCACCTCGCCTCCTGCAGGAACTTCGCCTTGAGGTCAGCGGGAAGCGTCTCTCGGCAAGATTTCACGGCCACAAGGGTGTTGTCAGCCCGCAGGCGTCCACTGAACACTTCGCCGAAGTTTCCCTGAAACAGGCCCAGCTCCTACATTCTCTCAGCTCAGGGGACGGCCCACCTCGTCCCAAGCTCATCGCTGCTTGACCCCAAGCTCAGCACCGGCCATCCCTGTCTGTCTGCTGGTTCACACCTGGTGGCTAGGGGTCCAAGACAATGCCCACGGTGGGCAGAGAAAAGCCCTTCTCTCTTCCCCCCACACTCACTGCGAAGAGTCACAAAGCCAGACGGGACTTCAAGCACCTGAGCGTGAGAAGCACGGACCACCAGCCAGACCTGTTGGCGTTTAGTAGTTCCAGCTCCTGCTGACCCGGGCGGTACAGAGCACAACTGCTCCATAGGACTTCCTTAGCAATAGACTTTACGGAAAGGGGCCCTGGTGGAGCTGCGGGTTAAGCATGGGGACTCGCTAATCACAAGGCCAGTGGTTCAAACCCACCAGCCGCTGCCGCGCTACGGGAAAATAAGGAGGTGGTCTGCTCCCGTAAAAAGCGATAGTCTGGAAAATCCAGAAAAGCTCACTCGGAGTCAGAACTGGTGTGATGGCAGTGGGCTGGGTTTGGTTGGGTTAATCTTTATGGAACCAGACTGCCAGGCCTTTCTTCTGTGGCACTGCAGAGTGGCTTCAAACCACCACGTTAGGTTCGTGGTCGAGCCCAAACTGTCTGTGGAGCCCTGAGACCTTCCGCTAATAGAAATTACAGCGTCTATTAGCAGAGTGTGGCTTCCAGCACAGACAGGAATACCTGGGGGAGGCAGGGCCCAACGTAGTGGGTGGGGGCGGGTGCTGGGCAGAGCCATTCCCGGGAGTTCTCAGGGTGGGCACTTGTCACCGGGCCTCCTGGAGGGTTATGTATGGTGGTGGCTGGGCAGTGAGTCAGGCTGAGGCAGGGTGGCAAAGGCTCTCTGCTGGGTGGGGCCTGTAGGAAGTGCAGGACTGGGAAAACGCAGGTGGTAAGGGGGGTCGTGGGGTGGCACTCACCCGGCCAATCTGCTCGCCCAATACCAGATCCTC
>NW_022103904.1:26289383-26307472 GCF_000313985.2 Echinops telfairi | reverse complement strand
CTGGGGGCACCTGAGCCCTGGGAGAGGAGAGGGAGGGGTGAGGGGGAGAAGACTCTCCCAGGCAGCGCCCTTCAGCTCTGCCATACTGGTTCCCAGAGGAGGACACCCATCGAGGCCATGGCCTCCATCCTCTGTGGGGACTGCAGGGGTGGGGGGTGGGAGGAGGAAGCCCCACTCACATCCGCTGACTGGATGATGAAGTGCCGGGGCAGCCCGTCCCACAGCACGGACAGCACGTACTCCTGCTTGCCCTGGCTCTCCCGCACCAGAAAGTCCCCTGAGCGCACCAGCAGCTCCACAACCTCCGTCCGCGGGATGGCCCCGTGGTACCACAGCTGCTCATACAGGGGCTTCTGCACCTCGGGGACCAGCTGCAGGGGTGGGGGGAGCTGGGCAGGGGAGGAGGATGGAGGGTCACTCAGGCTGCCCACAGGGCCCCTCCATTCTCACACCCACTCCGGCGGCACGTGGAGCACCCGCTGGCCAGGGCTCGCCTTCAGCTCGGCTGGGCTCGGCTGGGATGAGAAGCCGGGCAAGCAGTTCTCCCACCGGGCACTCCTCTCAAAGGGGGTGCTGGGGGCGGCCTGGAAGCCCAGGAGGTAGCTTGGGCAGAGTTTCCTCTGAGGGTATCCTCCTAGTGTGTAAACCACGCGCTCTGGTGGGGGAACCTCTCAGAGACCCCCCCCACACACACCTGGGGCTGGCCCACCCCTCAGGACAGTGGGAGGGGCAGAGCCAGGCTGGGTTCCACTCACCGAGAACTTGGGGCGGAAGATTCCCGTGATGTGGCTCTTAAGCATCTCCAGGGTGGGCGTCCTTCCCCCCTCTCGCTCCTGCTCCTGAGGCCAGGGACAGACGTCAGCGGGTGGCCAGGCTTGGGGAGGGGGAGGGCGACAGTGAGGAGCGAGGCCAGGGCAAGTGGGCCCAGCTGGCGGCGCAGGGCTCGGGTGGGCAGCTCACCGAGGAGGAGGTGGAGTGGCGGTCATCCTGCAGGAGTGGCACGGGGGGCGGCTCCCCGGGGCCCAGCTGCTCCAGCTTGGTCTGCAGAAGCTGCTGCTGGGCCTGCAGCTTGGCCTGACTGCACAGCGCGACCTGCAGCCCCTGAAGGGCCTCTTGCAGTGCCTGCTTCTTGCCCAGCAGTTGCACCCTGTGGGCAGGGGCAGGATTCAGGGAGAGAGGGAGGCTCAGGCTGCAGGTGGAGGTCTGGGAGAGGGAGGGAGGGCAGCAGGAGGTTTGGGGGGGTGGGGGTGCCTGCTCACCGCTCCCGGGGGTGGGTGTTCTGCTCCTCGTCCCAGAGCTCTCGCTGCAGCTGAGCAACTGTTTCCTGCCGGCTGAGCACTGTCTCGGTGGCCAGGGCTAGCTCATCCGTCACTGCTGTCATCCTACGCTCAAGAGGTGGGCAGCGTTAGAACTAGGGTCCCCTTCAAAGGCATCCTTGAAGGGCCCCCCAGCCATAGCTCGTAGGGGCGGCCTCCCGCCCTGCCCCGGCCGCAGGCCGAGGCTGCCACGCACGTGTGCTGCACACTCTCCACCGTCAGCTCATTCAGCTGCAGCTCCCCGGGCTCCAGCGGCTCACCCTCCTCCAGCAAGGACTCATCAAAGGTGACGCAGGGTGGGACATCGGGTGCCGACCTGCAGGGGTCCCAGCGCCCAGTCAGTGACCAGTAATCGGGACCAGCAGGCCTGGTGTCCGGCCAGCAGGACAGGGGCTGGGAGAGGCTTACCCATACTGTTGCAGGAAGCTCTGGTACTCGGCCTCAGGCTGGATGCGGGCAGCAGCTGCCGCCATCTCCTGGTGAATGGCCACCACCTCCTCCTGCACCAGGCTGCTGATCTCCAGGTACTCCTGCAAGATCTCTTTCCTGCCCCCGAGACAGATGACCCGGGGTCAGGGGAGCAGCAAGCTGGCAGCTGAGGGCCTAGAACACGGGGTGTGACCCTGTCTGTGGGGTGACCTCCTGCTCACTGATGAAGTCAGCTCTCCCCCACATGTGCTGTGGGAATAATGAGAGCTCCTGCCTTGTGGAGTAGTGACAGAAAGCCAATGAGATGACATGGGCGTGACATCTGTGTACAGGAAGTGTCCAGCCCTGTCCTGGTCTGGACTCTGGGCCACCAACATTTCACTGAGCCAGTCCTGACCTGCCTCAGATAGCCAACACAGTGACAGCTCTCAGACAGCCCTCCCCACCACCCCACTGACGTTAAACTTGCTCTTTCAGTAGCCTTCTCCTTGTTAAGTTCATGGCCATGTCACCTTCCACCCGCATGAGCCCCATCGTGGCGGTGGTGGCCCTGATAACGTCCATTTGGAATCCAGAGGAAAGCCTACCATCTCCTGCTTCAGAATGCACCCAGGACCCAACCAGTCCCTAACACCTCCGCTGCTACTGCCCTGCTCGGAGCTGCCATGGTCTGTCATCAGGACTATGGCTACCACGTCCTGTCTGGGGCCCCGGCCTGTCCTCACCTGCTGACGTTTCTTCTCCACGCAGTGGAGGAGCTAGCTCATTCATGTCGAGGGTGGTTCTCTCAGTCTTCCCTGTGGTCTCCTGGAGCCTCTATTGCCCGGCCCCTGAGGCTCCATCTGGCCCTACCTCCCCTCACTCTGTAAGCTCCGAGGCCCTCGAGTTCCCGAAAGCCTTGGGCACTGGCCACCCCAGAGCTGGCACACCTGCTGTTTTCTCTTTTTCTGGAAGGTCGTTCCCCAGGTAGCCCCATGGTTAACACCCTCACCTCCCTCGGTTCTATCTAAACATCATCTTCTCAACGAGATTTTCCCAGACCATCCCAGTGAAAACTGTAGCTCCCTCTCGGCTTTCTCCTCTTGCCTCTGCAGGGCTTTGGGTCTTACTTATTAACGTTGTGGATTTTTTTCCCTCTCTTCTAACACGACAGACCCCCTCAGGACGGATATTTTTGTCTGCTTTGTTCAGCGCTCCATCACAGTCCAGAGCCTTGCTCAATACTCGCAACAAAGCTCCATAAAGGGTCTAGGGACGGCCCAATGAGGCTGTTTCAGTTCAGCCGACTCTGACCACCCTCTGTGGGTCGCCCGCCAGTGCAAGTACCTCCCTCCACCCACTGCCATGCCCACTTGCCCAAAACACACTCCTGGCCACCCTCTGATGTTGTCTCTGGCCCCTGGAACAGGAGTGGGAAGAGAGTAGGACACCACCCTGGAGATGCGTCAGAGGCACAGCTTGGGAATCTCCTGCCCAAGTTCTCATATGAGAACATGACCTGCCCTTTGAAAGACTTGAATTTCCTGGCCCCTGCCTCTGAGCACGGTGACAGGGCACTGGGGCTATTGTGGAGATGGCGGGGCTGAGGGCTTACAAGATACACGTCATGTCCTGGTGCAGGTCCTGCAGCGACTGCAGCAGGCTAGGCAGCATGAGCTGGTGATGGTGCTGGTGATGCAGCTGGGCCGCCCGCACGCCCAGCACATAGCGGTTATGGTGGGCTGAGAGCTTCCACAGGCTGCGTACATACTTGTCCTTGGCTTTGTCACGATCCTTGTCTGTGAGCAGGGGATGAGGGGCACATTGACTAAGGCAGCCTTCTTCCCTTGGGCCCCCTGGGCAGGTTAGGACTGGCTTGGGGTTCAGCATCCTTGCTGCCAAACAGGGGGAAAGCACAAACCTTTGTTGGCCTCTTGGTACTTGCGCCGGGCCTGGGCGCTATCCCGGGCCAGGGCTCGGTACTGACTCTTCAGCTTCTCAATGTCCTGGCTATGCGTCTGTGGACAGAGGAGGGCACCATGGCTTAGCAGTGCGGGCAGGCAGCACACCCACGCTCGTCTTCCAGGGCAGGCCCAGCTGGGGACCTTTGGGGCAGCTGACCACTGAAGTTAGGGTCAGATAGGCATTTAGGTAGAAGCAGATGGGTGGACTGGGCAGGTTACAACTGTCTTATTTTGGCTTTAAACTGGTGTCTTTGTGGCAAGTAGAGCCAGAGTCGTGGACTTGTGACCTGCCCAGCCACACAGAGCCCATGGTAGCAAAGCCCCTGGATGGCGAATACAGAAACCCTCAGTTACTAACTGAATGGTCGGTGGTGGAGACTGCCCAGTTGCACTGTGACGCTCGCTCACGAGGTCACTGTGTGTTGGAATTGACCTGGCGGCAGTTGGTTCGGTGGGGTCGTGTGCTTCATCGATTGCTCTCCTGTATTGGACTTCTTAATGCTTTTGGGGTTGTTTTTTTTTTTTAGCAAGAAACTCCACATTTCTGTTTAGGGTGACAGGAACAACAGATGGCACTCTGAGACAGAGTTCCCATCCCAGCTCCCTGGGAAGCTGTGCACCAACACTGCCTCTCTCTCCAGCTTGTTTCCTCACCGAGAGCTCAGAAGACTAGCCTTTTCCTTTAAGGGACAGAGTACTTCGTTTTTGTAGGTCATTTAGTCCCTTACTACTCACCTCTGCCTTTGCAGCAATACAGTCATCATAAACGATGCGAAGGCAAACAGGCATGGTTGTGATCCAGTGCACACTGTTGTCTACAACTCGCTGGATTAAGTACGAGAGGAGTAGGGCCTTGCTGGCCACCAGGGGCCGCTGTGGGGCCATGGCAAGGCCTGTACTGGTGGCAGCAAGCTAGTATAGGGGCCTGGCCAAACTTGGCCATTGAGTCAGACTCATAGCGACCCTATGGAACAGGATAGAACTTCCCCTGTGGGTTTCCGAGGCTGTGACTGTAAATCTCTATGGGGGTAGAAAGCCTCATCTTTCTCACGTGGAGCAGCTCGGGGTTTCAAACTGCTGACCTTGTGGTTAGCAGCCTAACATGTAACACATTCTGCACCAGGGCTCTTAGGGGGCCTGACAGGATAGTGAATGAATGGGGAGCCTAGAGCACCCAAGTAAATGGCCATCCCCTAACCACACAGACCAGGGAGGCGAGTGGGATTCAAACTGAAGGAGGCTGGCTTCACAGACCGACACTTGACCATTATGTCAGGGGACCATGCTATTGCTGTATAGCGTCTTTGGAGACGCCGGGAAAAGGCCTGAGGAGATGCTTGCTGAAGGGCAGGGAAGTGGACAGCTCACGGACAGCCTGGGCCAAGGGCAAAATGATGAGCCCTAATTTCAATCTCTCAGCTTCCCCAGCCCGACAGACCACTGAGGGCAAGAGCCAGATCCTGTTCCTCCCAAAGGCCTGGCCCCAATCGTCACCCCTCTTTTTAAAATCATTTGATTGGGGCGCTTACCGCTCTCATCACAATTAATACATCCATCCATTGTGCATATGTTGCCATCATCATTTTCAAACAGTTTCTTTCTACTTGAGCCCTTGGTATCAGCTCCTCATTTTTCCCCTCCCTCCCTCAGGAACCCTTGATAATTTACAATTTTTTTTTCATGTTTTACACTGACTGCTGTCTCCCTTCACCCACTTTTCTGTTGTCCGTTGTCCCCCAGGGAGGGGGTTATATGTAGATCATCGTGATCGGGTCTCCTTCCCCCCGCCCCCTTCCCTTTACCCTCCTGGTATCACTACTCTCATTATTGGTCCTGAGGGGTTAATCTGTCCTGGACTTCCCGTGTTTCAGCTCTTACCTGTACCCCTGTCAATGCTCTGGTCTAGCTGGATTTGTAAGGTAGAACTGGGGTCATGATAGTGGGGGAGAGGAAGGATTAAAGAACTAGAGGAAAGTTGTCTGTTTTGTCGGTGCCATACTGCACCCTGACCTTTTCCCTCTCCATGTCTTCCTCGGCCATGCACACAGTAGGGAGCTCAGAAGGTGTGCAGAAGCAGGGGGAGGAAACTGCAGCAGGGTTGGGCAGGCCCTGCGGCTGACTTTCACTTCCCCAGTGGGTCCAGGAGCTCTTGTGCAAAAGCTGCGAAAGGGCCCAGAACCCCCCCACCCCTACCCTCCACCCACCTTGGTGAGCTCCTGCTGCAGCTGCTGCCAAAGCTCACTGTAGGTTTTTCGAAGCTGCTGCCGCTCCCGGATCAGCAGGCTCAGCTTGCTCAGGGGCCCAGAGTTCAGATCCTCCGCGTGCTGCCTCAGCAAGCGGCTCAGGCCCTCCGTCTGGCTGGTGATCTCTGCCCAGGACTACAGCGCAGGGTGGGAAGGCAGGGCATGAGGGGGCAATGGCTCCTGAGTCTCCAACCCCGCCAGTCCCCAGTGGGTTCCAGAGAGGGAGAGGGTTGGCAGGTGGGGCCAGCACCCGCTAGGAGTTCCGGGGCCCTCACCTGACTGATGGGGCTGTTGGAACCCGGGCCTCGGCCCTGGGCCCCGCCGTCCTGCAGGGACATGTGGTGCAGCAGTCCCGCGTATTCTCGGTCACTCTTGACCCGCTGGGCCATCCATTTGCGCATGCCCTCCAACAGCCGGAGCTCGGCCTCCTGCAGCCGCTGCACTGCCCCGTGGCCCTCGGGGCTGCACAGCTCCGAAGAGAAGCCCATGGTGCTAAGCTGGGGAACAAGGCAGCAGTTGGAGATGGGGGTGCTGCGTGGTGGGGTGGAGAAGGATGGGGGCGCTGTCATTAAGCAAAAGGCGGGGTTAGCAAGGATTACAAAGAGCAGCCTGGGCTAGGATGAGCCCTCAGGTCGCCTGTGCACTAGGCCAAGCAGGGAGCCAGTAAAGCCCCTCCCAGGGCCCTTCCTTCCACCCTGCACCCGTTTTACAAGGGCTCATGGGCCCTGGCCCTTGACTGGGCTAAGCCCGCACCCAGTTGGTCACTTCAGCCCTCCACAGGCCCCTTCCCATGACAGCTCTCTGCCTGACCACCCCCACCCCCACGGCCCCCCGCCCCGCCGCTTCCCTTCCAGGCTGGAGTTACCCTCGGGGGTAGCCGCTCCTGGGGCAGCCTGGGCCTGACTCGGGTCCCCACGCCGACCTCTGGCCAGTTCCTGATTCCGAGCTTCCTCCTCCTCCTGTGGTTTCAGTTGGCCCAGCACACTCCCCCCTCCCCCGGGGCGGGACCGCTAAGGGGAAGGGGCAGGCGGGAGTGGCCCCCACCCCCCTCTGAGCAGCGCCTGGCCGCAACCTCCGGCCGTCTGTCCGTCCGCAGGGCTGCGGAAACGGAAGGGAGGAGGGGGCCCGGCAAAGAATGGCCCTGCGCAAGAGCAGCCTGCTGGGCCAGCGCCTGGCGAGCCCAGCGAAGCAGCCCATGAGTGCGTTGGGGTGCGCGTGGTGGGGAGGCTGGGCCCTGGGCGAGACCCCTGGAGGGCAGCCTCAGAGGAGGAAGGGGAAAGGCTGGCCCAGGCCTTCCCCACCCAACTGGATCCCCTAAGGAGAAAGAGGCGCCAGCTTTATTTGAATAAAATTTCCAAGGAGGTATTCCCAGGAAAGGCCGCCCTCCCCACCAGGTACTGGGGCAGGGCTGGGACTTGGTTCTCTGTCTCAGGAGCAGTCTAGGTTCAGCCAGGCCCCCACCCCCAGGCATTCTGCTGCACTAGGGCCCCAGTCCTGGCTGCTGGCGGGCAGGTCACAGCAGCCAAGGGAGAGATGGAGCGACTGGCCCACAGGTCCCTGGAGGGGGCTCTTAACCATCACCACCCACCAGTGGAACCCAGGAACTAGGACTTCTTTGGGGGTGGAAATGCTTCAGAGATCCAGGGGGCTCCCTGTCTCCAGCTGTCATCTCCTTCCTCACAAGAGGCTCTTGGTGGGGACTTGAACCACTAAAGAGCTGGCAGGATCCCCCATGGGCCTTTCCCTGGCCCACCCACCTCCCAGGCAGCATAGGGCCCGGGGCCCAGAAAGAACAATACCACCACACTGGAGACCAGGCCTGGTTTGCATAGTCTGCACATTTAATCACTTTAAAACCTCTAACATTATCTCGTGTCCATTAAATAGAATCCAACAATGCTGGGCCTGTTTAAATTACAAGAAAAAAAATCACTGTGCACCAACCCAGTATCTTACAAAACCAGCTGGGCTGGCCACAGGGGACAGTGGAGGGTGGGAGAAGGAGCACCCCTGGGCAGGTGGCTGGGTGCCAGGAGGGGCAATGGGAGAGAAAAGGGAGCTCCCAGATGGGAGGGGACTGATTGTCCTAATGGGAGGGGTGCAAAAGGCACGTCAAAGAGGAGAGTGTGGGGGGCATGACAGGTCAATGCTTTCTTCCAGGGCACAGTGTCAGGGGGGTGCAGTGCCACCGCCCAGCCACCCCTGGTACTAGAACCAATGACCCATGAGCCCTTGGCACGGTGAGCCCCATGTGAAACACAGATGACAGCCTGCCCCCCCTCCGCCCCCCCTCACCCGCAGTAACCCTTTCCTAGGGCCCACGCAGTCAGCCTGTCGTTTCCGGTCTCGGGGCTCAGCTACCTCAGCAAGACGCTGCAGCCCGATACCGCAGGCTGGGGCAGCCTGGGGAAGAGCAGGGGGGCAGTAGGTGTGGGAAAGTGGGTGGTCCAGCAGCTACCCCCCAATAAAAAATACCCCCCCAAAAAATCAGCATCTTTAAGTGAAATCATCACAGAGTGAAAATATATCCTCAAACAGCCCCTGAGATCCCCACAGGGGAAAGCAGCATTGGGTGGAAGGTGGGGGGGACGACCCTCCTAGGCCGCTGTCCCTCCCCACCACCCACCCAGGGGCTCCAGGACTGTGAGTGCCAACAGCCCAGGCAGCCCCGGGCTCAGAAAACAGGGACTTGGGCCCTGGCTGGAGGCGAAGGTGGGAGGGGGGCTCGGCTGGAGTGCCAGCCTGGGCTGGCCAACCCTGCTCAGCCTGGCTGGCCAGCTGTGGAGGCATCAGTGCGGCAGGGCACAGGCGCCCGTGCACACGTTGGCAGCACCTGCTTGCCATGGTCCCTTCCTATGATAAACACTTCTGCTGGAGGCTCATCACACAGGGGAATGGGTTGGGATGCAAAGCCCTTGGAGACATGACCTCCTCCTTCTTCTCGTACCCCGTAGGCCCACCTCCCTGTTGCCAAGATGAGGACCATTATTGCTTCGGAGGAGCACAGCCCGGGCTGCGGCCGGGGCCGGGCACCCCAGAGAAAAGGGCCATGCCTCTTCACTCCACAGGATCGCCTGCTGGCCTGGGCCTTGGAAAGCTGCCCCTCAGCTTTCATGCCATTCTCCACACCAGGGCTGCTGAGGGTGGGCAAGAGGCTGCTCCCGCCACCCCCACCCCCCAAGTCCTGGGACCCCACTGCAGACAGCCAAGTGTTGTGTGAAGCAGTCTGCCCCCCCACTTGCCTCCCACCTGGGGGTCCCAAGCCCAGTCCCAAGATAAAAAAATACTTTGGTGAATTAAAAAGTGCCCAAGAAGGGGGTCGGCTTGCGGGATGGGCAGTGGGCGCTCGTCAAAGGACGCTCTGGTCTTTGATGAAGGCAGTCCTCTCGCCCCGGCCCTCGTCCTCCTCTGAGTCCGATGGGCACTCCTCCTGCCAGGCTTCGGGCGGTAGCCCCTTGTAGGAGATGAGGCCCCGGTCCATGGTGTACACCTTCACCCCACGGAAGCTTAAGCCAGAGCGCAGCTGCAGGACCAGGAAGACAGTGACGAAGACCAGCACAATGAAGGCGCAGCTGAGGCCGGCCACCACCTCGGGCAGGTGGGAGGGCAGCAGGCCCGCCCGCTGGGGCTCCGTCTCCACCTCCGGGGAGGGTGGGGGCAGCTGCTGCGCCGGGGACTCCCGGCTGCTCTGGCTTTGCCGGGAGCATGTTTGTGTCACAGGGTCCAGGGAGGCGTGGCTGGGGCAGCTGAGGCAGTCTGTGGGGGCCAGCCCCTGGCATGTGGCACATGAGTTGTGGCAGGGGGTGCAGACGCTGGCTCGGATGGTTTCCACGTCGTTCTCTGTGCTATAGTGCGTGTTGAGGACGTGGGGAGTGAAGCCTGGTGGGCAGTGCTGGACGCAGCTCTTCTGGTGCAGAGAGAAGCCTTCTTCACACACTGTCAGAGGGAAGGTGGGGAAGGGTCAGCCCAGCTGACCATGGGGATGCAGCCACCCAAGGGCATGTGATTCCTCAGCCCGGGACCACGGCAGACCCGGGAATTGCAACCTCAAGCCCAGTCCCCACTGTCCCCAACTGCAGAATGAGTCACCCCAAGGGCCCCAGGAGCCCCGGGTCTCTTCTGACTACTCTTCCTTTCTCGAGCTAGTCTGTGAGGCAGGCGCCTTCCACCTATCACCCAGCACTCACCCACACAGGCCTGGCTGGACGTGAGGGTCTTGCAGCCGCTGCTCTCGGGGGGTGCGGGCAGCCCCTCCGGGGCTGTGCCATACAGCACAAGGAGAAACTTGGTCAGCGTCCCTAGTCATGATGGGAAGGCAGCAGTTAGGGGGTGCAGGGACCCAGGCCAGATCCCAGGCCTGCCCGAGGGTGGGCCTTTGAGCCCCCTCACCCCTTCTTCCCGGGACTTGGCTACCATAGTTGTTGGCTTCACTGGTGTTTTCGATCTCCAGGACCCACTCGCCAGCGGGGTTCTCATCCCAGGCGTGGGTCGTCATGAAGGCCCAGTCATTAAATCCATCTGCGGAGTAGTCGTGTGGCCTGGGGGCGGGAAGAGGTGTGTGCACTCAGTTCTCTGAGGCTTCAAAGGGCCCCATGCCCACAACAGCTGGGTCATATTCCCTCCCCTGCCGGGCTGGAATTGCCTGCTAGCTGGGCTCTAGTTCCCAGCCAGCATCCTGGCAGCCTGTGAGGGTTCCGGGACTCCCTAGGACAGAATACAGCTGCCCCCTCCTGCACAGGTGTTTCAGGGGGACCGAGTGAGCATGAGGGAAGGTGCATGAGTGACTGCACGGCTCCATGCAGGGGGCAGGGGGTGGGGTGGGGTGGTGGTGTCAGGCACCTGGCAGCCAGCAGGGTGGAGCGGGTGCCCATGGGGCTGACCAAGTGGATGGCCAGATCGCCACGGCGATTATAGGACAGGGTGAGCCTGGCCTGAGCGTGCTCCAGCCGGGTGATGTGGTTGGGCTCCCCGAGGCACGCGGTCACAGTCTTCCGCACTTCGAGCCGCTTCCCGATGTCCCTGTGTGGACAGCGTCATGGTGGTCTCTTACCCGTGAGCCTCATGCCACAGAGCCCACTCGCCCCTGCCCAGCCTGGCTCCATCCTCACTTGGGTTCTGTGAGGATGTCGATGATGCACTTCCTCTGGGGGGCCACGGTCGTCCAGTTCTGGGCCAGGGCCACCATGGCGCCTGCGTCCAGTAGCCCATAGCCATAGGAGTGGCTCACTGTGGGGCAAGAAGACAGAGTCAGCTGGGAAGCACAGAGGGACCCAGCCTGCCCCAAAGCCTAGCCCCGCGACCCCTGCGCTCACCTCTCCGGCCCACCCCGTTGGTGGCCCAATCGTCAGCACTGAGGTGGGCCGGCTTTGAGGTCTGTACCACCAGGTGCTGCATGTCTCTCCAGGTGAGGTTCTTACTGCAGAGAGGGAGAGGCCGGGGCTCAGTCTTTTGTTCAGCCAAGCTGGGGACTAAGAGCTGCTTGGCAAGAAAGTAATGGTGGGGGTAGTGCCCTGCCCCCCAGCACCCCCACCCCCACTTACTTGGCCTCCAGGGTGAGAGCGATGATGCCAGCTGCCAAGGGGGCTGAGGCTGAGGTGCCTGTGTGCGACTCTGTGCACTTCTGCCGCAAGTCAGTGGTTACCTACCGAAGCGACAGTGGGGTTGGGATGTAAGAGGACAACAGGGACAGAGAGGCTGTCTGCCCCCCACCCCCACACACTGCCTAGGAGTCCCTGCTCCAGATGGTGGCCAGCCAAGGCCGAGACACCTCGTTCCAGCTGCTCCCTTGGGAGCATGCTGTGGACAGGTCCTCTGTGGCCTGCAGTTTGCTGAGGGGCAAGGAGGTTCAAGTAGAGGCCTGAGATCAATGGGGGCGCTATGAGGGGGCTTCAAAACGCTGGTGGAAAACCCCCACGATCGTTTTGTTCTCTTTCTCCACAAACTCTTTGAGGGCCCCTTGCACATGCTTTCAGGGAGTACCCATGGTGGGGGTGGGGGTACCCGAGCTGCTCACGCTCGGAGATGCCCGGGGCAGCATGTCCAGCCCTGCCCGCCGGGGCCCCACTCACGATCTGCTTCTCGTTCTGGTTGCCGCTGCTGTAGGTGGTGGCCAGCGTGGACGAGCAGGCCTCGCTGTACCAGGGCACGTTGCCGAACTGGGTGGCGCTGCTGATGGACAGCGTGTAGATGCTGTTGGTGTAGCCGTCGCAGTTGCAGCTGTCGTGTTCCCGGCCCCCGTTCCCCGAGGCCCAGACAAAGATGGAGCCCAGTCCCTGGCGGCCCTGGGGACAGAGTGGGCCGGGGTCACTCGGCAGCGGGGTCCTGGCAGGAGTCTGCTTACAGACTGCCGAGGCTGGGGATTCCTTCGCTGCCTTTGCCCTCACCCCCCCACTCCCCATCCGTTCCTGGGCCCCTGAGAGAGCCAGTGTGGGTCAGGTGCCTATGTCCCTGTGCTGACTTCAGACCTCGGGGGAGGGGCTGTTTGCTTTTCTCTGTCTGTTCCTGTCTTGATAAGCACACTTTGTATACAATTAAAGTTAAATGCAAGAATAAGGAAAAGAATAGAAACACACAAGGAGGCCCCTGAGGGTTGGCGGGCTGGGCCCGCCCCTCACCTGGTTGACCCCCCGGCTGAAGGCCTCCTCAGCGAGGCGGGCCGGCCCATCCACTGTCTTGCCGTCATCCTCAGGGCCCCAGCTGGCGCTGTAGATGTGGATGTGGTTGGGGTTCAGGCCCAGTGAGCGTGCCTCCACCGCATCAGTCACCTCGCCATCCAGCATGCGTACCCCTGGCCATGGAAGGGGCGGGGAGAGGGATGCTGCATGGGTCCTGCTGCCAGGGGTACCCCTAGTGCTCCCCCAGCTCTGCAGCACCAAGGGAGGGCAGGGGGAGGGGAGAGGCCAGTATGGGGTCTGACACAGGTGCTCGGGACTCCTGACTCCCTAACTACTCTGCCTTTCAGGGTGAGACGCTGGGGAGACAGCCCCCTCATACCACACCTTCTGGATGAGAAGGAATCTCTGGGCGTTCAAAGGAGCCTCAGGGTGGGCTGTGAGGGGCACCGCCCACCCTGCCAGAGTGGAGTGTCCACCCACAGGATCCACAGGGAGCAAGTGGCTGGCAGCAGCCAGATGGGAGGTGGGCAGAGAAAAAATCCACTTGAAAGGCTCCACCCCAGAGTCAGGGTGGTTGGGGCCCCCACCCACCTCCAATGCGGGCATTGAAGGCCACACCTACACCGCAGACACCGTTGTTGGCCACTGCGGCCACCTCACCAGCACACCGGGTGCCATGCCTGCCGGGCCGAGAGATACCATTATGGAGGCAGGGCAGACCCACCCCGCTGCCCAGGACCACCCCACATGGCCTCCACACAGCCAGGGCCAACCTGCCCTCAGGGCCCGGCTGGCCCAGGGCTTCAGTGGAGAGCTCCCGGCTCTGCCTTGCCTCCCTGGTGGGCAAGAGAAGGGGGTGCAGGTCAGAGCCCGCCGGCACTCACCGGTTGTCATTCATCTGTGTGTACCGCGGCTGGGGGTCAGGGTCCTGGTCGTTTACATCGAAGCTGGCTCCAGGGTCCTAGATAGGACACGGCTGTAGTCAGGGCCGGCCTGAGCCCACAATAGTACAGGGCAGCCCCCGACACACCCACGCCAGGGGCAGGGACTGTTGGCTGCCTGCTCCCCGCCTCCTCACATAATTGCCTGCCAGGTCCGGGTGGTTCTTCTCAATGCCGTCGTCCAGGATGGAGACCACAATGCCGTGCCCCGTGTAGCCCTGTGCCCAGGCCTCCTTCACGTTCAGGTCCCGCTGGGGGATGCCAGACTGTAGAGAGACCCATCCCGTCACCCTAGTACTGATGGACCTCCTCCTCCACCCATCCCTGCAGAAAGGCCACCAGGTGCTGGTGGATTAGGGAGGGCTGGCTGGACAGAAGGAATCAGAGGCGGCATCTTCAGATCGGCCTGCGTACATACCCTCCCAGCCGGGGAGGAGGAACAGGGAGGTGCCATACCAGGTACCACTGCTGGGGAAACTTGGGGTCCGTGGGCTCCAGGTACACATCCCTTTTGGTCCTCCGCTTTGCCACCTGCTGCTCCAGCCATCGGACCTGTGAGGGAGTGAGACCAGCTGATGTGGTGTGGGGAGAGCGAGGGGGGGGGGCGCTCGGCAAGGGGGCTGGAGCTGCTCTCACTTGAGGCTCCCTCTGCAGCCGGCTGTGCCGCAGGCGGTGAGGCGACAGGGACCGCTTTGTCACTGCTCGATGCCAGAAGTGGTAATAGTCACCAACAATCTGCAATAGAGCAGGGAGATTTCCATCTGTCAGTCCTCGGGGAGGCGGGCACAGTGGGGGTGGACAGTGGCATGGGGGGAGGAGAGGTGCCCGGCACAAGGGGTGCAGCTGCTCCTTGCCCAGGACCCAGCAAGAGCTGAGCAGGGGCCTGAGCGGCTGCCCTGGTTGGAATATATTGGTCCTCCAAGGCCCCGGCAGGACAAGCTACTGCTCCGCATTACTTAGATGCCCCAGGGAAACAAGCCCAATTGCCCCTGCTTCCCGCACTAGAAGCCCTGCCCCCCAACCAGGTAAGAATACCCACCTGGCCCAGGTTGAGGAAGCCATGCTTGCGTGCCAGACTGTCAGCCACGGCCAGGCCTTCGGGGATGTGCACAGCCCATGTGTTGGTGAAGACCTCCTGGCCATGGGCATCAGCTGCCAGCAGGACCAAGGCTCCTGCTGCTGCTACTACCCATAGCAACCAGGGCCTCAACTCCATCAGGGGCAGGTGGCTGGGACCCTGGAGCTCCTGTCCCCTGGGCCTGGTCACAGGGCCTCGGCCCCCAAGTGCCTGCTCACTGCCTATGGCCTGTGGTTGGCTGGTGGGGGTATGGGTCCATGACGGGCTGGGCTGAACTGAGCGGATGAAGGCTGTCCTGGGGGCTCTGAGAAGAAAAGGGAGAAGCAGAGGGTCGGTCTGGACCTGCCCCACACTAGAGTTGCCCTTCCCAGCCCTTCCTAGCTCAACGCAGACCACAAAGGGCAACTGGAGGGGGTGAGAATGAGCCTCCCCAAGAAACCCAGCCCCTCAAGGTCAACTGGACTGATGGAAAGATGGACCCCACATACAGGTAGACACAAGATGGGCGCAGAGTCTACCAAGGCTGAGTCACTCAGACTCAGGGACAATTAAGGGGGAAAAGAGGTAGAAAAGATAGGTTTATACTGCAGGATGTACACACAATCCGATTTTGTTTTTAAAGAACTATTTATACATGTGTATTTATACACAGCCACAAAACAAAATCTGGAAGGACACATGCGAAAATGTTAACAATGGTTCTCTTGGGGTGCTCAGAATTACGAGTAATTTCTCCGTGTCTTTGTATAGTCTCCAAACTACCTGGGTATATTTTGTAAAGGAAGAAAATGTTGGCTTTTCATTTCCTCACCCCTCAAATATGAGGCACCCCACACAACTCCCTGGGCTTTCTTGGTTTAGCAAAGCCAGCCCAGCCACAGCGAGGTAACTGCACAGCCCCTGGGGGTAAGGAGTGGGTGACCCTCACTGGGAAGGGCTCTGGGGAGGTGAGGACCAGAGTGGGCTCCCTTCCCTCTATGCTGTGGCCCAGACAGGTGGGCAGCCCAAGGTCAGGGGTGCTAGATCATCTTCCACTGTCTCCTGGGACACATTGGGGCTGTGTGAGCCCTGTCCTACCTGGACCCAAGGGCCCCCAGTCACCAGCTAGCTCACTCCACGCCCACCAGCTTGCGTAATTCGAGCTTGGGCAGCCAGGACAAACAGGCTGCAGAGCCAGGAGTGCCAAGGTGAGGCTGAATCAATACTCCTCCTGTTGTTTTTCCACCTTCAGCCAACAGACAGGAGGACCTCTCTGCCCGGGGCCACATAACTGTCCCCACATTGCACCCCTGATGAGCCAGGCCTTGGCCCTAGAGAGGAGGCAAATTGGGGGAGGTCCCCGAGGAGGTTCCTAAAGGTAGTTTATCTCAATGCCAGGCTTGGTGGGGAGCATGTTTGTCCACAGGGCCCTGGGTACCCTTACTCCTCCCCTGGCTAGCCCCATAGACCACTCTGTACTGGATGGCACAGGGAATCTAGTCCACCCAGGCCTGGGGAGCTGGACAGATGACGCCACCTGCTCCGAACCCCTCATTTTCGAGGCGCTGCTCTCTGCCATGATGGGTCTGTTGGCAGCATGCCTGCCCTGATGTCCCACACCCCACCCCACAGGCTTGGAGTTGGTGGGGGGGCAACTCCATACACCATTCCTGGAGCATTTTCAGTTTACACCAAAATAACCTGACAGCTGATGGGGGTTGGCCTCCACCGTGTCAGCTCCTCCTCACCCCAATGGGCAGAGTCCACAGGGCAGGCCTGAGAGCCACAGCCCCGGAGGCCTTGGGCCTGAGCAGTAGCTGGGCAGACACCCGGCCTAGAAGGTGAAGGAACCCCACAGGCTTATTTAGAGGATGTGGACCCCCACCCCTGGGGCAAAGCCTCTTCTCCCCTCAAGCCACAACAGCTGCTCGTGGGTCCCGAGCCCATGCAAAAGCCCACCTTATCACAGCGCCGAGTCCCACAAGTATCCCAAAGCTGGCAGGGGCTGGCCCAGGTCCCCACAAGGTGTAGATCGAACCACAACTGCCTGACGTTAAAGGTGATTAACCAACTACTTAATGACCTTGCAGCACCCGGAAAGAAAGCAGGCTTTAGGCAACACCCAAAAAGACAGCCCAGTATCCTGAGTCGTGGTGAGGGTGGGAGCCTCCAACCCACCAGAGAGGCCTGTCTCAGCATCCAGGAAAAAGGGAGGACCCTCCCCACCCACCCCCAACCAGAGCCTGAAGCTGAGAACAATGAATGAATGGGCTTTCCCACCCCCCACCCCCCCAGCATCACAGACTGACTCACCCTTAGAGTCCCTGCTCCTCTCAGATCCGGAGGGAGGCTAGTATTTCTGGGCTCCGTGATCCCCTCTTACTCAGGACTGGCTCTGAGGGCTGTGGGTGCTCTGCCTGGCCGTGCTCCAGGGTCTTTTTTCTCCAGCCCTGGCCACCCCAACACACACAGAGCCCTTCCAGTGGTGGGCCAGCCCCCAAACTGTCTCCACCTCAGTGCCTGGCTGCTGTTTCCCAGGCCCCTGGGGGATCTGTGGGACACTGCCACCACTGGAGGGTTGTCTCAGAAACCCGATCCCGGCTCTCTTTCCAGCAAACAGCCACCAAGCCAGGTCCTGTTACAGCCTCTAAGAGGCTCTACTGAAATCCTGACTTTCAGTCCAGGCCCAGCCGCACATTGGCTGTGTGATCTTAGACAAGTCACTTCCTCTCTCCGAGCCTCAGTTTCCTTGGTGGTAAAAACTGCTACACCAGCTGTTTTCAAACTTTCTTTTTATAAAGCCACAGAATCCTTTCATTTTATTTATTTACTTTTAATCAAGCCGTATATAGAAGTCCAATAAAGGAAAAGTCAAGCTGAGGCTACTGTGTTCGAAATAGGGCAAGCCTTGAATAGGGCATGCCCTGGCCCCATTCCTGTGCTGTGTCCACACCTGGCCAGTAGCTCCCAAGCCTCCACTAGGCCACACCACCTGGAGTTCCCCCTTCCCCGATGCACTTCTCGGGACCACTTTCCGAACTCGGTGGAAAGTCAAAGTCAGGGAAAATTGCACGAGTCTCCACAGCTAGAAGATCCGCCAGCGCAGGGGCAGAGGGGTGGGGGATGGTGAGAATGCAGGTATAAACCAGACAAATGAGGGCTGTCACACCTGTCTGGCATGCAGGCCGCCCCTCCGTCCAGCTCCCCCTCGGCGGGAGCAGGGGACCCTCAGCCTAGCCTTCCGGGGAGGCAGAGGGGAAGCTACCTGAGCCAGCCTCCCGGCGCCCGCAGGCTCCACACCTGAGTCCTCGCCCCACACAGGTGCGCGGCGGGGGCGAGGCCCGGCCCGTGAATAATCCCCTCCGCCTTGCCCCCAGCCGCTCCTCCCCTTCCCCCGCGGGAGCTCGGGCCCTCGCCGGCCGTGGCCCCGGGAGGCGGGAGCACCCAGAGCTCCGGAATGCTCTCCCCATCCCGCCCCCAGCAGGGGCCTCCCAGGCGCTTCCTGAGGTCAGAGGGCTCGCCCTGGCCGCCAGCGGAAAAGTACCG
>NW_022103904.1:26285884-26287599 GCF_000313985.2 Echinops telfairi | reverse complement strand
GAACTGGAAACAGGGAATCCAGGATGGATGATCCCTTCAGGACCAGCGGTGAGAGTGGCGATACTGGGAGGGTGGAGGGAAGGTGGGGTAGAGAGGGGGAACCGATTACAAGGATCTATATATAACCTCCTCCCTGGGGGATGGACAACAAAAGTGGGTTAAGGGAGATGTTGGACAGTGTAAAATTTGACAAAATAATAATTTATAAATTATCAAGGGCTCATGAGGGAGGAAAGGGGAAAATGAGCTGATATCAAGGGCTCAAGTAAAAAGCAAATGTTTTGAGAATGATGGCAACAAATGTACAAATGTGCTTGACACAATGGATGTATGGATTGTGATAAGAATTATATGAGCCCCCAATAAAATGATTTAAAAAAAAATGAGTCCTTACCAGGAGCCAGGTACTGGCTCTCATTCCCGTCTTGCCACAAATCCCAGCCCATGTGTACAAGGACATCCTGCTTCGGGGGCCATGTACACATTAATGTGTGTATTAACAGAGGAGGAGACGGAGGCCTAGGGAGGTTCAATCCTGTGGTAAGATACTGCCCAGATGTCGACCAGCAGACCCGGACTCAGATCCCTATGGCGTAAGTCTGTGCTTAATTTCTCAGAGCCCCGCGCTCCCTCTCTGTAAAATGAAGATAACCAGTTGCCACAGAGTAATTTCTGCCTCGTGTGTCAGACCCCTTGTGAGTCAAAGTTGAACTGTGCTCCCGAGTTCTCAGAAGCCAAACACCAGGCCTCTCCGTGATTTAGCAGCCAAACATGTTAGCAGCTTGCTATCTGATAGGATAGAGGAGAATTCCACAGGATTTCTGAGCGTGTATGGGAGGAGAAGGCCGATCTTTCTCCTGCAGAACAGTGGGGAGACCTGGTGGGGGGGTGGTTGAAACCCCAGCCACTTCTGCCTGTGTGGCCCCTGGGAGCCGGCCGGGATCGGCTCAGTGGCAGTGAGTTTGGGTTTGGTTGGTTTGGTTTGGGGGAGGAGCACCACAATGAAGGGATTCTACAAAGAGGCTGGGGTCACTCGGCATAAAGTAGAGGGTCAGCGAAAAGGAGAAAGTCGAGGCGCGGACCGTTTCATTCTGTCGGGCACGGGGCTCCTTATGAGTTGGAACCTATGCGAAGGAACCTACCTGTTGCCAGCCCTGGAAGCCCAGGGGAGGCTGAGGAGTCCTCAGTTGGCAGGGGTGGGTCTGGCTGGCTCCTTCCTTTCTCTTACCGCCAGCCTGAGGTCGAATCCAGCAGCAGCCATGGTGGATGAACAGTGCCTTTGTCGTCAGGGGCAGGAAGTGAGTCACAGTTCTCGCTTCAGCCGTGAGCCAGAGAACCCCCATGAGGGGAAAATGGGACAGGGCAGGTCCCACCTAGCCTGGAAGCCTCTAGTGCCCTTCCCACCTGCCCTCAGGTCTAGAAGAAGGTAAGCTGAGGTCCTAAAGACAGCACAAGGGCCACCTCCAGGGCCCCACCTAACCAGGTGCTTGGCCCCAGGGAACAAGAGGGGGTCTTTGGAAGGGGCGGGGCAGCCGGGAGGCAGAAGGCTCTTCCCTAGGTTGAGTGAGGCCTTGGACCTTCCTGGTGTCTCCCAGCTCCCCTGCCTCGGCCCCACCCCTAATGCTGCCTTCAGCCAGAGGCAGCATTCTTTGTGCTCCTCAGGCTCAGCGGGCCCTCACTGTGTGTGTGTGTGTGTGTGTGTGTGTGTGTGTGTG
>NW_022103904.1:26266023-26285784 GCF_000313985.2 Echinops telfairi | reverse complement strand
TGTGTGTGTGTGTGTGTGTGTGTGTAGCAGGGGGCCGGGGGAGAGGAGCAGGTGAGGGCCTGGCCTGCCCTTTCTTGAAAATCCTTCTTTATGACACCCTACCTTGTGACTGCTAAGAAGACTGTCTTCTGAAATAAGCCCTTTGGACGGGCATCTATTCCTGTCCACTTATCAGACGTCATCAGGCCCGAGGGAGCTAAACTGCCATTGGAGCCTGGGTCCCCGAAACCCACCGCCAGGGCCCCACAGCTATCAGTCTTTGTGGGAGGAGACATTCTCGTGTTTGTCCTTTGGAGCAGCTGATGAGTTTGAATGCTTATCCAACAGTGATGGGGCAGGGGGGGGCGGGCACGGATTTCTAGCCTGCAGTCCTCTGTAATCTCAGTCCGGCCGTTCTCCACAGTTAGGGGGGATGCATGGGGCCTGTGACAAAAGCCTCACGATGGAGAGGGGAGAAGGCCTGGCTGGGGGAAGTGAGGTCCCAGGCATAGTGGAGAGTCAGTGAGGGGTTCTTGACTTCCAGGAAGAAGGGTCTAGCCAGCCCAAACCAAGCCGAACCCACCTCCGTGGGGGAGCTTCCAACTCACAGGGACCCTACAGGACTGAGTAGGACTCTTCTCCAGGGTTCCTAAGCCTGTAAACCCTTAGGGAAGCAGGCGGCCTCGTCTTTCCCCCGGGGGGCGGCTTTTGGGTGAATTGCCCCGAGTAGCCCTGTGCCCCTGGTGCAGCTCCTAGCCAGACCGGCATCTGCTTATTTGAGGATGAGGAGCTAGTTGGGAAGCTCTTGAGATCACCAAAGTCCTACCTGAGGGGAGATCCCCAACCACCCCCACTGCCCCTTGGGGGGTCCTGGAGTGTCTCTCAAAACCTCGCCGGTACTCTTGGGCACCTCAAATCAAGCCTTCAGCAGCAGCACCCACCCACGCCTAGTTCCCGTCAAAATGCTCTCAACATCCCTGCAAGTGGAGAAGGGGGAACCACACCACGGTTGGGGGGTTTTCTCTGGGCTCTTGGGACTGGGGACCTTTCCACTTTCTTCGAACTACTTACCTGTATTTCTCAGGGGTGCCCTCACACACTTTCAAAATAATAAGTAACCAAACCAAACCAAACCATCAAGTCATGCAAAATGAATAGAGCGGGCCCGTACTTCACCGTGTGGCTCGGGAACACCTGGGCCCATGCAGTACTGCTGCTTCCCCCTCTGGCTGGTGGTACCAGGATCAGGCTCCTCCTTCTCCCAGTCACAGGGCAGGGCGCCTCCAGGTCTGGCTGAGCCACTTTGGGAAAGCCTTTATATGATAGGCAGCCAGGGAATCGGTGGGTGGGGGGAGGAGCTAATGCTGGTGACATGTGTGGTCAGGCTGGGCCCGAATCCCAGCGGGCCCGCCAGGCAGCCCGTCTCATTTTCCCATTTATTGGGGTGGGTCTGTACTTACCTTTTACTGGCTGGCTCCATGTTTCCCTGCCACTTGCTGGCTTAAGTGATTCCCTTCTGCAGTTCTCTGGCCACTAGATGCCAGGAACCACTCCCACCCCACGCCCAGGCCATGTCAACCCAAGTTGTCTCAGACATTGCCAAACAGTCCCTGCGGGGTCAAAACTGCCAGGGGCCTTGCTTCGAGCCACCGATGGGTTGGGGAAGGATATGTGGGCGAGGACAGACGTGTCAGGGTGGGAGGCTGCAGTTGTCTACTTGTGAAGTGTGCCCAGACAGTTGGCTGGCATTGAAGCTTGAAAGCCCCAAACGCCACACTCCTTGGTATATGGCAAAACCGTGGGACCAGTTAGTGAGCAGGAGAAACAGTCTTGTGGACATGGCTTTCCGTGAGGAATGCTAATGACAATGGTGAAGCAAGGAAAAAATCAATCATGTTGATCATACTCTGTTTATTGAGGCGTGGAAGTGGGTGAGGCATCTTAGCATTAAAGAGGGGCGTTCAGAGCAGACCAGCGATGGCTTCTGGGAAGGCGCAGGGAGGGGCAACATTGATGACAGAGTGGGAGGGAACTTAGGGAGTGAGTTCATTGTCTTGATTGTGGTGATGGTTTTATGGGTGTGTGCCTACGACAGAGTATCAGATTGTGCACTTTAGTGTATGCAGTGTATCAGTTATACCGCAATGAAAGCTATTTTCAACAGTTCCACAGGTTAGGCTTGGTTGTCTAAAGAAACAAAACCGGTGACATTCACATATGTATAAGAAAGAACTTTATATCAAGAAGTAATTTCATAATGCCTTCATCAAGAAGTTCAACTCAAATCCAAGGGACCGGGCCGTGGGGGCGGAGCCCTCTTCAGACTTGCCGGTGGCTGCAGGCCGATGTGGAAGCAGCGGGAGACAGGGAGGTCACAGGCCTGTGGGTGCAGAGGCTTGTGGGGCCAAGGTTGGTGGGAACACAGCAGGGTGCCGACAGCTCCCAGCGGGGCCGGGGGCCCACATGGGGTCGTCCCTCGTGGCTGACACAGAATCCAAGCAAACAGGAGGGCAAAGGGCAAAGACAGAGGTTGCCAGTGCCTCTCTTATAAAAAGGCCACACCTCCAACGAGACATCATTAGGCTGACTCCACCCCTATATTTCATCCAGGTACAAGTTGACATAAAGTCCAACTACCATATTAAGCATTCCTAACCGAAGGTTAGAGGTTCAAACCCACCCAGCGGTGCCTCAACAAAAAGGCCTGTCAATCTGCCTCAAGATGGCAACCATTGAAGACCCCGTGGAGCAATGTCACTGAGCTACCTCTGTGGAAAGTGTCCCGCCGTGTATATCCTCAACAAGGAAAACAAACCTTGGTGACACAAACCAGGCAATCTGCGTCGTGACTCCGCACACGAGTGAGAGTCTGGACCAGAAAGAGAAGAGAGCACGCGTGGGGCAGAGTTCTGTGCAGACACTCAGCAGCCCTCTCTGTTTGTTTTTGAACGCTGGCTGAAAAGTGTATTGAATTGCTCAGTCTTAGGATCAGAGGGCATTATTTTGCAAACTCACTAATGTGAAATAGCCGCTCCTTGACTTTGCAGGTAAATGCGGGGTCCTGGCAAGACTGAACAAAGAAAGAAAAAGGGCAGCCGAAAGCCCTGGTGGGCCGCCACGTGGGCCTAGGAGAAGACGGTGAAGAAGGGATGCTGGGCCAGCGGGTCAGCTGAGTGAGGACACCGGTCTTCCAGTCTCAGGAGTCTTCCCGTTGAATGATGCTCTCAATCCAGCTGGTCTGGAACGGCATTATCCGGGCCTTGGGAAAATAAAATAACAAATGCCCTGCTGTCTGCCAGGAAAGGAACAGATGATTCTGGAAATTGGAGGCTCCTCCACTAACTTTAATCCCGAAAGCAAACATTGCAGGGGAAAAGTCAGCTAATACTCAGAGGAGGGCGGGTGTGAGCCTCCGCGTGGCATGGTGCACCTGGGCTGCCAAGAGTGTTCACGCTGCCTGTGCCAGCCTGCACAGTGAAGGCACCGGAGCACCAGAGATGCCCAGGAGGGAGGGCTGTGGGCGGCACACAATGAGGGGCTGGCACTGCAGGAAGAAATGCGTGTCGGCTGATGAGAGACCTCCACAGTGGCAGAGGAGCCCTGAGTGAGGCAGCGGTGGGGTGACGAGAGGAGCTGGGGTGGGGATGTTGTGTGGGAGAATAAGCCTGTCTGGGGCGGGGGCGGGGGAAGGGTTGACTGTACACCAGGCATTTCATTCTTTGCTTTCACATGGACTGAGCACTTAACTGGGTGTCAGGACCTCTTCCAATTAAAAAGGCCATGATGCCACCTCCCAGAGGCTCAAGTTCGAGTGAGGGAGGCAGACACCAGCCACCAGGCAAACAGGCCAGCCTGAAAGTGGAGATGAGCCTTTTGCCCTTAGCTACTTCTGACACACAGGATCTGACCTTTGTGGCCATGGGTGGTTTTCTCCCCGCTTGTTCTTGTTGAGAATGCACACAGTAATCCAACAGGCTCTGCACGTGCAGTTCAGTGTGAGGGTGATGCATGGGGCTGCGATCTGCAAGGTCGGCAGGTGGAAATCCCCAGTTGCTCTTTGGGAGAAAGACCGGACTTTCTACTCTGGTAAAACAGTTATAGCCTCGGACGCCTGTGGGGACTCGCAGGGTCCGCATTGACTCAATAGCAGTGAGTTTTGTTTCTTTCTCTTACAGAACTTTTTCCCCCCAAACCATTCTATTTTCTACATGGAAGTTTGGTTTTTATGATGACTGTAAGGAGCCCTGCTGGCACAGTGGGTTAAGGGTTGGGCCGCCAGCTGGACACTGCGTTCATGAAATGAAGACACGGGTGCTACGGCGAGGTGGGGGAATACAGCCGACAGTGCCCGGCCAGCAATCGGTCAAGAAGCCCACCAGCCTGTGTGATCCAACGATGACAATAACAGCATTCAAATACGATGAAGGGAAAAGGATCAGAGCTTAAACTGTGAACACCCAGTTTGTGGGGAGGCGGTGGAGGACAGTGGGAGCCCAAAGCGTATCTGCAGAGCGCTTAGTCAGATTAAACCACTGGCAGGTCCCCTGGAGCCACAGGCAAAGGGCTGCAACAGCCTTGCTACCGAGCAGAGATCATGGTCATCCTGATGAGGCTGGGTAAAACTTCATACTTGGCCCGTTGACCTCCCTCTACACCCAACCTGAATTTGTTCTAGGTGCAAGGATCTCTTGCTTGACCCTGGCTTTTAAAATATTGATGGAGGTCTTTTCTGTCCTGCGCGTTGTGGTGTTTTTATCTTTATATTACTATTGTTTTATCCTTACCACTGCATTTCGTTTTTGCTCTTTATTGCTTCTGTTGGGTTTCCCAGCTTAGGAAGCACGGAAGGAGTGGATGCGCAGGGATACTAACTGATGCGTGGATTAGTCGGAGCTGTCGGGTGGGGAGTGGGGAGATGGGGAGGGGGAGGGCATTTCAGGAGTAAACAGTGAAGGTGGGAGGGGGAGGGAGCACTAGGCCTGAATGTGATTACACAGCTCATTTTCAAGGTGATTTAGTCTTGGGGGGGCGGGGGCGGAGTTTTGAAATTGATTGTGGTAATGATTGTAAATTCTTGACATAATTGACCGATTGAATTGTATGACGTGGATCATGTGCCAATAAAACCGACGGAAGAAAGCGTTGCAGACTCTGAAATCCACAGGGGCCGTTCTACCCTGTCCTAGGGGGTTGTTATGGTTGGGGTCAAATCTATGGCAGGAGTCTGTTGTAGAGAAACAAAACAACACGAGGAACTGTTCTTGCTCTCTTACTGAGTATAAACGGCACAACAAACCCGAACACACGGCCATCACATTGCTGCTGACTGCTGGTGACCCACTGGCAGAGAGTGGGACTGTCCCTTGGGGTTTCCGACACCGGGCCTGTTGAAGGGAGTGGAGAGCCTGGTCTTTCTCCCTGGGAGCGGCTGGTTCTTTCACACTGCTGATCTTGCACTACGCCATCACCGCTCAGTGTAAATGAACCCTATGGGCATAAGCAAATGTGGTGAAGAAAGCTGATGGTGCTGGCTATCATAAGATGTAGCGTCTGGGGTCTTAAAGGCTTGAAGGTAAACAAGCGGCCATCTAGCTCAGAAGCAACAAAGCCCACATGGAAGAAGCCCACCAGCCTGTGTGACCATGAGCTGTCGAAGGGATCAGGTATCAAGCATCAAAGAACAAAAAATCATATCATTGTAAAGGTGGGTGAGTGCAGAGCGGAGACTCAAAGCCCATTGGTAGGCAACTGGACACCCCTTTACTGAAGGGTTGTGGGGAGGAGATGAGCCAGTCAGGGTGCAGGGTAGCAATGATAAAACATATAACTTTCCTCTAGATCTTAAATGCTTCCTCCCCCCTAGTATCATGATCCCAATCCTACCTTGCAAATCTGGTTAGACCAGAGGATGTACACTGGTACAGATAGCAACTGGAAACACAGGAAATCTAGGACAGATGACCCCTCCAGGACCAGTGGTGAGAGTGGCTATACCGGGAGGGTGGAGGGAATGTGGGGTAGAAAGGGGGAACCGACTACAAGAATCTACGTATAGCCTCCTCCCTGGGGGATGGACAGCAGAGAAAGGGAGGGGGAGTCGTCAGACTGTAACATATGACAAAATAATAATAATTTGTGAATTTTGAAGGGTTCATGAGGGAGGGGGCCGTAGGGAAGGAGGGGGAAAATGAGCAGCTGATACTAAGGGCTCAGGTGGAAGGCCAATGTTTTGAGAATGATGATGGCAACAAATGTACATATGTGCTTGACACAACAGATGGATGGATGGATTGTGATGGAAATTGTACAAGCCCCCCATAAAGTGATTTAAATAAGTAGGTAAATGAGCCCTGCGGCTCACAGCGTGAGGATGACGTGCGTGCGTGAGGTCAACTGGTTTGGTTAGGTTCTGATGTGTTCACTTTGTTGATGGTGGAGATGGTTTTCCGGAGGGATACCTCCGGAACAACAGACCAAGGTGTGGGCTTAAATATGTCTGCTACTGGTATGTCAGTGATACCAAAAATTCTTGGGAAAATCCCATTGGCTTTTCATTCTATGAGCTTCTTGAAGGCCCTTGTGTCCGCAATAAAGCTCTTTCTAAAGGAAAAGAAGAAAAACACTTCGGCTACCTGGTCCTGCCCTGTGCTGCCCATGTAGGGCTTACATGAAGTAAGGGCTAAAGCCTTCCTTGACATTTTGGACTCCTCCTGCTTGGCTTCCAGAAAGAGCCAAGCGAGGGCTGCTTTGAGGTGCCAAAAGCCAGGGTCCTGATCTGCTGCCTTAGCAGATCTGCTTCAGGGTCTCGAAGGAGGAAATGGGGTTTCGTGAACACGCTGGGTGACTACGGCAGGCCTACCTTGCTGTGTTGAAACGGGGTGAGGTGTGTCTGATCCTGGGTTCTCGCCTCCCCTAAGTGCTGCCCTCTAGTCAGTGTATTTGTCTGGGTTTTATAGAACTTCAAGTGTCACTGATTGGGCGATTGCTAGGTGGCCTTTCTGCGCGTTCTTTTGGGATTTTTATTGTTGACAAACTTCTTTTGTACTGAAAGAAAAATAGGCAAAGCCTCTTCGGCAGAAGGCTCTGCACCAGGCAAAAGGGGCTGAAAACCAGCTTGGGGTGGGTGGGGCTTCTTTTGAAGTGGGCCGTCTCGCCCATTACCCTTTCTTTAGTGCCCCCTTCCTCTGTTTCAGCCATTCTCAACTTGTGGTCGCAACCCCTTTGGGGGTCGAACGGCCCTTTCAGAAGGGTCGCCCAATTCATAACAGTAGCAAAACTACAGTTATGAAGTAGCAATGAAAATAATTTTACGGTTGACAGCGTCACAACACGAGGAACTGGCATTAGGAAGGTGGAGAACCATTGCTTGATTTCCTCTTTGCAGTCAAAGTTTCTGTTCCACCCCCACAGAAGGGTCACAAGGAGGAGACGAGCCAGCCAGTCAGGGTGTCGTATAGAACCGAGGAAACATACAGCATTTCTCTAATTCTTTAATGCTACCTCTCCCCCCCATCATGACCCCAATTCTACCTTACACATCCGGCTAGACCAGAGCACGTACACAGATACAGATAAAGCTCACAGCACAAGGAATCCAGGCCAGATAAACCCTTCAGGACCAATAATGAGAAGACCAATACCAGGAGGGGAAGGGGAAGGTGGGGGAGAAAGGGGGAACCAATCACAATAATCTCCCTATAACCTCCTCCCAGGGGGACGGACAACAGAAAAGTGGGTGAAGGGAGACAGCGGTCAGGGTAAGACATGAAAAAAAAAAAGTAAATGATCAAGTGTTCATGAGGGAGGGAGGGTGGGGGAGGGAGAAACCAAGTGGGGGAGAGGCTGATACCAAGGGTTCAAGTAGAAAGAAAATGTTTTGAAAATGACGACAACTTATGTACAAATGTGCTTGATACAATGGATGGATGTATGGATTGTGACGAGCTGTAGGAGCCCTCAATAAAATGATTAAAAAAAAAAGTTTCTGTCCTACCCTACCTCCTCCTCAGAACTCCTCCCCCACCAATCCACCTTAATTTTGTGGGAGTCTCCACAATTGCATCCGTTTTCTCACCCTTCTGAGTCAGGCATGGCGTGTTCTTACCAGCTGTGGTGGACCAGAGCTGCTCTCCAGTCTCCGGCTCATGCGGTAGAGACACCCACAGGGGCTTCCATGCAGAAAGTGGGGGTGGGAGGCCAAGACAGGGAAGAGGATGTATTTCTAAGTCACTCAGAAACTTCTGGCAGGTGCATGAGTCGTGTCCAAGTGGCCACAAGATTGCTTTAATCGGAGACCAACAAATGTAACTCTGTTTCCTGCTAGAAACCAAAGCTTTGTGCAAAACCTTGACTTGATGGGGAGGGAGGGAGGGCAGCAAAGTGAACACTTGTCTGCTGTTTCCCTGATCCCTCACCTCATTCCTGACCTGTGGGAGGCTGAGCCCCCTGGGCTTTGGGGACCCCTGGGCTTTGGGGACCCCTCCCGTCACGGGTGGGTGTGTGGTGGCTGACTTTGCTGTACCTTGACTTCCTTTCCCTGTGCCATTTTGTAACACAGGTTGGTTCCTTTTGGCTTCTCCTCACTTTTTCCCTGGGAAAATACAATGAATAATAAAGACTTACTGGTACTGGGGTGGGGGGGTGGGGGGAGAAAGAAAGAATTAGGCTACTAACTGCAAGGTCAGTGGCTCAAATCCACCATGCTGTCCATGGGAGAAAGATGAGGCTCCCATAGAGATTGATAGCCTGGGAAACCATAGGAAGCCATTGTACCGTGTCCTGTGCAGTGTCTCGGGATCAGAATCGTCTCCATTGGCAGGGGCAGTGGGTTCTGCGATGTGGGGAGAAGAGACAGAAGCCACCGACACAGAAGCCACCATTAATGACTGCCCTCGTGGAACACACTTACACACAGCGGACAGGCTTAGGGAATGCATTTCATGAAGCACTAAGAATTTGGTGAACCCTGGATAGGTCTGGAAAGAGCGTGCTACATGCCTATCCTGGGGAGCAGGGACCCTAGTCTGGGTCATCTTTTGCAGGAGGCTGGCACCTGAGTGGACGGTTCAACTGAGCGGGCTCATTCCCGGTCAGCAATGGTCCTCAGGCTTTATGCCGATTACCTCTTGTATTGCTCATAACCACCCCGGAGGCAGGTGCTGTCACAGATGGGGAAACAGACCCAGAGCGCTTGCTCACCGTCACAGGAAGAGGCAGGATTTGAATCTGGGGAGTGAGAAGGGCCCACAAGGAACCTCTCTGCGCCCTGCCACTGAAAGGGGATTGAACCAGGGCCAGACCAGAGGCCCAGGCCCAGTCGGGAGTCACAGTGAACTTCGTTTGAATAAGATGCATGCACCTCTGTTCTTGAGGTACACCTGCTGATTTTTCTATAATGGGCGCCACTGACCCCTTCTGCCCCCTCTCCCTCCTGTCCTTCTCCGGCACAGACTTTTCGGAGGAGGCACTAAAATGCTTGGCTGCCCAGGGCAAATGACTGGACCTCCCTACAGTTCATTTGTCTTAAGCATGCTGTGGTTTAAAAAAAAAAAGGCTTATTGCAATGGAATCACTCTGACTCAAAACCACCCTGTAAGACAGGGCAGAAATGCCCTGTGAGTTCCTGGGAAGGTCATTCTTTACCGGAGTAGAAAGCGCCATCTTTCTCCTGAGGAGTGGCTGGTGGTTTCAAACTGCTGACCTTGTAGTTAGCAGCCCAATGTGTGTGAGGCGCTGAATCTCCACACCGATTCAGGTCCTTTGAGTTCTTTCTGACCTTTGACCAGCACCAGCAGCAGCTTCGGCCTCAGCAGGCAGGGTGTTCCTGGAACTCCCTTGGCCGATGACAGTGCTTTGAGGGCAGGGGGGTGGGGGGGAGGGGAGGCCGAGTCTCACCCTCAGGGATCTTCCGGGAACGTCTTTGAGGGTAACTGGGGCACTAGGGTCTCTGGGTGATGAGTCATAACCCCACCACCACATTGATTAGAGGGCCCAGAACCCACCTTGTGAACTGCTCTAATTGGCAATAGTCCTGTGGGTCCTCTCGGGTCCCTTCCCAGCTTCCACAGTCCACCTGCCACTGATGAAGTGGTCCGCCACCAATCCTGGTTCTGTGGCAAATCTCCTCGTTTCCCATAGCCCGTGGCTGACACTTCAGACACCGCGGTGGCCTGATGCTGAGGGTCCCCCGTCCGGATGAGTCCTTTCTGTCTTTGTTTTGCTTAAGGCTTAATAAGTAGGTCTAAAAAAATAAAAGTCTCCATAAAACCCATTTGAATTTGGGGTCTCTTTTTTCTCTAGAACACTGGGGGGGAAAATCCATTATCTCTTCATTTCATTTCCCACCAACTTTTGGAGAAAACAAAACCTAAAGCCAAAAAAAAAAACCCCAAACCCCAAATTCACTGCCATCAAGTGGGTTCCGACTCCTAGCTACCCTATAGGACAGAACAGAACTGCCCCGGTGAGTTTCTGAGACTGGAAATCTGTAAGGCAGCAGAAAGCCTCATCTTTCTCTCTCTGAGCAGGTGGTGGTTTCGAACTGCTGGCCTGAGAGTGAACAGCCCAGCTTGCAACTCACTATACCGCCAGGGCTTAACTCTTCGAAGCCCCCTTCAAACATAGAGCAGAAGGAACCTCGGCTCAGTGGGCCGCCACCCTCGTGGTCTGTGCTGGGTCAACACATCTCCAGGAGGGCCTCCTCTGTTTTCACTTACTCTGTCTACCTGGCCAAGCAGGATGTCCTCCAGGGATCGGCCCCTCTTGATAACGTGTCCAAAGTGAACTCACTGTGGTCGCTGCACAATCTGTTGTCAACTTGAGACTATTAAGAGCGAGGAGTGGAGTTTAGCCCGTCAGTCAGGTCGAAGCCTGATGACCTCATTTGGAGGCGCTAAGGAGATAAATAGCTCTCTGGAGGCGGGACACACACTCACTTCCTGGGAGACATTCCTGTTGACAAGCCACATGGAGCTATGCTGATGGCAGCCAGAGCCTTGGAGCTGGAGGAGCCACATGGGTCTCCACGCCAGCGCTACGTACGTAGTTTCCACTGCCACTGGATGCACTAGACTTTCCACCCATTGGCCTGTGATCTTCCTGCATTCGGCATCATTGCCTGTGTTTCATGAGTCTGAAGAGGAAGTTAGACTGGTGCTGCACATATAGTCTCAGCTCAGGTTTATGGACTTGATCTGGACCGGGCTGGGATGTTCTCTCAGTATTCAATTGCTCTTGTATATAAATCTCTTTCTTATACACACATGAGTGTCCATGAATTTGTTTCTCTAGTCTACCCAGACTAACACCCTCACTGACGTCAAGTCCATTCTGACTCGTAGCCACTCTGCAGGGCAGTGTCCAGTGTCAGTGAGGTGTAAAATGTGGTCACAGCAGAACCCCATCCATCAGGGGGCCACTGGAAAGTGCCCCCAGCCCAGAGGCAGACCAGGCACAATGGTCTCCGCTCTCTCTCCTCTTGGGGTAGGCCAGCTCCCATTCCTCCCAATTTGCCCAAACCCAGGCTTTTTTGGATGAATTCCCTCGCTCTTCTTTTGGTGCTGCTCGGACAGGAAAGCTTCCCAGGCTCCTTGCGGTGCTGTCTGGATTCAGCGTGGACCTGGTTCCTGGTATGCGAGGCCCACGTGGTGCCTTGCATTCATTTTTGTAACCTTCTGGGCTCCTTTGGCTTGTTGTCTCTGAGGTCAGAGGACAGCCCTCAGAGGGGGTGTTTCCCAACCTGCTCACACGATGACCACCAGGTTACATGGACGGGCTGCTGGGGCAAATGGACCAGGCTGAATGAAACAGGCCTGGCAGCTGCCACCCTGGATACCTGCTGGAGCGGGCAAGGCTCTAGGCCACACTGCGTGGCCATGCTCCTTGAGGGGCTCTGTGCCTGGGGCCCCAGCGGGACAGGTGGCTGCTACAGTCTTCCTCTAATGGCCACATGGCAACACTCTCTCCTCTCAGAGTCTTGGCAGGGCCGATGATAAGGAAGACTTCTGGACACTGTGAGGAAGATTGGCCGCTCCTTGTCCCAGCGGTAGATCCCCAGTGTAAGCCATGTAGGGCTCCCTGTAAGGGACAGAGCAGCTCCGGGCACCGCCAGTGCTGACAGGAACATTTGTATGTGGAGGATTGCAATCAATGACATAAACAAAAAGTGTGAACTATTGAATGATTTGCTCAGTACATCTTCACCCAATGCACAAAATATGTTAAAAGATGCAAAAAAAGATGCTTCTATATTAGGTATACATTCTTCTAAGCGCTCATATGTAAGCACCAATCCAAATGAACAGGTGATACATGGTTCAAAGGTCACAACTCGATGTATAGAAAACTCCACAGAACACAATTGGGTCCTAACCCAGACTCTTGACCCCCACCCCCTATCGGCCCTTCCATACCCCAGTACCAATTTTTTATTATTGATTAATTTATTAGTTAATATATTTAAGTTAGCAGAATAAGGCTATTTTAAAAAGCAGTTAGTAGTAATCAACTAGCTCCAGTCTCAATAATTATTAGCTCTGATTTATCCATCTAGTCTTTCTCTCTCTTTTTTTTGGGGGGGAAGAGGGGAGAGGAACTGATCAGGTGATAGAAAACATTGGAACTGGATAATCATGATGGCCGAACAGCATGGTAAACATTATGTCATTGAGTTGTCATGTGAAGCCCGATGAATGGCCAGTGTTTTGTTAATATATACTCATCACCAGTTAAGTTACACGCACATACACACATGTACCTACGCAGCTACCTAGCCTCCCACCTTACTTTCTTACCAAAAGCAAACTCCTTGCCACGCTGACTCCTGGCAACCCCATAGGACAGGGTAGAACTGCCCTGTAGGGTTCCAAGACTGACTCTTGAAGGCAGAAGAAAGCCCCGTCTCTCTCCCGATATAGTATGCAATGAGACTTCCAAAAGTTGGTGGGAAATAGAAGGATAAGATCATGAAAGAAACTCAGGGAGGGCATGTGATCTGTGAGGGGCTGCAGTGGATGAGTTGAATCAGAATGTGTGTGAATTGTTGAACATAAGCTATGATCTCTGTAAACCTTTACATAATGCACAATAAAAAGTTAAAAACAAACAAACAAATAACTAGGATAAATATCTTAAAAAACAATAATAATAGAAGCCCAGGATTGGTGAGCCCATGATGACAGTCAGTAGAATAAGGGTTCCTGGGGGTCCAGTGTAAGGGGGGCAAAAGGGAGCTGATGTCAAGGAGTTCAAGAAGGAAGAGACCCTTTTGAAACAGACTGTGGTAGCAGTTGTCCAATGCCTCTGGATGTGCTTGAACTATGCAGCGATATATCTGTACAAGCTCCTAATAAAATGGTTTTGTTGGAAAAAACACTTTAAAAATAAAATAATAATGGAATTTTTCTCATGAACTTCTTGAAGCTCCTTCATATAGGTGTTAAGGAGCCCTGGTAGCCTGGTGGGTTACTCTTTGGGCTGCTAACAGCAAGGTCAGCAGTTTGAAACCAAAAGCCGCTCTAAGGGAGAAAGAGGAGGCTTTCTGCTCCCATAAAGAGATCCAGTCTCAGAAACCCACAGGGCAGTTCTGCCCAGTGGAGTCGATGACAGTGAGCTGTGTTGTTCGTATCTGCGTTGCCTGTAGTTTCTTCACATAGCAATACGTCCTGGAGAAATTGACACAGTCCATATAGACAACGCTTATGGTTACCATGGGTAAAGGAGGAGGAGTTGTTTAAGGGACAGTGAGTTTATGTTAATGGTGGTGGAATAATTGATGTAATCAATTGGCACTGAATTCTACATGTAGAAGTTGTTGAGTTGGATGTTTTTGATTAAAAAAAGATCATTTATACAGCTCTTATTACAATCCATCCATCCATCCATTGTGTCAAGCACATTTGTTGCCATCATCATTTTCAAAACATTTTCTTTCTACTAGAACCCTTGGTATCAGATCCTCATATTTCCCCCTCCCTCCCCTCCCCTTCCTCCCTTGATAATTTATAAATAGTTATTATTTTTTTATGTTTTACACTGGCCTATGTCTCCCTTGACTCACTTTTCTGTTGCACCCCCCTCCCCTGAGGGGATTATATGTAGATTGTGATTGGTTCCCCCCTTCTCCCCTAACTTTCCCCTTACCCTCCTGGCATCACTACTCTTATTATTGGTCCTGAGGGGTTTATCTGTCCTGGATTCCCTGTGTTGGGAGCTCTTATCAGTACCCATGTATATGCTCTAATCTAGCCAGATTTGTAAGGTAGAATTGGGGTCATGATAGTGGGGAAGAGGAGGCATTAAAGAACTAGAGGAAAGTTGTATGTTTCATAGGTGCTGTACTGCACCCTAACTGGCTTGTGTCTTCCTTGTGACCCTTCTGTAAGGGGATGTCCAATTGTCTACAGATGGGCTTTGGCTCTCCGCTCCACACTCCCCTTCATTCACATTGATATGATTTTTTGTTCTGGGTCTTTGATGCCTGATACCTGATCCCATCGACACCTCATGATCACACAGGCTGGTGTGCTTCTTCCATGTGGGCTTTGTTGCTTCTCTGCTGGATGACCACTTGTTTAACTTCAAGCCTTTAAGACCCCATATGCTATATCTTTTGATAGCCAGGCACCATTAGCCTTCTTCACATTTGCTTATGCACTCATTTTTCCTTCAGCGATCGTGTTGGGAAGCTGAGCATCATGGAATGCCAGGTTATTAGAACAAAGTGTTCTTGCATTGAGGGAGTATTTAAGTAGAGGCCCATTGTCTGTCTGCTGCCTTAATACTTAACATACAAATATATGTACACAGATCTATTTCCCTATCGTTATATATTAATATATTTACATGTGTACATGCCTGTATTTAGACCTCTATAAATGTCCTTTGCCTCCTAGTTCTTTCCTCTATTTCCTTTTAGTTTCCTCTTGTCCCTGTATCATGTTCGGCCTTCATTAATTCCTCTTGGCTACATTGCCCTTGATCAATCCCCACCAGGCATCCTACACCCGCCTCACCATCAATTTTAGATCACTTGTTCCCTTGTCCCTGGGTTTGCTAACACCCACTTCCTTCCCCCCACCCCTGCCTCTCCTCTTCCATGTCCCCCACCCCCACCCCTAACCATCAGTCCCATGGTTTTCTCCCCGGGATTGTTTATCCTGTCTATCTTATCTATATAGACATGCAGAGACAATAATAAGCACAAAAACAAGACTGAGGAAATAAAACAACAAAAGAAAAGAAAACAACAGCAACAATAACAAAAACGATGACAAAAAAAGTGCCTATAGTAGTTCCAGGTCTGTTTGTTGACCTTTAGGAGTGTTTTCTGGTCAAGTCTGACAGGATGCCACGCCCTGGCCCTGAAGTCTATTTTTTGGTATCCCCCAGGGACTTCATTGCTTTACTCCCCTAGCTGCTCTGCTGCACGCCCTTAGCGTTTCGCCTTGGTGTGGTGGGTCAGATCGGGTGCAGTTCCCACAGGGTGCCTCCAGTGTTGTCCCTCAAAGTGCTATGAGTCAGTGAGGGATGTTGTGCCTCGTGGTGGGTCGGCCCTGTGGTCCTCTCTGTGCATTGGCTGCTCTGAGCAGGAATGCCATCCTCGGGACTTGTGGGCCAGGATGTGCTCCACTCTCTCTCCTTCCCTCTGTTTGCTCTTATGTGCGCTGTTCAGACGTGCCCCTCTCCCTGAGCTGTAGCTTCAGTGCTGTCCTCTGAAGTGCATTCTTCTGGGGGGTCAGGGGGATGGAACTGGAGAATGTTTTGTTGTGTATATTTTTTAAAATGATAATCATGCAAATAACAATGAGTACAAAGAAAAAAGAAATGTTCTAAAATTGCTTGTGGTCATGATTGTGCGACTGTTCTTGATATGATTGAACTATTGAGTTGTACGATATGTGGATAAAGTGACAATAAAACTGTTAAAACACAAACAAACTACACACTCAGTAAAGTTCAAAGAAGGACAGTGTTTAACTGGGAAGGGTGATGTCCTTTGGCTGGAATCATGTTGCCATTTGCAGCGGTCTGGGCAACGAGGGCCCGTCTCCGAGCCTGCAGGGCCTCCGACGCTGCCATGTGCGGGACTGACTCCGTCTCCCAGGACTTCTCTCTGTGGGACTTTTGTTTGCACAGTGGCCCTGTTACATCAGTTGACCTTCTCTTGGCTTCAACGCATCATTTACGTATTAAACCCGCCTCTGTTCTCTTGTTAGCCAGCAGCAATTAACAAGGACTCTCGATGCCAACCCAATCATAAACACATGCAGACGGGGGCAGTGAGATCCTGGGTGGACACTTGGCGGTAAGGTGGTCCTGCCAACAGTCACAGTCTTAACAATATAATGACAGAGCACGGGCACATGCTAAGTGCTTTATGCATTATATTTCCTCATCCAAACAATCCTATCAAGCATTATCTTGATCTCCACTTTACAGATAAGTCTTAAGGGGATTACACAACTCGCCCTGGGTCAGGAATGGAGAACTCAGAGTACCAACCTGTCTGACTCGGGAAGGGAACTGACTGTTTTCTTCCTGACACCAGAGTATGCTTATATTTACTGATGGTAACCAGGCCCTGCTGGGCTGGGCAGGAGAGGTGGCCCTGGGACAGAAGGCAGTAGGGGGGAGGATGGGGGTCATAGGCCCTGTTGGAGCCTGGTCTCCCAAGGGATTCTCCCCCTGATCCTGGGTGAAAGTTCCCCAAGTCTGGGTCTGTGTCTGTGATATTGACACCACCTCTTTCTCAGTAGCAAACACACACACACACACACACACACACACACACACACTTCCCCAAAATACCATTTAGGAAGATAACGATCTGGCGTCTCTGTGTGTAACAATGACACTGTCACATCTCTGTGCTCCAGCCAGCGGTCCTGGGCTGGGACTGGCATTGCTCAGAATGGAAGCTTGGACTTTGTGGCCAGTACCTCCTGTGGTCTCCCCCCCACCCCCTGTTCTTTCCCCTTTATCTCTCTGTCCATCTCCCGTCTGTTCCCTGTCCCAAGCCTGTCTAGTGGGGTCTGAACCTGTCCTTCAGGTCCAGGATGGAGACAGAGTGGCCAGATAGACCTGGAGCGGAAGGCCTACGCCATGGCTTAGTTAGCAAGCTTACATTCCCCGTGTCCTCCCCGTGCCCACTGGTGTCCAGCCGAGTTGACTTGGACTCGTTCCGGCGACCCTGCAGGACCCAGTAGAACTGCTCCACTGGGCTTCTGAGACGGCAAGTCTTTACAGGGGCAGACAGCCTCGTCTTCCTCCCACAGACTGGCTGGTGGGTTTGAACCCCTGCCCTTCCAGTTAGCAGCCCCATGCTCAGCCTCTTGCCCCCAGAGCAAACAAAGAACACCAAACTCAAGGCCACCACTCCCAACAACCCTGAAGGGCAGGGTAGAACTGCCCTGGTGGGTTTCAGAGCATAGCTACACATCTTTAGGGGAGTAAATAGCCTCATTGTTCTTCCACGGAATGGCTGGTGAGTTTGAGACAGGCTCCCCTCCCCGCCCGCCCCCCCCATCCTGTCAGAAGTCTGATTCTTAACCCACTGAGTCACAGGGGCCCCATCTTTCTGGCCTCATTCACTGCCCTCAAGTCAATGCCGGCTCATAGTGACCCGACAGGGTGGGGTAGACGTCCCCCTGTGAGTTTCCAAGAGTGTAACTCTATGGGAGTAGAAAGCCCTGTCTTTCTCCCGGGAAGCAGCTGGTGGTTTCGAACTGCTGACCTGGCAGTTAGTAGCCCAAAGAGTAACCACTATGCCACCAGGGTCCTTCTTCCTGTGCAGGGGGATAGAAATGGTTGAGTCAGTGGTCTCCTACTGGGAGCTGCTCTCCTGAACAGTGGTCTCAGGGTGGGGGTTTGGCCTTCAGGGATCAGGGCAGTCAGGGCTAACCAAGCACAGGGGTGGCGGTGGGGTTGGGGGGTGACTCACACTAAGGTTTTCTGTGACAAATGCCCAGATAGCCCCACAAAGGGCCAAAGATCCGCTCCTGGGAGGGCCTTTCATCCTGGCCCCACCCCCCCTCAGGTCTAGCCTCAAAAACAGCACACCCCTCCTGTCCCTCCCCCACCCCCCCTGCTGCCCATTCTGCTGAGCTTCAAACTTCACAAAATACCTTGGTTTCCATTTTCCTAGATCAACACCACTGATTATAAAAATTAAGTTAGCCTGTCCTTTAGGTTGCCGGTAATGAGGTTAGCGCCCCAGATGTGCAGCCCGCCCCACCCCGACCCGCTCTTCTTGACTCACCACTCTGGGAAATGGGTATTTCTAATCTCGTCATCTACACGTTGGCTTCTACTAGAATCAGCCCTTTCATATTTAAATTGCTTGGTTTCTTGAATTGCTGAAAGCCAGGTTTATATGGGAAGTGAGGTCAGGTTGATACAGGGACACCATCACTTCCGCACCCCCACATCCACCCCCTCAACTTCCTGACCTCATTTCCCATCACTCTCCACCTCCCTCACTCAATCCCAGCAACACTGGCCTCCCTGCTGGTCCTCTGCCCCTCTGAGCACACTCCTACCCCAGGGCCTTTGCATGAGCTGCCCACCCTGCCTGGATCTCTCTTCCACGAGGCCCACGTGGACGCAGTTCCTTTATCTTCTTTCAGGGCTTTGCTCTGATCTTACCATCACGAAGGACAGTAGGTTAAAGTGCAGACCTAGCACTGCCAGCCGCCTTCCCGCTTCATTTTTCTCTCCTCAGGCAGGCCGGCCTTCTCCCCATTGGCCGGGGCCTGTAGTCTCCTTAAGGGCCTGGTGGTAGCTTATGAGGTGGGCGGCTAACTTCAAGGTTGCCAGCCCCGCTTCAGGAGAAAGATGAGGAGGCTCTCTACTTCCATGAAGAGTTATAGTCTCAGAACAGGGACTGTAACAGGACCCTGTCCTACAGGGTCGCTATGAGTCGGCAATGAGTTTGGGCTCGTCTCCTTAGTTACGAAGGGACTTTAAGAAGTTTGCGGAAAAATGCAATTGAAAGACAGTGGAATTCATTCCCCTGCTCTTTGAAGCTCCTCCCGTATTTGTGCACCACCTTTTCCTGGTCTAGGGCACCCCGGGGGGCCCAGAGGGAGCGTACTTTGCTTTGTTTCCTGCCTGCCCCCTGTGCTATACAGGGCCTGACGTGCTCCACCCAAACCACACTCCCTGCTGCCCAGTCGATTCCTGCTCAACAGGGCACTATAGGACGGGGTAGAACTGCCCCTGCTCATTTCCAAAACTGGAGTAGAAAGCCTTGTCTTTCTCCAGAGGAGCTGCTGGCGGTTTTGAACTGCTGACCTTGTGATTAGCCCCACACGTAACCCAGGGCCTTCTGACCAGGGCTCCAGCTCATAGTGAGAACTCCATCAACACTGGAGGAGCAGATGGCTGCTTTGTAGAGAGTACGAATCTACACCAAGACCCGCAGGAGAACTCAAGACAGGACAATCTCCATCCCTCCCAGGGAGGGGCTGTGGGAAGACATTTGCACGGGGAGAAGCGGGATGACGGGCCTTTCTCTCAAAAATGTTTAGGATTCTTCAAAATACCTCCCTCTTGACCCCAAGTCATCTTTTGTGTAGATTTTAGAGCCAATGACTAACCCTTCCAGCCCTTAGCCCTGAGAGCGGAGGAAGCTTGGGAAACAGAGTGGCCGCGTGGAGTCACCTATCAGAACCAAGGAGACTGTCGGGGAGGAACTAAAGCTAAGGCCGGGACACAGCCTGCCTAGCTCCTTAGAGGGGTGTGCGTGTGTGTGTGTGTGTGTGTGTGTGTGTGTGTGTGTGTGTG
>NW_022103904.1:26252507-26265903 GCF_000313985.2 Echinops telfairi | reverse complement strand
TGAAATGTACTCGGACTGGCTCACACAGTTCAATCCCCTCAGTCACAGAAACCAGGGCAGGGTGACAGGCCCACCTCAACTGGGCGGCAGTGGTGTGGTGTCTTCGTCACGGGGCATTTAGAAGTGAGGTGTTTCCAAGGAACCGCCTCCGGGGAGCCCCGTACACCTGGACCAGAGTATGCAGAGCGGGGAGGTGCAAGACAAGCAGCGAAACCTCCACGCAGACACCAGAGTCCCGGAACTGGGACAGGAAGTGGCTTTGAAAAGCCAGAGCCACGTCAAAAGCCCCTCTCCAGACTGCGTAAGCTCTCTAAGGATTCGGTTTTTCAATGAAGCGGGGTGATTGGGAGACCTCACCTGTGGCAAGCATTTTGAGAAGCGCATTGAGTACCAGGCTGGCACAGGAAGATTGGGTGACCACAGGCCAGGCAGGCACACAGCAGGCATACCACTGTTTCTTTGGCCTGAGCCCCTGGCCAACATTGTCATCATCACCAAACAGCAGTGGAACCTTTCTCCCCACAACATTCCAGACCGCCACGGCTCATCTGTCAGCGCTCACACACCAGGGAAACACTTCATGGCTGGAGGGAGAGCCACCGTGGAGGGGTGGGACAAACAAACTGTGTCCGTCATCCCTGGCCGTCAGGAATCACAGAATTAGGATTCTCCAGAAGGGGAGCCCAAGACTCAAAGAGGGAGTGAGACCTGCCCTAGGTCCCACAGGAAGTTAGTCAGTCAGGGAAGGTGGATCAGGAGGTGACTTCTGGTCCAAGAGCTTTCGTATGTGACTGGACAGACCCTCCAGGAGAGAGGACACTGTGGGTGCACGTGCACAGCCACCCCCCACCCCCACCCCCGCCCCAGTGAAGGTGTTGGGGAGACCCAGTGCCTGGAACATGCACCTGGCTCCATGTGACCACCTGAGACTTCCTCCCTGGTCTGAGTCCAGGGCAAACTCCCAGTGCCCTCAGCGAGAGGCAGCCAGGCTCAGTCCTTCAGGACTCCAGGATGAGCCTTGTCCAGCTCTCTTGTCCCCAGTCCTGATGGGGCCAGTGTTCCAAGTGCCACCTTGCTGGCCCACGGGAGGGCCCGCGCTTTCACCCCCTCCACCCCCACCCCCACCCCCGGCTGGCTCGGGCTGGCTCTGGGCCAGGTGGAAGTGGTCACAATTGAGGGGCCTTCCCTCACTTCCTTTGTACTGCCCTGTACGTCTGCTGCTGACTCAGGTGGGGTCCCTTTGGTGGCTGGTGGCTGAGGTGACATGACTGGACCCACCCCTCAGGCTTTCCAGAGAGGGAGAGCCCAAAGGAACCCCTGACCCCCACTGTGGTCACCAGAGCCAGTCCTGCGGGGCGTCCTTCTTTCCCACTCTTCTCAGCCCTGGGTCACAGGACTGGCAGGGTCAGTCTCACAGGCCTTAGTCACTGTCTCGTGCCTCTGCAGCCAGTGGCCTTCCAGTTGACCCTGACGCATGGCCACCACACGTGGGACTCAAGGTCAGAGGAGGTTTCTCAGCTTTCTCTTTACTTTTTCAGGTTTATCAGACACAGGGTACTATTTTATTTTTTAATTAAATAATTTTATTGGGGGCTTAGACCTCTGATCACAATCCATACATCCATGGTCTCAAACACATTTGTGCATATGCTGCCGTCATCATTTCCAAAACACTGTCTTTCTGCTTGAGCCCTTGGCACTAGTCTCCTCAGCTTGCTTCTGGACACATGGCCCTGTCCGCGGTCAAATGTGCGTCTCGACTGCACCTGGAGTCGGCTGTGTGCTGTTCAGGGGGCTCTGATCTTCCTTTTCCATACGGATCCCCCCTATCCCGCCACCATTTCTAAAAGGGCGCCTTCTCCACACCAGGTTGCCTCTCTCGTCTCTCAAGTTCCTATGTACCTACAGGTCCCGTGCTGGGGTCTCTGCCACTCAGTCCTTCTCAGCAGCTCCGGGCGCCAACGCCCATTTGTCTTCAGTTTTTTTGGTAACAGTTTTATTGGGATAAAATTCACATATCATCCAATCCAGTAGTTCAATCACATCAAGAACAATCGTTTTAGAATATTTTATTTGTTCTTTTTCTCAGTATAATTAGCACCCTCCTCCCTTCCCCTCCTCCCCTCCCATACCCCATTAAGGAACCATTAATCCAGTTACTGTGGTTATAGATTAGGCTATCCTGAATTTCATGTACAGAAACACATTACAAAAAGCAAAACTAACAACAGTAACAAAAACAGATAAAAATGTCAATCAAAAATGCAGAAAATACTAAAAACTAGAACACATTTAAATAGACCAGAAAGGAGTTCAAGGATAAGGTGTAACATTCCACCCTAACTGCCTTCATCCACACTTCCCAATGCAGGCTGCACCAGACAGACTCTTCTCCTCCCTGCTCCACGGTCAGAGAGCATTCACCAGAGGTTGCATCTGCGGGCACTTCCCATTCACATCAAAAGAAAAACAAAAAAAACACCCCAATTTAAAAAGTCTTAATCTTGGGCAGGCTCCCCTGCAGGACTGTGCGCTGGGAAATGGCATTTGCTCGGTCTGAGATGCTGAACCAGGCTCACCTGAGAAGAGGGCAGAGAGCAGGTTTTTGAGGGCTAAGGTCAAGGGAGCAGGAGACCAGTCAGAGGGGACGTTGGGGGTGTGCTGGAGGCCGGCAGCCTGGACTTGTGGAGGGAGAGGACAGGACGTGAGAGGGGAGCCAACGGAGCCACCGATGCCGACTCCTTGATTTGGGGCTTGCCCAGCACTGGGCACGTGGGCTTGGTCCCAGGCTTGTAGAAGAGAAGCCTTCCAGTCCAAGACGGACAGAAAGCCTCACAGGGCAGGCCTGGCTCTGTCACCCGCTTGTGTTTCTGGCAGGCGCTGGGCAGAGCGGCCAGGTCCTGGGTGAGCAGCGCTACCTGCCAGCAGGAAGCTGATGCGCCCTGCTGTGGGGATTCTCCAGGCCTCTTTTGGGGGAGGCGGGCCTCAAACAGGGCACTTTGGGCCACATCTCCACTCTGTTTACAGCCTGCGGCTGACTCATCACCCCAGCTGTTATGAAAATACCTTTAGTCCAAACAGTGTGGAAATTTCGTCCGAGGGCTTGAGCTGACTCATTTCTCAGCTGGGGCTGGGTTGGGGCAGTGTTTTCCCCGTGGGAAGTCCAGGTGCCCTGGCCATGCTCCCGCCTTCATTCATTCCCGCACTCACTCAGTCATTGAATCAAGCTCCTTCGGTGTGTTGGGAGTCCCGGGGAGGCACAGCGGTTAATGTGCACACTGCAGACTGCCCGGTGGTTTGAGTCTACCCAGGGGCACCTCCAAAGAAAGGTCTGGAAATTTGCCTCTGAGAAATCAGCCATCTGGTTACCCCAAAATAACCAAAGGGCAGTGTCTGCCCAGGGATAACGCTCGGGAGGCCGGAAGGGACAAGAAAGAAGGTTGAACGGAAACGATCAGCACAGGGCGGAAGCAGAATGAGAGATGTCCCATTTGGGGACTGCAATGAAAGTCCCAACCACGAAAGTCACCCACCAAAAGGTGGGTGAGTCGTTGAAGGTCAAACGAGTTGCTTTCCCCGAATCACAATACAAAGGCAAAAGGAACAGAAAGCAAGAAAATGAGCCAGGCAAAACTGTATTATGGGTGTGGAAAACGATGGCAAAGGATCCTGGTGATGGCTGCCCAATGGGGGAGCGGTCACTGGTCTCACTGAGTCGTGTATGGGAAAGGAAAAAATCCGAGTGGTCAAAGGTGGCTGTCTGAGTATCTGCGGCTGCGTTGGCAGGGATCACGCCAAGGAGTGGCTCTCGTCGGCAAAACAGCACTTTCTCACAGGTTAGGAGCCGGAAGCCCGCATTCAGCTCTAAGGAAGCTTCTAGCTCTGTCAGCTGTCGAGGAAAGCCCCTGGTGCTTCTGTCCCTACTTCCTTGGAGAACTCCACGTGACGTCCATCTGCCCCATCTCTCTTCTGCGGGCTTGTTGACCAAACCCAACCCGGACCCACAGCAACTATAGGGCCTGTAGTCTGCAAATCCTTTAGGATCCTCGTCTTTCTCCCATGGAGGGGCCGGTGGGTTTGAACTGCTGACCTTGTGGTTGAGTCCATTGTTTACCAGATAGCCTCACAAAAGCGGCTTATTTAGTCTCATGTTTTCCTCTTTTTTGGTTTGACTCTCTTCTGTATCTCAAAAGGAGCCCTAGTACCGTAATGGTTATGAGTTGAGGTGTGAGCTGCAGGGCCAGCAGTTTGAAACCACTGACTGCCCGAGGGAGGCAGACAGGGCCTTCTACTCCCAGAATGAGTGACAGTCTCAGACTCACACGGGCAGTCCTCGTCTGTCCTATATGCTCGCTGTGATTGGCATCAACTCACTCAATGACAGTGAGTTTGGGTGTTTTGGTTTTTGTGTGTTTGGTATCTCAAAAGGGTTTAATTCAAGATATACCCTAATCCTACTTCATCAACATAACAATGACAGCCCATTCCTCAATGGGATTTTTAAATGATTATTAATCATTTTATTGGGCACTCTTACCGATATTATAACAATCCATAATTCAGGTACATCAAGCATAATTTGACAATGGCTACCACCATCAGTTTTAAAACACTGTCTTTCTTCTTGAACTCTGTGCTATCAGCTCCCTTTCCAAATGGGGTTTTGACTTCAGTCATCTCCCACTGCCGCGGGCTGGATTCCGACTCACATCCACCCTATTGGGCAGAATGGAATCCTGGTAGCACAGTGGATGGTGTGGTGGGCTGCTAACCAGAAGGTCAGGAAACCCACCTTCTTGCTGCTCCTTGAGAGAAAAATGAGACTTTCTACTTCTGAATGATTTATAGTCTTGGTAACCCACTAGGACAGACCTACTTTGTCCTATAGGGCTGTGATACATCCACATCCACTCTTGAGGCAGTGAGCTACAGGCAGAGGAGAACGGCTCCCTTGGGTTTCTAAGGCAGTAGTACATTGTTACAGGAGCAGACAGCCTCATTTTTCTCCCGAGGACTGGCTTGGGGGCCTTGAACCGCTGACCTTGTGGCTAGCAGCCCAACTCATATACTAATGCACCCCAGAACTCCTTACCACAGGCATAGAGGCTCGGACTTACAACACATAGTTTCAGAGGACATAATTCAGTCCAGTGGGCTACCTATATTTTTATAACAAAAAACAGACCCCCAACCCCCACAAAAAAACCCAAGGGAGACAGTTCTACCCAGATACACATGATGTTGCCAAGCGTCAGAATAGACGACTGTGTGGGGAGCTGAGCCCCGAGGCCTGGCTGGCCGAGAAGAGAGAACAGAGCTCTCAGATCCTCAAACAGCTGAAGGATCTGTGCAGGTAGGTGAGATGTGGGGAAGATGGAGGCTTGAAAGGGGAGGGAGGAGCTAAGCTTTGCGGGGGTGGGGGTGGGAGCACACATCCTGGCCCTGCCTGCCCGTCCACCTGGGAGTTCTTGGCTGGATGGAAACCCTGTCCACTTACCATAATCGTGACCAGATGTGACCTGGCGTGACTCTCGGTTGTGAGGGAAGAAGGACGAGAGGAAGAAGTGGAAGACAGACCCTATCCTTATAAAGGACCTGCTTCACGCCAAGCCCAGGGCCTCATGCCTCGCATCCAAGAAGCCCGGCTCCATGCCCCGTGAGGCCGTGTGGTGCCAGCACCACCGCCCCCACATCTTCCTTATAGGGGTGCTGTGAGGGCCAAATGAGATGACGCAAGCCTGGGCACATGGTAAGTGCTCAACGAACGGCCACTCGTGTTCCTATAAACAGTAATGATAGGGCCAGCGTTTCCTGAGCACACACCGTCCCAGGCACTGGGCTACGGCTTGCCTCTACGGCTTGCCTCGCACAAGGCCTTTACTCTTCCATTTAGAGGCAAGGTTTCTTTCTTTTTCTTTTTTCCATCTCATTTACAGATGGGAGACATGCAGTAACTGGCTCAGGGTCACAGGAGGAGGAACAGCAGGACCAGAAGCCCCACCCAAGCAATATGATGGACGCACCCAAACCCACTGCACTGAGTCCACGGAGAGGGTGGCCCTGCCCCGGTGGGGTTCCCATTGGGATTTTGAATCTTTTCAGAAGCAGGTGACCTGGTTTTTCTTCCATGGAGCGGCTGGTGGGTCTGTACTGTTCATCTTTGGGTTAACTGCCTTATTCTTCACCTCCCGTGTCACCATGGCTCCTGATATTGGGTACCAAACCCAAATCTACTGTCCTCAAGCTGAATCCAACTCACAGAGACAGTCGAACGGCACTATGTGGAAGAGCTTCATTTTGTTATGCAGCGAAAGCTAGGTTCAATTGTGATAAGTGGATTAAATGCCAATAAAACTAATGAGAACAAAGCTACATCATATGTTAAGACAGACATCTGACTGATGTTGGATGGTAGGCTGTGCGCTTTCGTCACCGTAGTTGCTGCTCCAACTTACGTACAAATTCAACAGCAGGACAGATTGAGGAGCGGAACTCATTTGTAATTGGGAACTGCCTGTCTATAATATGGTGTCCATACAATGTCCAAATCACATAACATCCTACCTCACCGATGCATGGTGCATGCTAAGCAATGCGTGACTGTGTATTAACTCAGCCTGACAGCCTGTGTTTAACTCGGTGCTTCCCAAAGCTTGGTTGCTTTCTGAGCCTTACGCATACTTCCCAGGAACCCGTATGAAGATCAGGCTTGAAAGCTCTTACCATCTGAAGCCACTGAGGGCTTTCCACCCTGGTGTTGTGCGTCTCACACTGACTTCTGGGAGCAGCCTGGGGCCACCTGGTTTGAAAAATAGTTGCCTTGGAGTTGGCTCCGACTCATGGCAACCCCGTGTGTCCATGTTTTTGATGGCTGATTCTTCAGAAGTAGGTGTGCCTAGGACGCCTTCCACTGCACCAGGAGCCTCTCTGTGTTTCAGGGCATCTCTGCGTGGACTTGAACCTCCAACCTTTTGCTTAGCAGCTGAGCTCACTAATGGTTTGTGCCATCTAGGAACCCTGGTCTGATACTCCTGTATTGTTCCTCTGTTCCCTCACTCAGCTGACAGACGCCCCCTGAACTCCCAAAGACTGAAGGCAAAGCTTTCCAGAGGGGGCTAAGACACAGTTTCTGTGTAAGGATCACATGGGGGAGACAGAACAATGTGCTCAGAAGTTCCAGGGCCTGTGGGCTCCCCGTAGATAGCCCCAATTCAGCCCGAGAGCCAGGGAAGATTTCCTGGTTGGCTAAATTGGCCATGTGCAGGCCTTTGGGGTGTCGGGCGGCAAGAAAAAAATTTGCCTCACAGCAGAAAAGTATGAGTTCCTCAGATCAGGGCAGGGAAGACTTTTTCTGCTGTTTGGATATTAACATCCTTCTTGGGCCACACTGGTCAAACGTATGGCTAATTTGCTCCGGATGTGATGGCTAGCACTGCTTCTCTTTGGTGAGAGATGTGATGTTGGCTGGTATTGATGATTTGTGGGGCCTGATGTGGCCTGAGAGGTGGAAGTCCCCCTTCTCTGATCTCGAGTCTAGAGGTGGAGATCACTGAGTTAGTTCCCTCGCTGTTCCCACTGAGTGTGTTCTCAGAATGCTCTTTGGTCGCCCTGTAAATCGCAGGTCACTGGGGCAAAGGGATTCTTATCTCCGGACCAGCGGTGGCTGCTCTGTCGGATTCCAACCCGCTTTTCCTGGGCTGCCTGCAGCTGCACACGCAGTTCAGCATTCCTGACGGCTTAACGTGTGTCTTCCTCGGACTGCCTCTGGAACCAGTTACGTACAACACCTATAACGTTCGCCTGGCCCCTCGTGGGTTAGGAAGAGTCCGGTCTGTGATGTGGGGCCAGGTGGTCAATCGACCTGAGAGCCAGGACGATGTCTCTGCTTGAAAATGATCTTTTCAAAGGGGAGGACCAGGGCGCGTCCTGGCCCCTGGTGGAGGGGCGGCTGAGGACGGGTTATACGTGTGGAGCCACCCGAGCACGGCCTGCCCTGATTGCCAGGGCTGTCAGGAGCTCGTGAGCAGAGTCAAGGCCCTGAGTTTCAAGAGGGGTCGGAAGCTTCAAACCCCGCTTTCCCTGTGGGAGAAGGATACGGCGGTCTGCTCCCGGGAACCCCTTGGGGAGGCCCCACCATCCTACAGAACTGGGACGAGCTCAGGCCAATGGCTGCCTTTGTTCGGTTAGGGGAATGCTGGCAACCAGCTGATGGCGTCCATGTGCCCGCACAGATGGGGGTGCCTGATGTGATGTCACCCTCTGAGGTGGCATTTGCCCGGGGCTGCTGCCCTTGTGCAGTGGAAGTGAGCTCTGGGCTCCGGTCACTTTAAGGCTTTCAAGCAAAGACAGGGTGAGCGGGGTCACCGTAGTCTTGTATCCAAGATCCAGGAGACTCCACACGTGGTGCTAGAATTGCCAAGGCTAGTCACAGGAACCCTCAAATCCATTCGCTGAGATTCCTGAAATGTTCAAAAGGAGACAAAGGAGGCTGGCACCTCCACCGAGGGAACTGTGCAATACACGCAGGGGCTGCAGCCAGCGTGCATTGGGCTCTGGGGTTTGCAGGCTCGCCTGACCCAGCTTAACCCCCAAGCCCTGGCCAGGAAGATCTCCTCGTTGCTCTGGGTCCAGCCAGGGTGCTGATGCTCATCCCTAAGGGCAGAGCCTGCTCGGGGTCCCTGGGAGGTCCTGGTTCCCCATGGATATAGTGCAGCCGGGACATTGCTTCCTGCAGGGACACAGGGCACTGCGTGCTGCCGGGCACTGAACTGAGAGGCAGTGGGGACTCGGATACACGGCTCTCAGGGAGTTTACCAGAAGGAGGGGCCAGTGCTGGGTGGGCCCTGGGTGGTTGTGGGCATGGAGGAGCCCAGGTGTGGCAGGCCCTCTGGGGATGGGGCTGCTCCTGGTGGACGTGGTGGTAGGTCACTGAGGGACCAGAGCTGGCCCCCGCTGAAATTAAGTCGATGCAGACTCATTGCAACCCTATAGGTCAGGGTAGAACTGCCCCTGTGAGTTTCCAAGACTAACTCTGCTTATGGGGGTAGAAAGCCCCTTCTTTCTCCCGCAGAGCGACTGCTGGTTTCAAACTGTCGCCCTTGTGGACCGAAGCCCCTCGTAACCACTATGCTACTAGGGCTCCGAGAGCTGGCCAAGGGGAAGGAAATGACAATCCTGTCACAGTACGTGGCCAGACCCAATTCTGAGTTCATAAGCAACACCTGCAGGGACTCCCAGCTCTCCCTCTGAAATCAGTTTCTTCCCAGGCAGGCAGCCCAGCAGGAACCCCTCTGCTCCCCAAACGCTGCAGCCTACCCAGATCAGCTTTGTACAGCGCTGTAACCCAACACAGCTTCTGCCAAAACAAGATAAAGCTCTCGCCATGAGAACGCCCTAGGACGGGTGGCTCTGGTGTGTCCCTGCCTGGAGAGCCGGGCTCTTGCGGAAAGGCCGGCTCGGGTGCGAGCTGTCCTAGGTATGGGCCATCCTCGATACCAGCCTTGCCTAGAAGCTATCCCTGCCTGCCATGAGGCCCAGCAGCCAGTCCTGAGACCTGCCAGCTTCTGGCCCCTCCAGAATCTGTCCGACAGACGGCCACCGGCCGAGGCTGCAGGCCAAGGGTAGTTAGAGCAGGTGGACAGTGGCTTGGGCACCTGTACCAGGAGGGCCGTGCCACTCTCAACAGGGACGAGGCCCCGCCTCTCCCTCTGAGCCACCCCTACCCCCCAGCCCCTCCAGCTTTGCAAGGACCCTGGGGCCTGGGGTGTGGAAGCTCAGACCCAGATGGGCCTACCCCTCCCGAGGCTACACTCGGCTCATTTCCTCCTCGTGAACTGGGGAGGACGTGCCCACCTTCGCAGGTGAAACGAGTGCCCGGACAACAGGTGCTCCACAGAGGCGGATGGCATCAAAGGCAGTGGTTTGTCTATTAAACGTATCTATTTTGTGACGGAGGTTGTGGCCATTGGGAGCAGGTGGGGCAGTGAGGGACAGAGCCAGAGGCCTGGGAGGTGCCCGGCAGCAGGTCCTACCTGTCACCTGCTCTGTGTTAGGAGCGCTGAGCGGCAGCCCCCACCCCTCAGCCCCCAGCACACTGTGCCCAAGAGGTGCGCTCCCCGCACTATTTCCCAAGGGGGTGAGTAAGACAATCGGTAACAGCCATGCCCCCCATGTGTCCTGAGCTTCACCCGGCATAGCGAGGTGTGGAGAGGTGGCTCGGCTCACGGCAGCGGGCTGGGCTGGGGTTCTGCCAGGGGCTGCCCTGAAGCGTCATTTGCTCATCAAGTTTCCTTAGAAAGCACGCTCTGGGAGAAACCTCGGTGGGAGCCAGTGGTTACTGCGCTGGCTGCTAAGGGCAAGGGGGTGGGTGGTGGGTGGAGGATGAGTCTGTCCCGAGGCACCTCAGAAGACAAGCGACGTGTTCTACTTCTGGGAACCAGCCACTGGACATCCCCGGGCGCAGTTTCGCCCGATGCACGCGGGGCTGTGACTTAGTCACCTTTATGATAACTGGGTGCTGGTTCTGTGTGCAGATGAGGACTGTGTGCTGATGGGGTCTGTGTGTGCTGATGGGTGTGTGTGTGTGTGTGTGTGTGTGTGTGTGTGTGTGTGTGTGTGAGAGAGAGAGAGAGAGAGAGAGAGAGAGAGAGAGAGAGAGAGAGAGAGAGAGGAGAGAGCGCCTTCCAAAGACTTTGCAGAACTTGGGCCTGAGCTGAAAGGGATGGGTGGCGAGCAGGGCGGGTGCAGAGCCCCGCTGGCCTCCCACGGACCCTCGGTTGGCCGACTCCTGGTGTAGTTGCTGCTCTTCCAGCAAAGGTTTTTTTTTTTTTTTGTGGCTTTCTTCCCTGTTTTAAAATTTTTCTAATTAAGTAAAAACAAAACAAAACACCCTTTTCTTCCCTTACTAATATATGAGTTCCCCATTTCATATTTTCCCTCTCTCCTTCTTTAAGCTCAAATCTCACTGTCATTCTTTCAACAACCCTTAAAATAAAAATAGCCATCGTCAGACACATTATCTCCTTCTTCCACTCCAGGGCCCTGTGAGGAAGCTTGGTCATGTGCCTGCGTTTTCAGATGAGGAGATAGTCAGATGCTGCTAGAACCTTGGCCAAACTTTACCTCTCCTACTTGTCCCCTGGCCTTAAAGGCACCGGGCCCTTGGGGCCCTTGCTGGGCCCCAGGGAGGAGGAAGGCTGGGGGAGGGGCCTGTGGGAACCCCACGGAGAGATGAGAGGGCTGCCTGGGGAGGCCTCCAGAGGAGGCGCCTTGGAATCAGGAATGCTGAGGGAACATTTTCTGGGGAGGAGGGAAGCAGGGGAGACCAGGAACTTCTCTGGAGAAAAAGCATGTGCAAAGGTCTGGCGATGAAGGGAAGGGTGCCCAGGGTGACTGGAGTGAGGATGTCTGTGGAGGGGAAGGTCAGAGTTTGGATCCAGAGTGGTGGGGGGGTGACGGGCAGTGGGGGTGTGTGTCTCAGTGTCCCTGTGTTGGCTGTGTAACACAAACACCACCAGCGGGTGACTCTGAAGAGCAGAAATGTGTTTTCTCACACTGCTGGAAGCTGGATGTCCTGGTCGGACCCCTACTGTGTGGCTGCTGTCTTTGTCTTCAGCCCTGAGCATCCCTGGCTTCTCTGTCTGGCTCCACGGCCTCTTTTTCTCCGCTGGGTGTGCAGCCTCCTTGTCTAATCTGCCCTCTCTAGAACGCAGAGGTGGTTCATTTTAGAATCCACCCTCCTTGGATATGAGCTAATTGACATAACAAAGAAAACGCTATTCACAAACGGCATCAGGATACTTCCAATACATCTTTTTTGGGGGAATGGCTTCCTTCAAAACAGGGATGACAGGCTCAGATGGTCTCTGGCCACTCACTAGGCCGGCAGGGAGGAGAGCCAGGGTCAGGAAGACCGAGGACACGTACGGGGTCCAACGTTAGCTAGGATGGACGCTTGGCCCTGGGGGAGAGGAGTCCAGGTCTGGGCCTGGTGTCTGGGCAAGGGAGCTTGGAGGCTGAGGCTTGGGGGCCCCAAGGGGGCTTGGAGGCTGAGGCTTGGGGGCTCCAAGGGGGCTTGGAGGCTGAGGCTTGGGGGCTCCAAGGGGGCTTGGAGGCTGAGGCTGGTGTCAGGCACGATGGTGCTCGTTGTGACCTCCGGTGACCCCTGCACAACAGAAGGAAACACCGCTGTCCCGTGCCAGCTCTACAGATGCGAAGTCAGAGCCCAGCACGGCAGCCTCTGCGTTTGTCCAGGGCCGTTCCCTCTATTTTCCCAAGGGGGCTTCAGCAGCCAGTCCTGAGACCTGCCAGCTTCTGGCCCCTCCAGAATCTGTCCGACAGACGGCCACCGGCCGAGGCTGCAGGCCAAGGGTAGTTAGAGCAGGTGGACAGTGGCTTGGGCACCTGTACCAGGAGGGCCGTGCCACTCTCAACAGGGACGAGGCCCCGCCTCTCCCTCTGAGCCACCCCTACCCCCCAGCCCCTCCAGCTTTGCAAGGACCCTGGGGCCTGGGGTGTGGAAGCTCAGACCCAGATGGGCCTACCCCTCCCGAGGCTACACTCGGCTCATTTCCTCCTCGTGAACTGGGGAGGACGTGCCCACCTTCGCAGGTGAAACGAGTGCCCGGACAACAGGTGCTCCACAGAGGCGGATGGCATCAAAGGCAGTGGTTTGTCTATTAAACGTATCTATTTTGTGACGGAGGTTGTGGCCATTGGGAGCAGGTGGGGCAGTGAGGGACAGAGCCAGAGGCCTGGGAGGTGCCCGGCAGCAGGTCCTACCTGTCACCTGCTCTGTGTTAGGAGCGCTGAGCGGCAGCCCCCACCCCTCAGCCCCCAGCACACTGTGCCCAAGAGGTGCGCTCCCCGCACTATTTCCCAAGGGGGTGAGTAAGACAATCGGTAACAGCCATGCCCCCCATGTGTCCTGAGCTTCACCCGGCATAGCGAGGTGTGGAGAGGTGGCTCGGCTCACGGCAGCGGGCTGGGCTGGGGTTCTGCCAGGGGCTGCCCTGAAGCGTCATTTGCTCATCAAGTTTCCTTAGAAAGCACGCTCTGGGAGAAACCTCGGTGGGAGCCAGTGGTTACTGCGCTGGCTGCTAAGGGCAAGGGGGTGGGTGGTGGGTGGAGGATGAGTCTGTCCCGAGGCACCTCAGAAGACAAGCGACGTGTTCTACTTCTGGGAACCAGCCACTGGACATCCCCGGGCGCAGTTTCGCCCGATGCACGCGGGGCTGTGACTTAGTCACCTTTATGATAACTGGGTGCTGGTTCTGTGTGCAGATGAGGACTGTGTGCTGATGGGGTCTGTGTGTGCTGATGGGTGTGTGTGTGTGTGTGTGTGTGTGTGTGTGTGTGTGTGTGTGAGAGAGAGAGAGAGAGAGAGAGAGAGAGAGAG
>NW_022103904.1:26246801-26252407 GCF_000313985.2 Echinops telfairi | reverse complement strand
GGGGGCGGAATGCCCTGAGAAACCAGCTTCCTGTCTGCAGCTCTTTCCAAGGCTCCATGGGAACCGACAAGCCAGGGAAATTCATCTTTATAGCAGGGACCTCCCGATAAAGTAGCTTATCACACTATCTTCCTGAAATTCTTATTTATACAAACGTGTCAATGATTCATACAGTTTAAACTGTGGTGGTTCTCAGTCCTGGCTGCTCAGAAGAATCAGCTGAGAGGAGGGGTAGGGGGGAGTAACAGAGAGAGCGAAAGTGTGTGTGAAAGTAACGACCATTGTTTTAATAAAAATGATATAAGCTTATTCGAAAAAGGGCCCCAAAGCAAAGCACCAAACGACACAGAAAATCCACAACTCCCCCTTATTAGAATGCCAGCTTCTGGGGTACCCAGCACCCCGACTTACTGACTTCACCTTTGGTGAAGGTCACTCAGGCTGCTCTCAGTGGGCGTGAGACGCAGGGAACGTGGTGAGACACACAGGTCTCTGCTGCTGCTGCCGTTGCCGGGTGCTGGTCGTCCAGTCAGCCTACGCCGGGCCCCACGGTGACTCATCCCGACCACAGGCAGCAGATTCAAGCAGCGGTGGTCCACAGGGTAGGTTTTATGCTCAACTTCTGATAGTGACCTAGGTGAGGATTTGCAGAGCCGATGATCAGTTTCACCGTCTACAATTCATACACATTCTGATTCAACTCACCCATTGCAATCCCCTCAGTGTACCATCACGCATCCCACCTCCTCCTGTCTCCTGTGTCCCTCCCTCCTCTCCTAACCCTCTGGACGTTGTCTTTGGGTCTTGGTTGATTAAATGCTAACACCACGTGAGTTCTGCTCTGGACCCGAGAGGTGACTGAGGGCCAAGGTCTTTGGTGCCCCACCAATCTCCTTCAGAGGGGTGAGCCTGGTTTTCTGGTCTCCATGAGCAGATGGCCCGGCCTTTCTTCCTAGGCTCTCTTAACTGAAAGCTCTGATGAAACCCGCTCAGCATCATAGCAACACATGCTCCCTCCCACACCCACACCCCCCACTGACATGTTCAGTGGCTGCTCATGAGATCCACTGGGTCTCCAGCATGGGCGGTGAGAATCCTACCACCGAGCCATCACCCAAGCCCCAGACCGCTGCTATCGAGTGCTACATAGGGTCTGTACGGCTGTACATCTTTACTGGGGCAGACAGACTCATTTTACTCTCTCTGAGGCGCGGGTGGGTTTGGACCCGTAACCTTGGGGCTAGCAGTCCGACATCTGTCTCCAGCACTTCCTTCCCGGCCTTGTGTGTCCGTAGGGAGAAAGACAAATGTTGTAACTGTTAGGTGCTGCCGGGTCAGTTCTGACTCACATGGACTGACAGCACAACAGAATGAAACACTGCCGGCCTCCCCATCATCACAATGGGTTACTTTAAGCCCAGTGCAGCCGCCACTGTGTCCGTTCAGCTCCTTGATGGCCTTCTTGGCTTACACTAGAAAACGTAGACCAGAAAAATGGAAACATTGTACACATTGCCCCCCCCAGCCCCCCAGGTGAACATTGAGCAACTCCCTCTGACCTTCTGAGTTAGTGCACCCAGTGGTGTTGCCTGGGAAGGTTCTCTAGTCACAGTGAATTTCTTTGTGAAAGCAGTTTGGCTCAAACCTTGTTTTTTGTGGTGGCTGATTTAGGACAGCAGCATTCTGGCTGTGGCATTTTGTTTCCTGCTTGGGGAAAATGCTGCAGAAAATGTTGTGATGTTGAACACAGCTTACAAGGACAGTGTTAAGGGAAAAACTCAAGTGTTCGAGTGGTTTTCTCATTTCAAAAAAGGTGAAATGTCGCTTGATGATCAGCCTTGTTCTGGATGTCTGTCAACTTCCTGAATGGAAGAAAATGTCGACTCGTAGTGCATCTGGAGTTTGTTGCACGTCAGACTGTTAATTACGCTTTCTATTTAGAAGTTCTGAAAAGATAGCCTAACAGCGTGTGACAACAAAGGCCTGATTTGTGGCAGACAGGGGACTGGTTTTGCTATCACAACCATGTACCTGCTCACACAGCCATCTCAGTGCGCCAGTTTTTAGCAAAATACAGCATGCCCCTCTTGCCCCACACATCTGCCTCACCTGATCTCGCTCCTTGTGACTTCTTTTTGTTTCTGCAAATGAAGCGGCACATGAAAGGACAGCAATTTAAATATGAAGAAGAGGTGAAGAGAAGAAATGAGGGAGGTGCTGTCAGCCATCCAAACAGATGAGTTTGAAAAATGTTTCCAAGAATAGAATCATAGATTCGACAAATGTGTTGTGTGAGGGAAAGTACTTTGCAGGTGGTAAGGTTGTTTTGTGAAAAAATTTAAATACATAGCTTTTGGGGGGGTGGTGTGGGGAGAAAATCCAGGGGGTTTTGGGCATCCCCTTGTAGACCCAAATAATTTTAGAAGATAGACTTGTACACCTATTATTTTAAATGAAAGTATTTAATTTTACTTGTGTAAAACTGGGGGTGGGGTGGGGTTCAACTGTTGCAAAAAATGCCGAGTCAGATAGTTTTTTATTTTCTAAAAGAGATCCTGGTTTATAATAGATTTCTACAAGGTTAAGAAAAATGATTGGGAGACTCATTAAGAGATGGGAGTCTACCAATTTATAAACTATCAATGGCTCATGAGGGAGGGGGGAGCGGGAAGGGAGGGGAAAATGAGGACCTAATGGCTGGGGGTTTAAGTGGAGAGAAAATGTTTTGAGAATGATGTACAAATGCGTTTTACACAATTGATGTATGAGCCCCTAATAAAATGTTTAAAAAAAAAAAAAGAGATGGGAGACTTGGGAGGAAAAGACTATGGTTTACTCTCAGCAGGCTCAATACAGTTTTTAAAATTTTAAAACATTTTGTATGTCATAAACAGGACGAAGAAAAACAAAACCAAATCCTCTCGGTGAGGGAGACCATCAGCCATTGTGATGTCCAAGGACCAATAGTTTCTCAGTTTGAAGATGCTAATATTTTTACTCTGTCAAGGTTTATAACACACTCTTGTCATGTGCCCATACTTCTAGTGCTAGTCCTAGTTCAGTATTTAAATAGATTCAATTCTATTTTTTTTCTCTTAATCATTTTATTGGGACTTGTACAATGCTTATCACAATCCATACATCCATTGTGCCATGCACATTTGTACATTTTCAATTCTATTTTTAAGCCACATTTTTGTCCCGAGGTTTTACTGTTGTTTTTTCCTGGAAAGCCTTTATTATGGGGACACGGAATCCCTGGAGACCACCTTCCTCCTGGAGGCCAGGGTGTTGGTCAGCATCTCTGACTTTCTCTTGGTGTGGCCCCGCTCTCTTCTTGCTGGACTTGAGAGCCTGTTTGTGGTCGGAGACTTGGAGCAGCTAGCTTGCTGGTATGCCGCTCACAGAGGTGAAGCTACACATCTCCCTGAACAAACTTAAAGAGTCGTCGTCACCACTGCAGGTGTCTCGTCTTGCTCACATTCTCGGTTGCCTGGTGGCCTTGCTGAGGCTCACAGCTGGGGCTGCCACTCTCCAATGGCCGCTGTGGCCTTAGGGCCATCCTGAGTTCTGCATTCTGAGTGATCTCTTGGTTGTGTCTGGACTTTGAAATGTCATCCTCTCTACACACACACAAATGCTGCGTTGATCATGGACAGGCTGGTGTATTTTATAGTCTTTGAGCTTTTTCACAAATCTAAGCTGTAGAAAAATTATGCAATGCACATGATTATCTACAGAAATGCCAAATAATTTTGTCAGTGGCATACACGGGTGATTGCAGCCCTGTAGGTACTGATCAGTTTCACATCTGCATGTAGATTTCTGCATTTTTCATTCACCGGCCCTCCCCTCTGTGTGCATGTGACCTTTCCACGGAACCATGCAAGACCCAGCCCGCCGCCCTTGAGATTCAGTCTCGCAGTGACTCCTGGGCAGGCAGGGCTCCCGCAGCACACAGCTTCACCTTTCGCTCTGGACAGCAATGGGCTCCAGTGGGGAGCAGCCCAGTGCCTACCCCACAGGCGCCCCCAGGGCTCCTTCCCTTGGGACCAGTTGTCACATGTGCCTTGTTTCCGGTGAGCTGAGTCAACTCTTTGATGTATCTTCATTTCATATTGTAAGAGTCATGAATTTACCTTGTAATAGTTAGCTAAATTTCACTGCTGAGTTGTTTAAAAAAACAACAACAGTTCCTAGGAACGGTTTTCCTTGACTCTGTCCGTGTTACCTATGCATTTGAACAACATTGTTGGCTGTAATATTCTTGGATCCCCTTTTCCACCCAACTCTGAAGACGCAACTTCTTAGGTCTTCTGGTACCAGGTGTTGCGGTAGGAACGTCTGAGGCCAGGTGGATTTTTTTAGCCTTTAGTCCATGACTAGGTTTTTCCTCCATCTCCAGCTGAATTGGGGGCGGGGGAGGTGGGAGATTCCAGCCCCAAGTTCTAATATGGAAAGATTCCGTGGGAAAAATATGGAATGATTCACGAAGCATCAGAAGATGGAAAGAATATATAGGATCACTGTAACAAAAAGAGTTGGTTCACATTTAACCATTTCAAGAGGTAGCATGTGATCGAGAACAACAGAATTGAAGGAGGAGTCCAGGCGGCACTGAAGCTGTTGGTGAAAATGAGGCTCCAGGAATTGATGGATTTCCAACGGAAATGTTTCCACGAGCTGATGCGGCACTGGAAGCACTCAATAGTCTATTCCAAGAAATTTAGAAGGAGGCTACCTGGCTACCTGACTGGAAGGGATCCATATTTGTGCCCATTCCAAAGAAAGGTGACCCAACAGAATGTGCAAATTATCAAACAATAGCATTAATATTACATGCAAGTAAAATTTCGCTGAAGATGCTTAAATAACTGACATACATGGATAGGGTGCTGCCAGAAATTTAAGATTGGATTCAGAAGAGGATCTGGCATGAGGGAGATCAGTGCTGACATCAGCGGGATCTTAGTTGGAAGCAGAGCATACTAGAAAAATGATTCTTAAATTAACTATACAAAGACAATCTACCATGTGAATCATAAAAAACAAAACAAAACAAGGAAAAAGACCCTCACAAACCTATGGGTAACATTAAGAATGGGAATTCCAGAACACTTAGTGGTGCTCATGTGAAACCTGTACATAGACCGCGCAGCAGTGGCTCAAACAGAACCAGGGGAAACCGTGTGGTCTCGACCCCGGAGAGGCGTGAGTCAGGGCTGTATTCTTTCACTCTATGCATTACATCTGCATTCTCAGCAAATTATCTGAGAATCGGGACCTATTAAAGAGACATAGAAAGAGAAGGTTAGAATAGGATTAGACGGAGATTAGCTGCAGTGTACAGATGATACGATGTTGCTTGCTGAAAGTCAGGAGAACTCAAAACACTTGCTGATGAAGAACAAATAAAATCACCATCAGCTGCTCCAGTGGAGAAAAAGATGAGGCTTTCTAGTCTTGTAGAGTTACAGTCTCTTGATGCCCCTCACTGGCCCATGGCCCTGCGGGGGACAACACCAGTGACACAGTGTGGGAATTGCGCCTGATCTGACCCCGCCACGCCGAGGCAAGGCACTGGGGGGTGCAGCGGAACAGCAGGG
>NW_022103904.1:26236900-26242335 GCF_000313985.2 Echinops telfairi | reverse complement strand
CGGTCCGGCGCCATCTTGTAATGGCGTCCACAGATACCCATATAAAAATTTTAAAAGAGAGTGATAAAAGGATGTATTGCTTTGGGCAAATTTGCTACAAAAGATCTCCTTAACGTGTTAAAGAGCAGAGCTGTCAAACTGAGGACTGATGTGTGCCTGCCCCAAGCCATGGCATTTGCAATTGCCTCAAAGGCATGTGAACATTGGCCATCGAACACTGACCTTCTTTGGAAGACCAAAGAAGAACAGAATATTCCGTACATAGCCAGAAGAAGAAAAGAATCTGTCTTGGAAGAAGTACAGCCAGAATACTTCCTGGACGTGAGGTGCTTTGGACATGTTGGGAAATGGCAGCATGCTTGGGCAAGAAGAGGGCCAGGAGGAGGAAGACGTCAACAAGGTGTCGTCAACCAGGTGGACTGACACAGTGGTGGCCACAATGGGCCCAAACACTCAAGTGTGCAGCTGGCCCGGGGCCTGAGCAGTGCTTCATTCTTTTGTACACAGGGTTGCTGTGAGTCGCAGCCAACTCAAAGGCACCCAACAACATTATAGCACCCAACACGGAAAATGTGGGTTCTATAACAATCATCTTCCAATTATTTAAATTTGTTTGTTCCTTTTCTCTGAATTCATTGTGATTCAATAAATTGTGATTTTAATGCGAATGAATTGCTTTTCAGCTACGGGTACTCCACTCTTCAGATGAGCAGTGGGGCTGTTTGGTTCTCGCGTTTCTGCAACACTGCAAGCTCCCAGTGCTTCCAATGCTGTTGTGTTTATAGCTCTTCTCTGTGCTGTTGTCTTGTTTTTAAAGTTTTATTGGCACTTCATCCACATGTCATACAATTCAGTGGTTCAATCATATCAAGAAGAGTTGTACAATCATGACCACTGTCAACTCTAGAATATTGTCTTCTTCCTGTACTCATTGTTATTTGTGTAATTCTTTCTTTTTAACTGTGGCAAAACAACACAACACAACAGTCTCCAGTTCAACAACTTCTACATGTGGAATTCAGTGCCCTTGATTATACTCTTCTTGTTGTACAACCATGATTGCTATCCCTCTTCCAAATTATTCGCCACCATGAACTTAAACTCAGTGCCCCTAAGCAACAACTCTTCCTCTTCACCCACGGGACCATAGGTCAAGTTTGTTTTCTTCTTCCTTTATTTTTTGTAGTCTCCTTGATATAGTAGTCAGGTATCATACACTTCCATAATTAAATTGCCTTTTAAATGAGTTGTATATGATCATCACAATCAGTTCTTTAAAAAAAATTCTACACACAGTTCTAACACTCTCTCCCGAATTCCACATTCACTGTTTGCTCCCCAAGGGCCTCCCCTTTCCCTTCTTGAGAAACCTTTGCATCAGTTTTTGTCTCTTTGCATCCACTCCTTCTGTGCTTCATATATTGGGATACCTAACAGCAACAATAAAACACAAAAACAAGACAGAAAGAAAATAATAATAGAAGGATAAAAATAAGGTGTAAGAAATAAAAGATCACCAACAATATTTTAAAAGCAAGAGAAGAAATTTCGGTTGGGGAACAATCGAGAAATATTTTAGCCTAAAGCAAATTCAGGTTGGGTCAAGAGGGAGGTCAACTGACCAAGTATCATATTATCCAAGATTCGGTCCATCATCATCAATTTTACAACCTCTGTCTGAGGGTGAAACTGTTGGAGTCCCTTGCCGGTAGCCAGAGAGGATCTGCCAGAGGCTTACTATGGTTACACACTCTTCAGGTGGATGTGGGCCCCCACTGTCCTCCATAGCCTATTACAAATTGGTGTCCACAATTTAAACTCTGATACTTTCTCTCATCATCTTTGGAGTTTATCATCATCATCTTTGGATCACACCGGCTGGTGTGCTTTTCTGATGTGGACCTACTTGATGCTTCTCTTACATGGCTGCTTGTTTGAATCCAAGCCATTAGGACCCCAGACACTACTCCAACTGATAGCTGGGCACCACCTGCTTTCGTCACCACACTCTGCTGTAGCACCCTATCTTCAGTGATCTTTTCATGAAGGTGAGTATCGAGCAGGGCCATGCTATAAGGACTAACTGTTCTAAGATTAGGGCTAGAATTATGTGGGAGCCCAGGGTCCATCTGCTTGTCCATGGGTTATGCTCGACTCCGATTTACTTTGGTGGTCATATTGTGACAAAAACCAAAACAAGAACAACAAAAAAACCAAAAGAACACGCCCCCCCCCCCAAGAAAACCGCCACACCAACAACAAAGAAACAAAACAGAAAAACATTGTTAAGCATCCTCCTGGGGCTCCTGGGGTATAAGGCGATTGCATCAACAATTTATCCAGTGGCATAGAATTTAAGGTACTGTTGATACAAGGAGTTTATGCTAGTTGAGCTTTTTCTAAGATGTAGTTCTTATGAACTGTTTCATAGCATGTAACTTCAATAGCTTCCAGAGCACGGGGCTCTTAAACAAGGAAGCCTTTGCCTTTGATCCTGTGTCACATTTTCTCTCAGTTGTGCCCACACGTGACCTCCTTTTTTTCCTAAATTGAATGCAGGGTTGTCTTTCAAGTTCATTGTGCTCACTGCTGATGCAAGCAACATCTGCAGATGTTCTAGTTATCTAATGTTGAGCCAGTCTGTCTTCTCTTAGGACAATTGCAGGGGCCTTGGTGTGCCTTTTCAGAGCTCGGGAGTCCCCAGGTGGTTGCTTAGTTATCTTGTAATGGTCTAACAGAAAGACACAAATGGATGGCTTTAACAGACATTTATTTTCTCACAGTTTAAGAAGGCTAGAAGTTGAGTCTCAGGATACCAAGTATAAGGGAGGTGTGTGTGTGTCTGCGTGTGTGTTGTTACTCACAATTTAGAAGAAGGCCTTTGTCTCCTTTCAACGTCAGCAGGCCCAGTGTTCTCTGGAGAGTTCCATATAGCTTGCCTTTAATTGTTCATTGTCTAGGAGGTTCTCAGCACAGGGGCACTGGATCCAAAACCTGTATTCTGCTCTTGGCTCTTCTTTCTTGGTGGTAGGTCCCTCCTTTTCTAAACAGAGGAGGGACCTCTGGAAATCTCATGGAAAAATCCCATTAACTTTTTAATTGTGAATCGAGTGAAGCTTTACAGAGCAGACTAACTTTCCATTGAACAATTCATACACATGTTGTTTCATGTCATTGACTGCAATCCCCACACTGTGCTGTCATTTACTTCCCTCCCTCCTTGTTTCCCATCTCCTTCCCTCCTTCTTTCCTAACCCTTCTCAACTTAGTCATTGGGTAGATGTTGCCCTTTTGAGCTCAAATGGTTGATTTTTCTAAGGAACGCATGCCTCCCTAGAGCTATTGTTCCCTTATAGGCTGTCTAAGATTTGACTGGAGTCCTGGTGGTACAGTGGTTATAATTTGGGCTGCTAACTTCAAGGCCAGCAGATCAAAACCATCAGCTGCTCCTCGGGAGGAAGATGATTCTTACTGCTTGTGTACAGAGTTCGTCTTGGAATGCTACAGGGGCAGTTCTACATAGTCCTACTGGTCGCGATGAGTCGGAATCAACTCAAGGGCAGTGAGTTTGGTTTTTTTTTGGGATTATTTGATTGAATTTTGAGTTAATTTTCAGACCTGAAGGGTGATGAACTTTTTGAAGCTTTCTTATATCTCAAAAGAAATGGACTCAAGACACAACCTCATCCTTAGACTGCATCCTGTCTCCTTCTCCTAACAGCCTCCAATCCTGCCTCACAGATACAGTCACCTCGGATGACGAAATGGGGGTCACATATACTCCTGGGAATCACAGCCAAGTGGACGCCTATTTTTGGAGAGCACAATTCAATCCTTAACAATGGAGTAAACAGTTAATGTTCTCGGCTGCTAACCAAAAGTCTGGAGGGCTGAGTCTGCTTAGAAATGCCCAAAAAGGAAGGTCAGACTGTCTGCTGCTGGAAAACCAGCCGTTTTAAGCTCTGTGGAGCTCACTTCTCTACCCACAGTTGACCAGGAATAGCAACTGGCTTATTGGGCATTCCTTTGCCCAAGTGTGCAGAGGGGCAAACCTTTCTCCTGAGGTCATCCTTGCTGGGTGGGAGTGGTCACAAGTCTTCATTTTCTTGCCACCAGTTGAGCACCTTGTACCCCAAGCCGACTCAGCCCAGCCAGGATTGTCCTACTCCCGCACCTAATATGTGCATTTCTGTGAAAATTGTCTGTCTTCTTGGCTTGTTTAACTCATTCTACTGGTGATTTGCATGGACAAGTTTAGTTATTCATTCTGTCCCTCGCAGGGGTGGGGAAAGGCTATCCTTCATGCTTTGCTTTCCTAGGGCTAACCCCCTTCATGAACAGTTCTGAATGCAATCTTCAGGTCCGCCCAGTGGCCATTGCCTTCCATGACTATAATTATTACGGAAGCTGACTGCCCCAGCTTTCTCCCTGAAAGCATTTGGTGGGCTCGAACCCCGACCTTTAGGTTCATAGCCCAGCACTTAACCACAGCGCCTCCAGGGCTCCCTTTAGCCTAACCATAAAAGACTGACTCAGTGGGTCTGGGTGGGGTCTCTCCCTCCTTGACAAAGGTGATGCTGGTTGGAGGCTTTGGGTTGAAAACTGCCGAGTCACCTATCCAGTTTTCCTGTGCTTGCCAAATTAAACCTGTGCGCACGCTCAACTTAAAGGAATGCAACTCTGATTACGTAAACCCACGCCACACAGACCATTCCACAGTCCTGGAATGTCCACATGTGCAAGTGAATTTGGAAATCTGCCTCCATTATTTTGGGGAGGCCTAGAGAAGGGAAGTGACTTAGGCATGGGCACCTAGCAAGTCAGCAACACAGGTTTGAAGCATTAGAAATACTTCTAGTCTGGGTTGAAAGAGCTCTATATAAAGAGTAATTGTATATTAAGAAAGCATCCCAGCTCTGTCCAGATCAAGTCCATAAGTCTGATATTAGCCCATATTTCCAATACCAGTCTATACATTCCTTTTCAGACTCACACAACACATGCAATGACACCAAATGCAGGAAGATCACAGGCCAGTGGGTGGAAAGTCTAGTGGGTCCAGTGGCGGTAGAAGCATCTCAGCACTGGTGTGGATCTCCACGTAGCTCCTCCAGCTCCAGGGCTTTGGCTTCATCTGGTTTGTCATCAGGAATGTCTCGCAGCAAGTGTATGTGTTGCATGAGTTTGAAGAGGAATTTATAGACTGGTAACAGACATACGGGCTAATATCAGACACATGGACTTGATCTGGACTAGGCCGAAACATTTTATTAATATACAATTGCTCGAGTGGCGAGACTGGGAGGGTAGAGGGAGAATGGGTTGGAAAGAGGGAACTGATGACAAGGAACTATATGTGACCTCCTCCCTGGGGGACGGACAACAGAAAAGTGGGTGAAGGGAGATGTCGGACAGGGCAAGATATGACAAAATAA
>NW_022103904.1:26208071-26235921 GCF_000313985.2 Echinops telfairi | reverse complement strand
TCTTTTGATAGCCAGGCACCATCAACTTTCTTCACATTTTCTTATGCACCTGCTGTCTTCAGTGATTGTGTCAGAAAGGTGAGCATCATGGAATGCCAGTTTAATAGAACAAAGTATTCTTGCATTGAGGTAGTACTTGAGTGGAGGCCCAATGTCCATCTGCTACCTTAATACTAAACCTATAAATATATGTACATAAATCTACTTCCCTACCCTCATATATAAATATATTTACATATGTACATGCCTTTATTTAGACCTCTATAAATGCCCTTTGCCTCCTAGCTCTTTCCTCTATTTCCTTTGACTTTCCTTTTGTTCCACTATCATGCTCAGCCTTTATTTGGGTTACAGTAATTCCTCTTGGTTACATTACCCTGTCAGGCCTCCTACACCCTCCTCACCACCGATTTAGATCACTTGTTGTTCCCTTGTCCTTGGGTTTGTTAACACCACTTCCTTTCCCCAACCTCCCCTTCTCCCAGGTCCCCCTGGAACTGTTGGTCCCGTTGTTTTCTCCTCCAGATTGTTCATCCAGCCTATCTTATTTAGATAGACCTGAGGAGATAATAACATGCACAAAAACAAGACAGAGCTAAACCAAGCAACAAAACAAAACAAAACAAAAAACACACCACCACCACAACAAAAAAGAAAAGCTTGTAGTTGTTCAAGGGCTGTTTGTTAGCCTTTAGGAGTGTTTTCTGGTTGATTCTGATGGGGTGCCTAGTCCTGGCCCCAACGTCTATTTTTGGTATTCCCTGGTGACTTGGTTGCTCTATTCCCCCTGCTATTTTGATGCATGCCTTCAGTGTTTTGCCTCAGTGTGGTGGAATCAGATTGGGCGCAATTCCCATACTGTGTCTCCATTGTTGTTCCTTGTAGGGCTATGGGTCAGTGAGAGATGTCATTTCTCCTCTGTGGATTAGCTGCTCTGAGCGGGAATCTCTTCATCAAGGCTGGGTGGGCCAGGATGTGCTCCACTCTTTCTTCCTTCCCCTTCATCCACTCCCGTGAGCTCTGATCAGACACAGCCCTGTCTCAGAGCTGCAGCCTCAGTGCTATCCTCTGAAATAAATTCTTCTGGTGGGAGGGGCAGCTGTCCATGTAGTTGGGATTGGGGCTGGCCCCTTGATTTTTTTTTAAAGGTAATATAATTTTCCCACGAACTTTTTGAAGCCTCTCCCATCTCTTTGGGAATTCCCACACACCCCCACCCCCACCTGTAAGAGAAAAGGAAAGGTGTTCTCTGTTCCCTGTAACGGTGCAACTTAAATTCTCGTTAGGACATGTGCCCACCTTCCCCTCACCCCTCCCTTCCTTCCTCCAGAGCCCCCTCTGTTGTCCAGCCCTGGTCCTGGGTGCACAGCACTTACTGAGGGGGATCTGTCAGGTGACTTGTGATGGGGCCGAGTCTGCACAGGTCCCACCTGATCTGGTAAGGACGCTAAGTCCATCTGCCCTGCAGGGTCTCAGCAGCCCTGTGGCAGGGAGACAGTTTGACCCTTTAGCTCCAGGAGAGCTTAGGGAGGATATGCTGAGGGTGGACTTGAACCCTCAGGTCCCGTTACTTCTGAAGCCGACCTCAGAGGCTTCCCCCAGAGGCTTCTTGGCTCCTCAAAGCAACCACTGAGGCTGACAGGCGAGAGGCTGCCACGTGCAGAGGAGGAAGGTGAGCTACGTGTGGGCTCCCCGTAGCCTGGGCTCAGCCCTGTTCTGTGTACCCGCAGCAATCTGGTCTGAGCTGCCCATGGGTCCCACATGTGTCCATTTGTCCTGCTGTCTCAGCTGCCCCGCTGAACACTGCATTTCCTTGCTCTGTGATGCTATGGGCCTACACACAGGCTTCTCTCTCCAAGAAGACCCTAAGTAGCTCGTTATGACGGTAATGGTGTAATGTGTGTCTGCGACCTAACTGCTTTCCCAGCGCCCACCTGTCCATTTGTTGTACCTTGAAGGCGTGCATGTTGCTGTGATGCTGGAAGCCAGGCCAGCAGGATTTCAAACACCATGTAACCTTCTTCACATTCTTGTATCCAGACCCATCAGGGAATGAGGACACATACCCAGTCGGCATGGCCCTATGCAGTCTTTTGGTGGGAGTTACACAGTCCATGGCTGAAAAGACCATATCCATTAAAGCCCTGCAGCCACCTGCGGCCTTATAACAACGGAGAATGCGTGCCAGGCTGCTGGGGCATGATTTTGTCAACTCCTCCCAACCATCAATGCCATGTTGTGCATGCTGTTCCGATCTCTCTGAGGCACAGTCAAGGCTGCGCAGTAAGGGGTGAGAGTTGCCTCTGGGCCCACAGTCTGGCTCTGGGGCCATGCTGTGGACTTGAGGAAAACCACAGCCGGGTGAGGCTGGTGCCTGTCCCCCTCCTGCAGTTGGAGCCGAGATGAAGAGATGGGGTCCCAAGGAAAAGCTGAAGGCATGTTTTCTTGGGAAAAGCCTTGGTAACACGTTGGCGCTTGAGGCCCTCTGTGCAGGAATCCCCAGACCTTATAGTGACGTGCCATTTGCCTGGCCCGGCGGGGAGACAGAACCCTGCCTTCCCAGGGCCTGGGCCTGCTGCAGTGGGAAATTTGGATGGTAATGCGACCCCATTTGACCCAGAGGCTGACCAGGCCTGGGAGATGTCAGATAACACTTGTTTCCACAGCTCTGTTTTAAAAGGCAGTTTCCAGCACATTGCAAAAAGCCTGCTGGGAATGGTGGTTCTGCATCTTGCCTCCACCTTGCAGTCTCCTTAAGACACCCTTCCTGCTGCACCGGGCTTTGCGCCCTGGCTTTCTGGAAGGAAGAAACCCTTCCTTCATGCATCCAGCCAGAAGTGGCTCCCACCTCTCAGATGTTTGCCCTCCAGGCTCTTGGACGCGCAACTATCCCCACTCCACCAGGGACTGGCGTGCCCACCATCAGTGTGGAGGGTGACCTGGACGCCAGGGAGACTAAGACCACCCTTCTATCATATACAGAGACATATTTACAGCACATAAAGATATGTGTATAAAAATATTGTCAGCCACACTGGTGTCTGGCTGTGCGGACAGTCCCTTTTGCCTACTCACACCTGTTCATCTAGCTTAGTACCCACTTAGAGATTAGAATGATTAAAAAATATGTTATTACTGAAACTGCAGGGTTGTGTATGCAATGGCGAGTCCTGTTTTCTTTTGGTGGTGGGTTAATCCAAACATTAGTACAGGCTTCAAGTCCTCTGTGCTTTTAACAAGAACGGTTGTGTCATCCACACGTTGCAGGTGGTTAATGAGTCTTCCTCCAATCCTGATGCCAGGTTCCTCTGCACATAGTCTAGCCCTTACACTGTTTGCTCAGCAGACTGAATGAGGATGGCTATGGGATACAATAACCCCGATGTACACACCTTTCCTGATTTTAAAGCACGTAGTATTTCCTTGTCCTGCTCGAATGACGGCACAGGAGCACAATGAAGTGTTGGGGAATTTCCATCCCTTGCAACGTTTTGCATAATTTGTTTTGAATTATACAGTCGAATGCCTTTGCATAGTCAATAAAACCCAGGTAAACACCTTTCTGGTATTCTCTGCTCTCGGTCAAGATCTACCTGACATCAGGCCACATCCTTTTCTGAATCTGCCCCGAGGTGACATCAGACCCTTCGGATGCTTTCAAAGTTGTTGGCTGCTTTCTGCTGAGGGCCAGCGCCAGGCCCGGGTCTCAGCTCGGGCCAACCACTTAGTGGGAGATAAGTCCAAGATGCTGGGAGGCAGGACTCAGGTATCATGTTCATTTTACAGATAAGACATCGAGGCTCAGAGCAGCCAGGTGGCTGCCCGAGTTCACCCGGTACTGAGACAGAGCAGGGTCAGATGGACTCAGTACTGGTCTCTGGCAGCGGGTGACTGGGCACACGGGTCCTGTCTCGTGGTCTGCATAGCCGACGTGCACAGTGGCGTGTCTGTGATAGCTTGCGTGGGCAGATTTCTCGCTGGCGTAGCTGTTAACCTCCTGCTGCTCACCACAGCCACCACAGCCACTCCCATTCTGTCTCTGAGGTTAGCTGGGTTACTGCCTCCCGAGGCACGAGATGCTCCTTCTCACTGGGCTAGAGGTCCTGGGTGCTGGGTCTGAGCAGGGCACAGAACTTGAGTCTCAGTTTCCCCAATGCCCTTCCTTCTAGCCCGGGCTTTCAGTCTGTTAGTGGGGGTTCTTCAGGACTCTGTCCTGGCTCACTGAGGACCCCTATGTCAGGGGTTCCAGCACCTCATCCTACCGCTTGTTCCATCACCCGCCCCTAGAGCTAGGCTTCCCTGTGGAGGCAGGCGGGCAGAGACGTGCACGCTCCGCTGCCCCAGGCCTAGGCATATGGCCAGGGCTAGATGTTGGCGGCCCCCACAGCTCCTGGCTGCAACTGAGGGTGGTCCAGGTGCATGGGGGCCTGTGTATAGAACCCCCGGGGGAGGTCTATTCCTGTATCCTGCGCGGGCCTATGCCTCAGGGACATCTGAGGGCCGTGGGACAGTTGCCCCCTGGTCACTGAACCTGCTGCCCCTTCCTTCACATTGGCAGGTTGCAAGGACCCAGGCCCTGCTCAGGTATACCCAGCCTTCATGGAATTGTGGATTCAAGTTGGGGCTCTGTGCACCCTCATCCTGACCTAGAACAGGGACCCCCTGCACCTACCCCAGCCACCCTGGGGTCTTTCTTCCACTCCTCCCCCTCATGCCAATAGGGAACAGTGTTGGCCGAGGAGAGCGGTGGGCGGGGAGAAGGGAGGGGCAGAGCTTTAGGGTAAGCAAAGTGCTTATCTGGCAGCTTGGGTGCAGCCCTGCGGCCTGCTCTCCCTAAAAGGCCCTGTGAGGTTCCGCGACCTGCTGGCTGTGCTAAAGGAGACATGGCTACTGGAGACCCCACTTCTTCCCTCACGAAAAGCCTTAGGCCTGCTCAGAGGTCTCTGTGGGGCTTGGAGCCTAGGGCTAGGGGAGGGCCACAGCCCCTGCCTGCTCCCCAGCCAAGCAGCTGCTCAGAGCCACAGAACTGGGCCTGAGACGCAGGGTATACTTCTGCAGGAGGGGACACAGCAGCAGTTTCTTAAGAAGAGCAAGGGTGCCTGGACTACAAGCTCTACTTCCTCTTTTGGCGAAAACGGCAGTTGGCTGGCTGTGCTGGCTGGTAAATCTGCAACTTCTGTCCCCGAGGTCTGCAGCCGGTGGTCCTGGGGCTCACTGGGGTTGGGTGCTGTGGGCTACTCCTGAGAACACAGGTCTAGACTCCTTACAAGCTTTTGTGGGCGTGAGAGCACTGTGCTGCCTACCACTCCCTGCCCTGGATAGCAGGCACCAATGTAGCTGCCCGACTGAGGACCACATCCTAGCTGTGTGGACTCAGGTAGATTAAAGAACTTCTCCAAATCCTAGTCTCCTCATAAAAACAAACACAAGAGCCAATGCCCTGTGCCTGTCTCCTCGGGCTGTTGGCGGGCTTAAAGGGGGTCTTCCCATTATAGGAGAGTTCCTGAACATCCATCCCACAGCATAGAACGAGCCCTCACTGCTTACTCCCCTTCTGTGAGGCAGTGGGGTCTTGGTCAGATGCTTGGAGGAAGTGTTTTCAGTGGGAGGGCTAGGAGTGGCGGGGATGAGGGGGGCCTCTTTTCCAGAACCCTGTGCCCAAGCGCCTCCTTCAGGCCCCTTTGAGGAGGGTGGGGTAGCGACAGGTCCTGGGCTGGCTGCCCTGGCTGACAAGGACTTGAGCCCCTGCCTTCCCTACAGGGGACACGTGCCCTTGCAGGCCCCATCAGGGCTCAGCTAGCTGTGCCTGCATCTTTGGCTGCTGGTCCAGGCAGTCCTTGCTCTGCTGTGCCAGGGCTGCCCCTGGGGTACCACTGCATCCAGGGGGTGGGGGAAAGCTGGGGGCCCAGCTGGAGCGCCGCTGGTTTTGCCAAAATGGCTCCCAGGGCCTAAGGGCCTGAGCAGTCTGTCCCTATCTCACCCTCGCTCCCCCCCAGCTGGGCATGGGGTCTGGCTCAGTGACTTGAGGTTGACCTTGAGCAGGTCAGTCCTCTGTGGACCTCAGCTCTGCCGGGGTCTGCCCCACCCCAAGACCAGAGCAGCGGCTGCAGGGGAGATGGTGGCGGACGGCCAGCGATGCTCGATGGTCTCTAGTCCCTCGGCTCTTCTCCTAGGCCACGTCACCCCAGACTGCAGGCTGCCTTCTCCTTCCTGACTTCTCACCAGAGGCTTCTTCAGACAGACTGAACCAGTGAGGCAGGGCTTGCCAGGAAGACAGTTTTTCTGAAAACATGCTATCTCCCTAAGCCATTCCTGGACCAGTGAGGTTCATAGCGCTCAGCCCTCAGCAGATTCTCATCTGGACAGCCCACAACTCAGGTGGCAGCTTACAGGGCAGAGAGCAGCTGTGTACCTAGGAGGTTGGCACCTCAGGATAGGCCAGGATCCACCTCAATGCCCCGCCCTTGGCAGGGGCCAAGACTTCCAGCCAACCCGCCCTCACACACCGACCCAGGCAGGGCCTCCCTATTCCCGCCTTCCCAATGAGGCCAAGGACATAGGTGAGACACTAAGCAGGCCACTAAGTAAGGGTACTTATAGGCATGCAATAGAATGTTTTCAAGAACGAGGTGCCAAAATCCCAGCTTGGGGCTTTCTGGCAAAAGTTACTGGGTGGTCTTGGAAAATACAGCCTCCCCAACACCCTGGACGCCAACATTGAAGACTTCCTCAGCAACCCATTATCGGTGTTGGGCCATTCTATGACCCGGGATTCCGAATATTATCCAGTTTGGAATAATTTGATAGGCAAAAACCGTACCTCTTTGTTTTAATTTGTATTTTAAATTAGAGATCAAGCACCTTTCCTATATTTGTGGACCATTTGTATTTGTCACATTCTATTCTGTGTATTTCTTAAAGAGGACGTTTCTTTCTTAGAGATTTATAGGTTATCTTTGCATATTATGGAGAGTAATGCTCTGTGATATCTAGTTCCGTCACTTGTTTCCGGCTTTGCGTATGCTGTTTTATACAAAGAGTCTTTGGTTTGTAGCCATATGAAGCATGGCCTCCCCTGCCATCTGATAAGAGCTGGATGGTGCCTGGCTATCACTACTGAACCCTACTGAAGGTTCTACAGGGACTCTTGATCAAGAGGTGGGCAATTCCAAGCAGGATTTCAAAGCCTCACGGACCCCAGACTTTCTGGAGCCACAGAGAGTGGAGGAACCCCTGAAACTCTTGCGCTGAGATAATCTTTCATCTCAAACCAAAAACACGCTGAGATCTTAAGACCAAACCGGCTTAGCTTAACTAGTGACGGATGTCTGCCTAGAACATTCTGTTCTCGTAAGATCACTCTATGGGATTTGTGACCACAGCAACTCTACAGATTAGATAGAAACCCAGGGGGCAGGGAGTTTACACTGAGGGGAGAGGAACAACTCAGAAGAGGAGGGTGGGAAGGGGGCACAAGTGGCAGAGGCCTCCGTGGAACCGCATTGAACATATAGAAATGGTGGTATCGGCAGAGAGTTTGCAATAGCAAAAAACCCCAAAAAAGCAATCCTCGCGGTGTCCTCTGGCATCCGGGTCCCATGCTGTGCTCCCACTCGCTCTCGGGGCTGACTCAGACCTTCTGAGAAACAACAGCCACACGCTGCTGCGGCAGCCAATCATGCCTCTTCCGAAGAAAAGTGTTTATTTTAAAAATGAGAACCATCACCCCAAGCATTTATTTAAATATTAACAGATACCGGGTAAAAAAATTACCGATGGTGTGACAAGACTCACAGTTTTATATTCACAGATGGTCCAAGGCTGACAAACAAGAAACGGATCTGTGTTCATCGAGACGTGGTCATTAGGAAAATGCATACGAAGGCTTCAGAAACGGCCTATTTTTAGGCTTTGGTGGCGCCATGATCCCCAGTTTCCTACTGGCTACTGAGGTAGTTTGAGCCCCAAGGCAGGCGGGACCGGAGCCAAACGTGTCCGCGGATTTTGTTGTATAGGCTGTCTTTCTGCTCGTGGTGTGCGCCCTGAAATGTGACCCAGAGAAGAAAGTTACAACGCTGCATGAAAACCTCCGTGAGCACCCAGCCCTTTTCCTGGTCTCACGCAGGCTTTGTGCCCTCTTGGCTTCCGCTTGCTCGAGCAAGGTCTGCTCCCTTCTATTATACTTGCCTTTCTAACATGTCCAGGACGGTGCTCTCTCTCTGTCAGCACCTTTCATTGCCTGTAACCAGGTCCCTCCAGCTGACATGGGTCCACATTCCCCAATCTAGTCTAACCAAATGAAGGCACCTGGTGTCTAAGCCTCACACCTGGCCCAGACACCTCAGAAGTACCCCACCTTGCACAGTTTGGCAAAGGTGGTTCAGTGGGTGAGTGGAGGAGAGCGGTGTGTAGGCCCTGCTTGAGCTTGCTTGGCCACTGCTGCCAGGAGGGTGGGGGAAGCAGAGGCTCCTCTTTGCCAGCAGAGGGGAGGGCCAGCAAGGCCTGACCTGGCTCTGCCAGCAGCACTGATTCTCCTGGCTTGCCAGCCCCGCCTTTCCCAGCCAGGGAAGAAGCCCCTACCACGGCCACTGCCCAGTCCTTCCAGTGCCTCACTCCTCCTGAGCCCTGAAGATAACAGTTCTCCAAAAACACAAAACCAACACACTGCCACCGAGTCCATTCAGGCTCCAGCCAGGGATGGGGCAGGGGAGCACTGTCCCTGGAGGTTTCCGAGACTGGAACTCTTTGCAGGAGGAGAAAGCCTCGTTTAGAACTGCAGACCTCACTGCGGTTAGCAGCCCAATGTGTAACCCAGACACCACTGGGCGCTACAGCTCCCCACAGCCCCCAGTAAAAGCCAAGCACCTCGCTGGGCCCTCAGGTGCTCTGTGATGCAGGCAGCCACATTTCTCTACCCGAGCATCCCTGCGAGACTGCGCCAGGTGAATTCCAAAGGACGGGCGCGCTTGGCTGCTCCTACCCAGATAGCAGGGTCAGGATCTCCCGGCCAGCAGCATGCTGCCTGAGCAGATGACAATCCAGCAGGGCAGGGCGGAGAGTGGGTTTTCACTGTTTTAAAACTCTTGCTGGCAGGCAGTCTTACTGCAGACAGAGGCAGAGAGGTGCCAAGGTGGCAGGAGGCAGCCCGAAACCTCCCCCTGCTGGGTTCCCAGGGAGAAATGATGCCCTGAGCGATTTACGGAATGAATCTGCCAACAGCAGCTCCTTCCCACAGGCCGTCCTAAGGACGCCCACTCCCGGCAGCCACACTGGTGCATTGTGGCGGCCTCGCCAGAAGTGAGGGCGTGGCCGAGGCCTCTGGCCAGGTGCCACCTTCACTGGCTCACCCCCCTACCGCGTGGATAGGTGAGCTGCTGGGGGGGTGGGCACTACCTTTCCCAGTGGTTCAGTGGAAACCGGGAGAGATACTGCTTAGTTGGCTTCTATGTTTTACTTCTTAAAGGGGCTCTTCTAATGGCTAAAAAAAAAAAAGACTGCAAAACTTAGTGATTTTAGCCAGTAGGAATTTGAAGGGGGGGAAAAAGAATCCCATTTTAAACACATCAGTTACTGAAAAACTAGCATCAGCCCGGAGAAGGCATTCGGACAAGTGTGGGCCTTACTGCTACTTATTTGATGTACCCATCGTGATGGGGCAAAGTGCTCTCTGCTTAAAGGCACGGTTTGCTTTGTGCCAACCAAGTCACATGCAGAGCTGTCCTCCCCCCAAGACTACCATGGCCAACAGGCAAAACGGAAAGTGGTCCGTGTGGCGTGGGCGAAAGTCCAGCCTGACTGTCTGTCCAGCGTAGGCAGCTCAGACAAGCCGTCCCCAGGCAGGGCCGCAGCTTCCTCCTCACAGACCTGAGGGGGCTGGACCAGCTGCCTTGGAAGGTCCCTTCTGCTGGGTGTGAGCTGCTAAGGAAATGAGCACGTCCCAATGCCCGGGGATAAGTGAAGCAAATAAGACAGGTCCCCCCGGAAGAACATCTGCTGGTCACTGCGCGCTAAAAAACCCACAAGATTAACGTGACATTTACAAAAGCCTTCTGTACCCCAGCAGAAGGATTAGCACGTACAAGATGTTTGTTTTATGGATTTAACAAGAAAATGACAATTTGGGAACGTTTGCCTGCCCTTCCCCCACAGCCACTTTTGGTGATTACCCAGAAGGAAAAGAGGTAGACAAACTGCAAAAGAAACACAACAGCTTGCATGGCTCACTCAAGACTGGGTGTTTTTTTTGGAGTAAGCAACTCAGTTACAGTGTGCAATTATTGGGGTCTCAGTCCCCAGGGGTGCAGAGTGGCCACAGGCCAGCCAAGCCTCCGACATGGCAGAAAGCAGAGGGTGCCTTTGCAGAGGGCAGGAAATGGGGGCCTTCCGAAACAATGCAATTATGATGAAACAGGGAATGCTGCCAAGGTCATGAGTGTTCAATGACAGTGGACGTCTCGTTCTCATTGTGCAGGCAGCTCCCCAACATAGGCAGGCCCCAGCCGGGGGTGTGGGGGGACATGGACACAGTCCCGTATAGCGTGGCACTTCACTGGCCTTTTGCCCTTTCTGCTCTGGCTTCCTGCCCAGGTGGGAGGTTACTGCTCCCAGGGTGAATGAGCGGCAGGAGGGGCCCAGGCCCCCCAGGTGGCAGGGCAGCAAGGAAAGCACGGTAGCAAGTACTGATAGAGTTACAAAAGCAACAGGGAGACAAAGGCACCCTTCCCTTCGTTATTTGACTAGAGGAGGACTTATAGGACTTAAGTGGCAACGTCTCATCAACAAAATAACCTGAACCAACGAACGAATGAACGAACCACACTAAGGTCAGGTCCCAATTGGGGATGTTTTGAAAATGAGAAACCTTTTGTCGCCATCTACTTAGGAGTAGGTATTTTACAAATCTGAGACAAATGCTCCACTTGGGATCAAACCTTAAGTCATGACTTCACTAACTGGGGTGACAATAATTTAATAATGGCTTATTTTAATAACTGCCTCAGAGCAAACCCGAGTGGTTGTAAGTTTCTATTTTTCTCCTTCTGCCCAGCGCTGCAAAAGACCCTGTAGAACATACCCTTTTGCCGTGGAAGCGCTGTGGCCACTTTTCCTCCTCTTCGACCTCTGGAAGGCGGTCATCCTTTTCCTCTTTCTTTCGTTTCTGGCTTTATTTGCAAAATAGTGAGAAGACACGGCTGATTCGTCATCCAGGTCCTCAGGGGCACTTCTTCCGGAGGAGGCTCGGCTGCCGGGCACGTTTGTCAGGGATGAGGGGTCCTCGGCTAGAGAAGGGCAACAGTACAGGCTTTTCAGGCCAGCCGGCTGGACCTGGTGTTCACAGGCTGTGTGAGGACCCCACCCAGATGGGACCCCTTCCTCAAACAGCTAGGGGCTTTCCCAGTTTCTCTTAGGATATGGATCCTGCAATCCAGCAAGAACAGAAAGAACTATCTTCCCCCTTCGCCCCAAGGCCCCAAGTGTCGGTGGCAGTCGACTGCCAGCGAAACGGATCCAGAATCTCATGGGTGACACTCTGGTGAGTGGCGTCAGGGTTATAGCACCGGTCTATCTGGCCGAGTCCCTGTTCCTGACGGGGCAGCTAATCCTGTTAGCTTCTTGAAAACTATCAAGTGGAAGGTACACGCCAGGTAATAATAACGCTATAATGTGCTGAATAAAACCAAAACCCAACGCGGGAGAAACAAAACTCTGGCCCATACCTCATCCATCCTTCAGCAAGTCATTTAGTAAACAACCATCAGGAAATTCTAGACCATATTTTCTTCTATATTAAAAACGCTTCTTTGCATAATAGTGGTGAACATTTCACACGTCCTGCAGAAAACTGGTTTTTATGAAAGCATAAATTTGCAAAGGATATGGTAATTTCCTAACATCTTTGCATCCCCAGGCACCCAAAACGCAGGAAACCACCCACTGGTCACCTAGGGATCCCCTCCTTTTTCTGAAGAGACACTGCCTGGGGGCTCTGGTTCACCCTATGGCCTGGAAGTTGCACCAAGGCCACATCAGACACCTCTGTGCCTCCCTGGTCCCCACAAGGAGGCCTGGGCAGCTTGGGCTCTGCCAGTCCAGCCGGAGGCTTTTGGAGAAATGACAAGGCTTTATTTTCCTCTCCTGTGACACGAGTGGTATGAGGAATTCATGGCAGCAAACAGGCTGAGGCCTGAGCTTCCCAGAATCAGAGGCAGTTATCAGCGCCCCATTGGGCGGTTTCTGCAGGCCGAGCTGCCTTGTCTGATGCTGGCACCCACCCCCACTCCAAAATAAGTGACTGCACTCAATTGGTGATAAGTTCCGACCGAGAGATTATTTCCCCTTTCAAATGCATTCACAGCAAGGTTTTTAAGGGAATAATTACCACGTCCAAGAATGAATGAAATCCTACTTTTCAGAATTTTGTCCCCAAACCAAAGTCACTGTCAACGAATTCATTCTGACTCGTACTGACCCTATAGGGCAGGGTGCACTGTCCCTGTAGGTCTCAGAGACTGTAACTCTTCACAGAAGTAGAAACCTTCTTCTTTCTTCTGAAGAGCGGCTGGTGGCTTAGAACTGCTGACTTTGGGGTTAGCAACCTACTCATAACCACTATGCCATCAGGGCCCTGTGCCTGCAGAATTTTGATAGTGGAGAAACAGGTTGAAATATATGCTCTCTCATTTCTTACACTGCTGTCTGCTTCCATTAGCCTTGCCCGGGGCCCTTACAGAAGGAAGAAAACCACTTTAACCTGGAGTTTCTGCTGTGTCTCCATACGCGGCAGTATCCGAGAGGAGGGCGCACAGCCTCTGCACGCTTATGCTCCCACAGCAGCGCATCCCTGTGCCCTTCGTTTCCCTAGTCAATGCTTTCCACGGCGCGGGCGGGGCTCATGAGAGGCACGGCAGCACAGAGCCCAGTGCAACCTTGGGGAATGGCTGTCAGCGATGTATCACGGGGGTAGAATCTTCTAGTGACTAACAAGACTGGTTAGCACTCCAACGACACACTCGTTTCCCCCCTAACATTTTGAACTTTGCTCTTTTAATTTTATCTTTAGACATGCTTGTCAGATAACATGTTCCTTCCTCAGATAAGGAAATGGAAGCACAAAGCAGTACTTGTGGCCTGCCCATGAGCACAGAGAGATGGGAACCCGGGCCTCCGGAGTCAGCAGACAGCCCTCACACAGCACTGGCACTGCTGGGTCCCACGCCCCTGAGGGGCCCATGAGCCTATTCGGTAACGGACCCTTGGGGCCTACACACTGACTGCCCTCTCAATGGTGCCTGGCACCTGCTGGGGGCTGCTCGGATGCGTGAGCTTTTGCATGCAGTGTGTGGGACGTATGAACACAACCTGGAAACCACGGACTTTCAGTCTCGCGCGATGCCCCGAGTAAGGGTGTGATAAGCTTTTAGAGAGCACACACTTGGCTGTATACGAACCTGGCAGTGTCCAATCCGAGTACCTCTGTAAGACTGGAATCACTTCCGCACCATATTTTTCCAGTTTGTCTTCAGTCACACCATCAATTTGAAGCAAAACCTCAGGATCAGACGATAAAGATTCTGTGCATGGGGGTAAAATTAGGAATTTAAATGACCACCCGGAGAAAACCCACGGAACTTAGGCTCATCCAGCCACTCAGCACATGGCTCTGAGAGGGCCACCAGCTGCCCCGAGTGCTCTCAGCGGCAGCGCTGGTATCGGGAGAGGGAGTGGACAGCCGTTCTAGGAGCAGCGGTGCAGAAGTCAGAGTGGGAAGCAGGAGAGGGCCCAGGCCTGTCTCTGGCCACAGGAGTCTACCTAGACTTTCATCCTGCGCATGGATTCCACTAGAGACAGGCTAGCTGTGGAGCAGGACCAGGCTTACAGTCCCAGCCCCGCCCTCTCCTTAGCACCCTAGGCCTGCATATCCTACTAAGGCCACAGCTGACTTCTTGCTGCATGTTGGACAAAGCAGTCATTCTGTTGTAACTTTAACAAGTGGGTAGTCCGCTGCATATGGCTGGCAGGTCAGCCTTATAGTTAGATAAGCCTATATTTTTAAAGCGCCCTCTGATGTGCAGAAAATGGACTGTGAGGGTACAGAGGCATACTGGGCCCTGGTGTGAGCAAGGTCAGTGGAGATGGAGGGGTGAGGCAGGTTTGGCTAGCTTCTGGATGGGCTATGGGGAGTGAGCGAGTCCCAATTCCTTCAAGCCTGGTGGATTTCAAATCTTTTCAAATCTGTGATTTTCATACCACGCCTCTGTTTGGGGGGAAAGAAAGAGGCCTGTTGGACAGGAGGAAGCTTTCTGAAGGGAGCTAGAAGCAGGAAAGGTGGGAGAGGCAAGTAGGAACAGAGACCCTTTATGGATTTGTACTTCCCCAGAGAGCTGTTGTAGTTGTAGCAGAGTGGTTGAAAAGTGAACACGTTTACCATTTTAATGTCTGTTAAGTCACACCTGGAGGGTCAGGAGACCAGCCAGGAGACTGCGGACAACCCGGGAACACAATACTGTGTTCCACCGAGTCTGAGACACACTCGCTCGCTCGCTCGTGCTTTAGCATTTCTGAAATGGAGACGTGTCTTACAACTGCTGACGGCCCATGGCAGCTCCACAGGGCTGTCACTGCCCGTGCATGCGCAGACGCGGTCTAGCTGTTAGTACTGCCGGCACGTCAAAGGCTTTGCATCGTTGCAGGGTCTTCACCTGTGGAGTGCAACTGCCACCTGAACTGTCTGCAGAGCCTCAAATGTGATCAGCACTGGAGTGAGAACAGGGCTGTGAGCGCAAACATGCAGAGTCACAAGGACGACACCCGGCGGCTAGAAAGACAGTGTCTGTCTCTAAGGAAATGATCACAATCCGATAGTTTCTTGAAAGCAACAGCCAACTACTTTACATGACCTAAATCAAGTTACTTTGATAATTTATACACATACACACACGTATATGCACAGAATTACATGATAAAAATATATTTCTAAATAACAAGAACAAGTCTTTCCATCAAAGCAGCGTGTCATAGTTTAATGAGACTTTCTTCTTCCTTAGTCGTCCATAAAATAGCAATGGCTTAAAACAGACGGCGTCTTAGAGCTACTGGCCTTGTAATGAGCTGTGGTGGCAGGAACGGGGATGGAACGAAGGAGGGAACGAAGTAAGAGATGCTTATGAACGAGAAATAAGGAAGATAATGCATGGAAGTGCTTCAAGTGTGTTTGTGGAGAAATCCCACAATCTTCTTATTGCCTTTTCCCATGAACTTTTTGAAGTCCTCTTGTATAACGAGCAGTCAGTCACGTGAGATGGCTTGTTTTCCCAGGGACTGCACTCTTGAGATTCTGGGTTGCGCTATCTATAGCCACGAGAGTAGCTGAGAACTGTAAGTATTTGTTACTAAAGACATAGCATGGTGCTGGACCAGTGTCCAAAGAGGCATAAGACATGATCTCTTTTCATAGGGAACTCAGCTTGCCACTGCTGAAAACACTGTGCATTAGATTGCTCAACATTGTCAGGAATGTTGGCAAAGAGCAAAAACCCATGAAGTGGCAGAATGAGTAGCACTCTGATTTTAGAGATGACAATTCTCCAAATCCTAATGTCCAGCATACAGTGAAACTGTAAAGTGTACATGAATTCATTTGGGAATAATAAAATACCAAATATGTTTTAAAGTGCATTTGATTTCAGGAATGAGTTCAACGGTTTCTTTAAGCTTTCAATGCAGAGACCAAAGACTAATAATAAAAAAAGACATATGCTTATGTCTTTTTAGACATAACGGGCTGACCTGTACCACGTCACGGAAGACGTACCTGCAAGCTTCTTGAGGGTGGCAGTATTAAAGATATTGAAGTAATGGACACCAAACACTTTGCCCAGAGATTTGCAGACTTCTGTAAGTTCTCCAAGACATTTCTTGACCATCTCCTCCCTCTGAGATACCTTTGCCACTAAGGCTTTCTGCTTTTTCACAGTGCTGGAATTTTCCGTTTCCATAAAGTCCACCTTTATGAGGGAGAAAGGAAGCATAAGGGTGGGTACAGGCATTCTTGCAGTGAAACAGGCCTTTATTTAATGTTGACTTGCGTTTCTGTTTTTGTAGTTTTGTTCAGCCCAGCTTGCCTGCAAGCCTTTGCCTGCAAGCCTGAGGCCACCTTTCTATTTCCAGGGCCCAACACGGAATATAGCCTCTTAATAGAAATTTATTCAGTGACGGTTTGACAAGTTCATGATCTGATGATCGATTGATGACCTTCACAGAGATAGGTGGCATATTACCTGGGCTGAGTTTTAACCTCTCTTTCTAAGTTAATAAAGAGCCCTGGTGGTGTAGTGGTTCTGTGAGCTGGAAGGTCAGCAGTTTGAAACCACCAGCTCTTCTGAGGGAGAAAGATGGGGCTTTCTATTCCCATGAACCGGTATAGTCTCGGGAACTCACAGGGGCAGTGCTACTCGATCCTACAGTCACTCTGAGTTGACGTCAACTTGATGGTGTGAACAAGAACAAAATATGTTCCTACTTGGCAGTGTATACAAGATTCCATATCCAAAGGTTTTGGAAGATGCACTAGAATTTACAGTAACATAGATCAACACACTCATTCTGAGATAATAGAGTAAAATAAATGTTCCAAGTGTCATACCTGTAAGTGCCCATTCAGTACAGTTTGGGCGTTCGCTCCGGGCATCACATAGGCTATTGCTTGGTCGTTGGCATTGATATATAATTCCTCATCTAAAATCTTGTCAAGTATCAGCTTTTTAAAAAGTCGCTCAGCATTGTGTCTTGAATAAGCAGATCCCTTTCCAAATATCCCCGACTGAATTTTTGCACTCTTACTCCCTGATGAGAAGACGTAAGTAAGTAAGAAGTTAAGACAGTAGACGCAGGTGCATCACCACCCTCAAACGGAGGCGGATTATTTACAGACAAGCCTGGATCAATAGGAAGAGAGAGTATTTTCTACAGGGACTCCATAGTGTCAAGAGGCAGTCTGTCCTGAAATGAGAAGAGCCAAATGAAGCTCGAAATGTCTGTGCTTCTCTGTACAAAGTTTCCTCCATTTTTAAGTGGTACTCATTGACCCCAAATGACGACAAAATAGTCTATCATTTAAAAAGTCACATTCCCAGTTTATAAAATCAATTAAACAAAGAAATCAATGAAAGAGTATACAGAAACGATGCTAGTTATGGATCCTGTGAGATATAGCTCTGCATTAATGATCTAGTTACAGAAAAATTGGGGGCCAATTTTATTAAACCACTATCTTTGGTCCTATTTGTTATAATCAAAATATGTATGTAAGTCTCCACTTTTTGTTACCCTCACTAATGAAATCCATACAAATTGTAAAACAGCTTAAGCAACGCACCCACAAGCTCCTCCAGGAATGGGAGTGGAGGTGGGGTGGGCAACATGACAGGGAGTGCACACACGTCCCTCACTTTCCTGTAGCCGAGCTTCCGGGGGGGCTAGATCCTTCCCTGTTCCCCGTGCATGCTGCTGCAGTTACTAATGTCGTCATCATCAATGCAATTTTATTATAACAATTCACTTAAGAAGGCTGAGACATTGATTATAATCAAAATTAGCGGTTACTTTATAAAGCTTCAGCTTTAATTTAGGAGTCCCAAAATAATGACATTGCAAATTTTATGGCTTCTGGCCACACTGGCTGAATTATTCCAGTTTTGCCTTCTTCGAGTGATTTGTATTCCTGAAACGTCACATTACAGAATAGCAGGGCTGCTTCGGGGATGGTGGGCTGGCAACGTGGGCCAACAACACTACTGTGTGGGCTGCTAACGCCCCTGGAGTAAAGAGACCATCTTCTGAGAAACACCTGGGAAACAGCAAGAAAGCGAAGAAACGACAGAAAAGCATGTTTGATCAAGTAAGCCTGGTAATCTCTGTAATCAGAGATGAAGCCAGAGGTTTACTTAAAGGGGCATTTATCATAGTATTATTATAATAGAAAAATGTGCCCGGAAATAGGAACTACTAAAATATATCTACTTCATCAATATAAAACAAAAATGACTAAAAATTGTCTTTAGAAGGAATTAAAAAACCAGAAAATACTCCTAGTATAAATCATGTCTATCATGTATACTGTTGGAAGGGGTTGTCAATTCAGTTTCTGATACACTATAATAAATATGTGATGGTGAGGAAGCCCGACCCAAGTCCGGGTATTTCCAGTCACCTGCTATGGAGGCAAAGGTCGGAGAGTAAGCCAGACTGCTGAGGAACTGACGCATTTGGAGTACGGTGTTGTCAAAGAAATATACCAACCTGTCTCGAAAGAAGTGGTCCTCTCTTTTCGAGGCGTACATCTTATGGACAACAATGACAATAATTGGTTGTGCGATCTCACCCCACATCGGTGTGATTAACCTTCTCTACCACCCCTGGTGAACACCCGTAAACGGTCGTCTCGCCACCATTGCCTTTTCTGATCTTTTTCACCTAAGTGGCATCAAAGAACCTTTGTCCTTTGCTGGCCTACTTCACTCAGCACAGCGTCTTCCAGCTGATTCTGTAGTATGTGCTCAGTTTCCCTAATGGCTGATATTCTCATGTCAGTCTTGTTTTGTCCTATTTGTCTTTTCAATGGCTTTCTACGGTTGTCTCTATTTTTCCTTATTTCACAGGATGTGTCTTAGATTTTTATTTTCTTTAAAGTATCATATTTGGCATTCAGTGGGTCTTCTAGTCTGAAGGCCTTTTATCTCTTTTCCTCTGGGAATGTTTCTTTTAACATTTGATCCATAATTTCCTTTCTTTATATTCTATGTCTGAAGAGGCTTGCTTGCATAGTGATTACATGTTGGGTTGCTAACTGCAAGGTCAGCAGTTCAAATCCACCAGCAATCCTGGGGGCTGGTGGGTAAGGGAGATGGGCTTTCCAGTCCTGTAGAGAGTTACAGTCTCAGAAACTTACAGGGACAGTTCTACCCTGTCCTATAGGGTCACTGTGAGTTGGCATCCACTCAATGGCAGTGAGTTTGGTTTTGGCTTTATACTCTATTCTAAAATTTTTATTAATCTTTATATCACCTAAGGACTAGTCCTCTCTATTTTTCCTCTCATATTTTCCAGTTATCTTTTAGCTCATGTCTTTGAAGATTTTCTTGACTTAGCCTGCTAACCTTTCACTAAATTTACTTTGTCATTTAAAGAATTTCCAACAGTGTTATTTAAATCTGTTTCTTTACATGTAAAGAATGTCATCGTTACTTAAGGAATACGGTATTTTAAATCTCTAAGCTTTAGTAAACTTATGAAATTTACCTTAATTACTGTATATGCTCGTGTATAAGTCGAGGTTTTCAGAACATTTTTAATGCAGTTTTTGTGGTAAAATTAGGTGCCTCGGCTGATATTCAGATCAGCTTATACTCGAGTATATATGGTATCTCCTATGTCACAGGCCGAATATTCTACTTAATTTGACCTTTCTCTTGATTGCCCATTTGTATTAACCTTCAGACACTGGGTTACGTTTTTTAGGTGGGTTCCTCTGTTGTTTTATATCTAGGCCTATTCCCCCTAAGTCTGTCCAGAATAGGGAGAGTCAGTGATGAGGTTTTGCAGTAGGGCAGGAAGGTAGGACCAGACTTTAGACTGGGCAGTCTCCAAATGCCAGCACGGGCAGAGCATTACTCTGGGGATCTGGCCTAGACGTCGCTGCCCCTGAGTTTCCTAGGGAGTTACTTTATTTTTGCTCTAACAATTAATTCTTGGCTTTCTTTGTACACGGGTTTGGGAGATGAGGCTGCAGTTCTTTAAACATCCCTCTTCCTGTTTTGGCTTCCACTCCCACCCTCTGTGCTTCTTGACTTCTGGCATGATGCCGAGGATGGGCTCTGCTGGCTGACGTTCCTTCCTTGCTCTATCGCTGCTCTACATTTATTTTGGGCAGTGGTTTACTCTATTTTCACTTGTCAACATGCTTCCACCCATTTCCTATAGATTAAGAGAAAAGGAAAAAAGATCCCTGATAATACAGTGGACCCAAATGTTGGTCATCTGAACCCCTCCAGTGGCTCTGTATGAGAATGGCCAGGCAGTCTGCCTCCCCAAAGATTACTGTTTTGAAAACCCTACAGAGCTGTTCTGCGCTATTGCACGGGGTCAGTGTTGTGTTAGCTTGTCGCAACAGCACCCAGCAGCAAGCGTGATCTGATGGCGGCCTCTCTTCTCGGCTCTATGCTGCCACGCATGTCATCCCATTTTACTGGGATGTCACAGGGTCTCGCGGAGAAGAGAAGCTGGGTATGTGCGCTCAGGCTGACATCTTGAACTGGAAGTCAGTCAACACGGAGTTCTTCCAAACAAGCTACATTCTGCCCACTCACGTGAAATAACATATGCTTTCATCTGTTTGAGTGGGAAAATTTCTCATCTCAGTGATTTAGGTCAATTTTATAAAATAAGTAGCGTAATTAATAGACATGGATTTCTTTTGTTACACAAAATGGTTTATCTGAAACTCTTAAGTATTAAAGTCTGCAAGAAATAGACAAAAGAGATTTTTTTCCTGCTGTACTTGTAATGAATTACTTAGATGCTCAATTTCATTTAACGTAACTAAAAAAAAAAAAAAAAAGGCAAAACAGATGACTTACCCAGGAAAATGTCAACCAGCATATTCATAGTAAACCTTCCAGAAGCACCTGCATGCTTTACACTTCTCACTCCTTGTGGTGAATTATGTTCTTGAACAAATCTCACGACATTTTTCACATCATCAGTCACATCTCTTGTCTTAAAATTCTATCAACAGAAAGATATTACCAACAGTTCTAATTAAAACAATACCTGGATTTCTAGGGCTTATTTTAACGGCAGCAGTCTTCTAATAAACCGTCGATGGGCTGAAACACCAAGTCGTTGTGAGAACGAAGTGACCCTTAAAAATATATCCAGAATCTGTGCACTGGTCCAGATACAGGCACTGGGAACACGTGGACTCCAGGACAGATGACCCTTCAGGACCAGTGGCGAGTGTGGGGATATAGGGAGGGGGGAGGGAGGGGAGGGTAGAAAGGGGAACCGATTACAAGTATGTGCTCAGTTTTCATATAACCCCCTGCCTGGGGGACGGACAACAGAAAAGTGGGCGAAGGGAGACGTCAGACAGTGTAAGACATGACAAAATAATAATTTATAAATTTTCAAGGGTTCACGAGGGGGAGGAGGGGAGGGAGGGGAAAATGATGAGTTGATCCCAAAGGCTCAAAAAGAAAGCAAATGTTTTGAGAATGATGAAGGCAACAAATGCACAAATGTGCTTGACACAATGGAAGTATGTATGGATTGTCCTAAGAGTTGTACAAGCCCCAATAAAATGATATATATATATATATATATATCCAGAATCTGACAACCTCACCATCTGTGCCACTACTAAACTGCTCAAATATCATTAGGACCCTTAACAGGTGTTTCTCCATCTACCTTCTACTCTTTCCAGTGCGTTCTCTGCCATAGACACCCGTTTCAGATCTAAGTTCACATCCCTCCTGTAAAACTCCACAATTCACTCAGAGTCAAAGGTCCACCTCTCTGGCAGTCTCTCTCCACTCACTAACCCTTAACTCTGCTCAGTGACGTGGGCTTTCCTCTAATGTATCAGGATGTCCCTACCACAAGGCCAACACTTCTGCTAGGAATGCCCTTCCCTTGAGAGCTGCTCATAGAAGCCCTGTCCCTTTTTCCAAGTCTCTGTTCACATCTCACCTTCTTAACCAGACTTCTTGGACCATTTTATGAGGGGCTTCAAAAAGTACATGGACAATGGACTGAAAAGATAACGGAATTTTTTCATGAACTTTTGAAGCCTGTTTGGATCTAACACTGCATCCTACACCCCTCCCAGTCGTCCTGCCTCCTTCTCGGTTGAACTCTTCTTTCCCCACAGTTCTTCTCTCTTAACAAGCATGTGCTCTACTTCTGTATTCTTTTTTTTTTTTTTTTGACTCTTAAGTTACTTCTGTATTCTTGTTGTGATCTGCCTCCCTTGGCTAGAAGGTCAGCCCCCATAGGGCAGTTACCTTGAATTCTTTTGTTCAGGGATGTAGCCCAAGCTCCTGGAACAGCGTTCCTGACAGAGCAGATGCTCAAAGAAGACGTGTGGGAGGAGTGGAGTGATGAACAATGTAGACAGGGTGGGGAAAGGCGGTGGAGAATGGCAGGGACCTGCAGATGCGGTATCAAAGGAGAGATCACCCTCTGCTCTTGTGAGCACCGCAGGCTCCTGCGACTGCAAACATTACACACTTACAGCAAGACATCGGTGAGGGTAAGTGAAAAAGTACTGCGAATGGGTTTATTCTAAGCAAAATGTGTGCAAACACGTCTCTGTGATCTGTGGATAGCTGCAGACAAGTTCTCCAGCGTTTGTCTTGGTCTCCTGAGGGTACCTTCCAAAACAGGGGTACTTATTGTGCCTTGGGGAAAACGAGCAACAATTTTGAGGTCAGGACTGATACTAAAATTTTAACAACTCAAGTAGACATCTTCGCAGGCCACTGGAACTTGGCAACAAGCTTATGGGAACGCAGCCTAACATAAAACAAGTTTCTAGATGGACCAGTGCTATAAGGAAGACCTCAGAGAAGAGCCAAGAGCCAAGGCTATCAGCCGGAAGAAATGAAGAAACTATGGCTGAAGTCCAGAAAATGGCAGAAGACGAATATAGATGTGATGGCTACTGACGTTGGGATCCCACCGAGTTCGGCATTTTCAATTATCAGTGAACATTCCAGCCTGAGTAAGTTTTTGACCTGAGGGGTGCCAAAAATGTTGAGTACTGAGCTAGCTCAAAGAGCTGATCTGTCCATTCGTCTTTTTAGCATGAATGAAGCTAATGGAGATAATCTTATGGAAGGAATTAGTCAGGGACAAATTTTGGATACACCAGTATGATCTGGAGAGCAATCAAAATAGTGGCTTCTGAAGGGATCTGTTGGGCTTGTTAAACTTGATGTGAAGAGGTCAACTCAGAAGGTTATTGTTAGGTGCCCTGCAGTTGGTTCCGACCCATAGTGACCCCATGCACAACAGAACACAACACTACCCAGTCCTGTGACATCCTTACAACTGTTCCTATGTCTGAGCCCATTGTTGCAGCCTGGATGCCAATTCATCTCGTTGAAGGCCTTCCTCTTTTTCGCTGCCCCTCCACTTTACCAAGCACTGATGTCTTTCTCCACGGACTGGTCTCTCCTCACAATATGCCCAAAATATGTAAGACAAAGTCTTGCCAACCTTGCCTCCAAACAGCACTTTGTATTTCTTCTAAGACAGAATGGTTTGTCCTTTTAGCAGTTCATGGTACTTTCAATATTCTTCGCCAGCACCACAATTCAATTCAGAGATTTTTCTTTGGTCTTCCTTATTCAATGTTCAACTTTCATATGCATATGAGGCAATTGAAAATACCATGATAGAAGCATTACTGAAATCCTATGAAGGTCAAACATGATAGTGGGACACGAGGAAAGTAAAAGGAAATAGAGGAAAGAAGTAGGAGGCAAAGGACATTTATAGAGGTCTAAATACAGATATGTACATATTTATATATAACAATAGGCAAATAGATTTATGTACATATATTTACGTGTTAAGTATTAAGGTAGCCGACAGACACTGGGCCTCTACTCAAGTACTCCCTCAACGCAAGAACACTTTGTTCTAATAACCCGGAATTCTGTGATGCTCACCTTCCCTACACGATCGCTGAAGACAAAGTGGGTGCATAAGCAAATGTGGTGAAGAAAGCTGATGGTGCTTGGCTATCAAAAGATAGAGCATCTGGAGTCTTAAAGGGTTGAAGGTAAATAAGTGGCCACCTAGCTGAGAAGCAATAAACCACATGGAAGAAGCACACCAGCCTGTGCGATCATGAGGTGTCTATAGGATCAAGTATCAGGCATCAAAGAACAAAAAATCATATCATTGTGAATAAGGGGGAGTGAGGAGTGGAGACCCAAAGCCCATCTATAGACAATTGGACATCCCCTTACAGAAGGGATGCAAGGAAGAGACAAGCCAATCAGAGTGCAGTTATAGCACTGATGAAACAAAACTTTCCTCTAGTTCTTTAATGCTTCCTTCCCCCCACTATCATGATACCAATTCTACCTTACAAATCCAGCTAGACCAGAGCATGGGTATAGATGGGTACAGAGCATTGGTACATGGGTACAGATAAGAGCTCGTAACCCAGGGAATCCAGGACAGATAAACCTCTCAAGACCAATAACGACCCTGGGGGATGGACAACAGAAAAGTGGGTGAAGGGAGACATTGGGCAGTGTAAGACATGAAAAAAAAAAATTAATAAACTATCAAGGGTTAGGGAGGGAGGGGAAAAACGAGGAGCAGATACCAAGGGCTCAAGTAGAAAGCAAATGTTTTGTGAATGATGATGGCAACAAATGTTTAAATGTGCTTGACACAATGGATACATGTACGGATTGTGATAAGAGTTGTACAAGCCCCAGTAAGATGATTTTTTTTAACAACACTAAAGATAAAAAAGGAGTTTTATATATTAATGAAAAAATATTAGTACCTGACAAAACTAATAAAACTGTTATTTAAAAAAACAAAGCCAAACCAATAATGAGAGTTGTGGGGGCAGAAAGTGGGAACCAATCACAATGATCTACATATAATGTCCTCCCAGGGGGTCAGACAACAGAAAAGTTGGTGAAGGGAGACATCAGACAGTGTAACACATGGGGGAGGGGGATTATCAAGGGTTCATGAGGGTGAGAGGATGGGGGAGGGGGGAAATGAGCTGATACCAAGGGCTCAAGTAGAAAAAAAATGTTTTAAAAATGATGATGGCAACATATGTACAAATTTGCTACACAATGGATGTATGGATTGTAATAAGAGCTGTAAGAGGCTCCAATAAAAATTATTTAAAAAAAAGAAAATATCATGGCTTGAATCAGGCATACCTTAGTCTTCAAAGTAAAACCCTTGCTTTTCAACACTCTAAAGAGGTCTTGTGCAGCAGATTCACCTAATGCAACTTATCTTTTGGTCTCTTCACTGCTGCTTCCATGAGCAATGATTGTGGAGCCAAGCAAGACAAAATCCCTGACAACTTCAAACGTCTCTCCATGTGCCACAATGCTACCTAGTGGTCCCGTTGTGAGGAGTTTGGTCTTTACATTGAGTTGCGATCATACCGAAGGCTGCAATTCATGATCTTCATCAGCAAATGCTTCAAGTCCTCTTCACTTTCAGCAAGCCAGACTGTGTTATCTGTATATCTCAGTATATTAATAAGTCTTCCTCCAATCCTGATGCTACAGCCCAGGGGTCCTCAAACTTTTTAAACAGAGGGCCAGTTCACTGTCCCTCAGACCCATTGGAGGGCCGGACTATAGTTTAAAAAAAAACTATGGACAAATTCCTATGCACACTGCACATATCTTATTTTGAAGTAAAAAACAAAACGAGGCAAAAACACCCGGCGGGCTGGATGAATGTCCTCGGCGGGCCACATGTGTCCCGTGGGTCGTAGTTTGAGGACCCCTGCATAGTCTTTTAAAAACAATTCAGCTTCTCGGATTATTTCCTTAGTATAAAGTTGGAACAAGTGTGGTAACAAGTTACAACCCTACTGCACACCTTTCCGATTTTATACCATGCATTATTCCTGTTCTCTTCCCACAACTACCTCTTGATCCACGTACAAGTTCTGTAGGAGCACAATGAAGTGTTCTGGAATTCCCATTCTTCTCAAGGCTATCCATAGTTTACTATGATCCACACAGTTGAACGCCTTGGCATAGTCAATAAAACACAAGTAAACACCTTTCTGGTATTCTCTGCTGTGAGCTAAGATCCATTGAACATCAGCAATGATATTCCTTGTTCCACATGCTCTTCTGAATCTGGCCTAAACTTCTAGCAGTTTCTTGTCAATGTACTGCAACCATTGTTGGATGATCTTCAGCAAAATTTTACTTGTGTGCGTTATGAATGATATACTCAGAAAGTTATAAAAGTACAATCTTGATAGATTGCCTCAAAGGACACAGAACAATCACGAGAGCTTGTTATAAAGAAATTTAAGAGAATGAAAAACTGCCCTGGTGAGAAAAAGGCCAGGAAACTGTGCTGAGGAATTCTTTTTCATCACGATAATTTATTTGCTCACCCTTTGAGCACAGTGAGGACTGTCCTATGAGCATTTCCCTGTAAGTCCTACTCCAGCCAGTCTACACCCAAGAGTGCCTCTTCAGATCTCATTTCCTTCCTCAAACTCAAAGAACATTTCAAAGCATCACAATTTGAGTTCCTTTAGGATGTCAAAAGTGTAGTTTTGATTTGATATAAAACTTAAGAGTAAAAAAAAAAAATCTTAAGAGCGCAGAAATCATCAGGAAAGGGAGAAACCAAAATACCACCTTCACAAGTGTACAGACTTAGATGGAAACAATAGTGTACACGCACACACACACAGGTTTCTATGATTTTGTAGCAATCGTTTTTGATTTATCTTCATATATCTCTCACCCCTCCAGTCTACAAGGGGGTACCCAAAAATGCCCAGAAAAAAGCTGTGCTGGGTGGCGCTTTTGTAGTACATAATCGAGCAACTTGTTCTGAGTCAGTGCACCCAGTGGCGTCACCTGGGAAGGTTCTCTCTGGTCACAGTGGATTTTTTCATAAAAGTAGTTTCGCTCAAACCTCTCTCTTTTTTTTTTTTATGATGGCCAGTTTAGGAGAATACATGCGACTGTGAAATTTTGTTTCCTGTTGGGGAAAATGCTGCAGAAACTGTTGTGATGTTGAACACATCTTACAAGGGCAGTATTATGGGAAAAACTCAAGTGCACAAGTGGTTTTGTCATTTCAAAAAAGGTGAAATGTCAACTGATGACAAACCTTGTTCTGGACGTCCATCAACTTCCTAACAGACGAAACTGTCGACTTGTAGTGCATTTGGAGTTTGTTCCAAAGGTCAGACTGTTAGTTAAGCTTTCTACTTAGAGGTTCTGAAAAGACTGCATAACAATGTGTGACAAAAAAGGTGTGATTTGTGGCAGATGGGACTGGTTTTGCCACTACGATAATGCACCTGCTCACAAAGCCATCTCAGTTTACCAGTTTTTGGTAAAAAACACCATGCCTCTCTTGCCCCTCGCACTTTACTCATCTGATCTCAATTGCACGACTTCTTTTTGTTTCCGTGAATGAAGAGGGGCATGAAAGGCCAGCGATTTGACAACACAGAAGGAGTGAAGGAAAAAAACCCGAGGGAGGTGCTGTCAGCTATCCAAACAGATAAGTTTGAAAAATGTTTCCAAGAATGGAGTCACAGATTTGACAAATGTATTAAGTGTAATGAGAGTACTTTGCAGATGATAAGGTTGTTTTGTAAAAAAATGTAAATGCATAGCTTGGGGGTAAGGGATTTCTTTTTTTGGGGGTGTACCCCCTCATATTAAGAGGTTTGCATCATGCTCATTTGTAAATCCCTGGCACCTGTTACAGAACTTAATATTAATTATATTGAAATAATTAATATTTGATTTCCAAACCTATAAAATGCGCATAGTGCTTGCCCAGGTATTTTATAGGGTGTATATTATAACAATATGTCAAATGTGAAAATGTTCTGTAAGGGGTAAGTACAGAGGATATTAAAAAAAGAATACCCAGAAGCAACAAAGCCCACATGGAAGAAGCACACCAGCCTGTGTGACCACGAGCTGTCGAAGCGATCAGGTATCAAGCATCCAAGAACAAAAAATCTTATCATTGTAAAGGTGGGTGAGAGCAGAGTGGAGACTCAAAGCCCATCGGTGGGCAA
>NW_022103904.1:26200968-26207833 GCF_000313985.2 Echinops telfairi | reverse complement strand
GGAGGGTGAAGGGAATGTGGGGTAGAAAGGGGGAACCAATTACAAGAATCTAAGTATTGCCTCCTCCCTGGGGGAGGGACAGCAGAGAAGAGGGCGGAGGGAAACATCGGACAGGTTAACTTATGACAAAACTATAATAATTTATGAACTATGAAGGGTTCATGAGGGAGGGGGAAAATGATATTAGGGGCTATAGAGTGGGAGGCAAATGTTTTGAGAATTATGAGGGCAACAAAGTGCGTATGTGCCTGACACAATGGATGGATGGATGGATGGATTGTGTTGAGAACTGTACGAGCCCCCAATAAAATAACGACAAAGAATACCATGGGAGTTACATATCGAGTGAGCATTCATGAGAATGTAACCTTCAGTGGTTATTCTTAGAACAGGTGAAAGCAAACTCACCAGAAGTCACTGTCATTATTCTTGACAGGTTAAGAAAGAAGAAGAAATCATTTACACAGCAACATAATTATTACACATTCAAATACAAGGTATACCAGTTACTGTAACACTTTTGAAAATAAAAGTTTTAAGGACAAGTTGAATTTAAAATGTCCTGTTCTTTTGCTTCTCTGCGTTCCACTCTGCCAGGCTGAGGTGTGTCCCCACCCCCAGGCCATCAAGTGTTGGTGTGCAGTGCCAGGAGGGCGCCTAGGTTCAGTTTATTGTAACACCTGAAACGTCTTCTATCCTTTATAAAATCCCACTTGGACCCCCCCCCCACAAAAATTTAATATATCCTGCCTGCCCAAGTTAGATCATTTAAAATGTTTATTCTACATAGTGATATTTTAGAAATATTCTATAACCACCACAGCACATTAAGGTCAATGTCCAGTAGTATATTTTGATACAGATTTCTAATTCTAAAGGAAAGAAATTCCATAAAATTATTTTTGAAATGTTCGTGCTCCAAATTGCTATCACAAGGAAGCTATTTTTCACACTTGGCCCTTGAGCCCCATGTATTGTAATCTATTTTGTACCTCCTTTCCTAAATTAAGAGAAGAAATATTGGTAATTTAATTATAAAGAATTTAAAACCTTTTAACTTTACCTTTGCTTTGCAGCAATTATCACAAGAAACATCTGGGTATTTCTTACAAAAATCAGGATTAAACTCATTTTCACCAAAGTAAGCCAAGAGCTGGATTCTCCTGCATTCTGTTATATTTTCACAATAATGGACCATGCTGTACAAATTATTGAAGTGAGTCTCTTTTGTATGCTTGTTTCCATCCTTTTCCACTAAAGGAGATAAAGAACACAGTAAAACATACTTGATTAGAGCAGAGAGTAAGAGAACAGCATGGGTAAACAACTGAGTATCTGGTGAAGTAAAAATAACTACTATTAATAGAATTATATGGCAGTATGGCAACATTCTATATTATAACGAAGTAGGTATTTATGTATATTTGCCTCTCAAGGCTTTAGGCTGTACAGGAATAAATGTTAGACTATTAGGAGTGGCTGAAAATTTTTTTGCAAATTTTCATTACTCATCACGATGAAGAGATGACTTTTTTTATTGTATTTATTGGATAAGCACATACTGAACAGAACATCCAGAGTCAGTAGGCCCCAGAACTCGGCAGTAGGCTGCCCTCCTTCCCCAGGGATCTTTGGTAGAAGTGGAAAATCCAGCAGCTCCCAAACTGTGTGCCAAGGAGCCCTGGGGCACTACCATGAAATCTGAGGGGACACTGGTGGGTTAACACAGCACTATCTATCGACTGTTAAATATTGAGTGAACTCCTAGTTCAAGGTAGTTCGTGGTTTTAATGTTAGATTGCACTACATTCTTCTAAACAACATGTTATTTTGATGGAGCTGGATTTTTGGCACTCGCCACGATAAAAATGAGTATTTTGAGAAAATCAACGTGAATTACGAAATGAACATGACAGTAACCGTGATTTCAAGGTGTGCGCATAACAGCTGCTACTTGCCATCAATGAGCAATTGTGGTTACTTAGGAATGAAAGAAAAATACTGTCTTCCTTCTAGTTTACAAGTATTGTTTTTTCAAACTGTTACTAAGTTATTAGAATGTATATTACTACTAAGTTAGTAGGATTTATTAACTTGCTTGGACCTATCTATTTGCTGTGGTTTCTGTTTCAAAACGTAAGGGGGAAACCAGATATAAAAGTTTCATTTTTTTTCTGGAAATCATCTTAATATAGGGCAATGAATATGGACTCTGCAGTCAAAGTTGGGTCCCTTCAGGACCCTGCCAATTCAAAAGTAGTCTCATAATATAACAATATGCCCATCGGTAGACAACTGGACATCCCCTTACAGAAGGGTCGCAAGGAAGAGACAAGCCAGTCAGGGTGCAGTATAGCACCAAGGAAACATACAACTTTCCTCTAGCTCTTTAATGCTTCCCCACCCCACTATCATGATGCCATTTCTAGAGCATGTACATGAGTACAGATAAGAGCTTGCAACACAGGGAATCCAGGACAGATCAACCCTTCAGGAACAATAATGAAAGTAGCAATACCAGGAGGGTAAAGTAAGGTGGGGGAGAATGGGGAACTGATTACAATGATTTACATAGAACGCCCTCCCAGGGGGATGGACAACAGAAAAATGGGTGAAGGGAGACAGTGGTTGGTTTAAGACATGAAAAAAAATTTTTTTAATAAATTATCAAGGGTTCATGAGGGAGGGAAGAGGGTGGATGAGCTGATACCAAGGGCTTAAGTAGAAAGAAAATGTTTTGAAAATGAGTTGTACAATAAACGATTTAAAAAAAAAATGATGATGGCAACATATATACAAATGTGCTTAACACAATGGATGTATACATTGTGATAAGGGCTGTAGGGGCCTCCAGTAAAATGATTTAAATGAAAAAAGATGTAAGAGCCCCCAATAAAATGATCTTTTAATTAAAAATAGATTAATATATTTTGAAAATATTTAATCATCACAACCCAATGGAAAAATGGGCAAAAACCATAACCAAATTCTAAGATAGGTATTCACTTTGACCCAGCGAGTCTAGACTAGAGATTGATTCTATATACCTAATTGTCCAAATGTCCACAGGTATCTGCACCAGGATGTTCACCATCACATTGCTGGCAACAGTGGGTAATCTAAGTACCTGTTCCAATGGGATTGGTTAAATAGATGTGGAATATTCATACTATGGAATTCTATATAGTTAAGCTATGAAAATTAATGGGCATGGTAATTACAGTGTTAATTGAAAAAAGCAAGTCATTAATAAGAAAAACACATGTTTAATAAAATCTACTTAAGTTTTAAAATACCTATGGTCAGGGAGGGGTAAGCACCAATTACAAGATACAGCCCGACTCTGACAGGGAGGAAGGGCTGGGCCTGGAAAGGGGCAGCGCACTCTTGGCTGTGTGTCTTGTCCTAAGCTGAGCGTTCATGACCCTCCCTTTCACCCTTTTGTATGCTGGAACTGTGCGCCGTAGGTAAGGGTGCATGCGAGACTGGGTCTGGAAGGGCAGAAAGGAAGCAGTGACTAGAGTTATTTTTTAGGGCACCGCTTGGGAAATTTTGCTCAGTACATGTCTGCATCACGGGAGTTTTACATAAGCAGGTAGTACTGTCTCAATAAAAATAAACGAATCCAAAATTTCCACACTTAGAACAACATTCCAATCTAGGAAGCGCTCTAGTGGTGCAGTGGTTAAAGTGCTAGGTTGCCAACTGAAAGGTCAGTGGTTCAAACTTACCAGTTGTTTGTGAGACGAAGATGTGGCCATCAGTTTGCTAAAGAGCTAAGCCCTGGGACCCTCTGGGGGTTCTATAAGAAGCTATGAGTTGGAATTGACTTGCCAGCAGCGGGCTTGGGTTCCCTTTGGGGGGCTTGTTTATTATTCTAGGATTACATACGGAGAACTGGAACCAACGGTAGCATAATGAGCAGTAGAGAGGTAATTATCACGAGACTGAGGATGACTGAATGTGTCCACAATGAGGTTCAGCTTACTCAATATCAGTCTTTTCAGTCGGGTCACATCATGATAGGTGTAGAAAAGCAGGCAGTGAGACATTTCCCCATCTCTTCCAGCTCTGCCAGATTCTTGGTAGTAACCCTCCATGGATTTAGGGAGAGACGCGTGGATCACAAATCGCACATCCGGTTTGTCAATCCCCATTCCAAAAGCAACGGTGGCACAGATAACCTGAGGGAAACCAAAAGCCAATTTATGAGACTCAATGCAGCTTAAAAGAATGTTTTCCTAATGGCAGCTGCTTCTTAAAGCTTGACCCCAATTTTACCTTCCACCCTACCCAATGATCTCAGAGCTTACCTTTATCCCACGAGTTAACATGACTAACAGGAGATTTTCATAGTGATAATGTGCATTTCTCCCGAGACTCAAGCAGGTAAAGAACAGCCCGGCAGGTAAGGACTTCCTTGTGTGGCTCAGTTTGCTCATGTGAAGGAGCTGGATCAAAGGGTGTGCTGCCACAGCCTGCTCTCCTCTGGGGAGGGTGCAGAGGTATGGGGGGGTATTGCTCACACAGCATGGTATCCAGGTCAGTGATCATCAACATGGGCTTGCTCAGGAGCTCTGGGTGTTTCCAGGGCAGCTGAGGCCAGCTCACAGGTGATTCAAGAACAATGGCATTCTCTGGTGCTCACCAAAATTTTCCCCAGTGGAAAATTTTACCGTACCACCTTACCACTGCACTGAATCCTTTTATTTACCAATTGATTTCAAAGTCAAAACGGTTATTTTGAAACTCATCTTGGTAAAAGACCGAGAATTTCTTATACTGGAAGGAAGGGGGGAGGCCTGGGGGCTGTGGCCCTTGACCTATTTAAACAACTTAGTTGAAGCAAGGTGGTAGTTAAAATTCAGGAGTTGGATAAATTGATTGTTGGCCAAAAAATCATCTTTAAGACTCTCCATTCAGTTGCAAATTTAGGACCTATTTAGTCCAGACAAAAACTTTCTATCTCTAGGCAAAATCACATTAGACAAATAAACCGGCAAGTCTTTTTTTAGCACTTAAAAAAATGAATCACTACTGCAAGAACAGTATTTCAAAAGCAACTGCTGTATCTGCAGCAAGACTGAGGCTAATGCCATGACTTCAGTAACTGTGAGAGCAGAGCAAAGGAGCTGCAAGCGATGGGCTGACTATGTGCAAACCAAATGGGTACATTTATCAACATGGGGACCGGCAGCGGTGTGCACTCTGGGTTAGCTATCCATCTAAATTGACAGCACTTTGATCAAAGTCAAAGCTCCTTGGAGAGAAAAGGCTCATACTATTGCCTCTAGTGTGGAGAGCAGGCCCAGAGGGATGCCTGCCCACAGAGGGACCATATGGTGAGAAACTGTAGCCGGGCGGCAGGGTGGCTCTGAGCCTGGCGCTTCTGCATCTCCAATGGCAGGCTTTGAGTGAGCGCATGGGGATACCAACTCTTTCTGAAAGCTCTTCCTGTAACTCAGAAAGCCTCCTTTGCGGAGTTAACTACTTCCCTTTTTATTCCTGTGTTTTGTTTTTTCAAACTGCAGACACCGACCATTTCTTAGTGAACAACAACAAAGTTTATCACACAAATCTAGCAAGATCAAGGCTGTCCAGCTGGTGCAGGATAACATTATACCCTGACTGAACGAATTAGCCAGCCCGTGCCCATAGCATAACTAGTTTGATTAAAACAAAACAAAAGGCCAAAAGAGGCACAGAAACCAACCGAACCAAAAAACCCGACTTCACTAATTCCTTTTACCATTAGAAAAAAGTGTGTGTGTATCTATACTAATCCCATTGCCTACAAGTTGGTTCCAACTCATAGCCAGCCTGGAGGACCACGCAGAGCTGCCCTATAAGGTTCCCAAGGCTGCAGAACACCCAAGGACTGACCTACTGTGCTTATACGTACAAATGTGAGGGATGTGGAGAAAAACACTCTTAATTATATGTTTAGGAACATTCTATCTTAATTGTTAAACTATTTCATGCTAGGATTTTTCCTCGTCATTCTTTATTTGCATTTTTCTACTCTATTTTCATTTTAGGCATGATTGAGATTATACCCTTCTGAATTCTACTTTTCCCTATCTTCATCCTTAGCACCTGAGCATCTTCATATTACTAAAAATTCCTTCATAAGTAACTTAGAAAAGTTAAAATCCTTTTACTACCACTTAAGACAAGACAAAGGCACATCATCGGTCGGCTGAGGGAGACCATCAGCCGACTTGAGGCCAGAGTGGTGTCTCAAGAATCCATGGCCATGGTGCTAACAAATCTGTTTATACCTTAGGCTCATTTACTTCAGTTGACACTTATTAAAACAGTTCTTTCCAATTTTTGACATGCTCTTCATTTATAATTTGTTTGTGAAAATATTTTTCAGGTCTATTTAGATAAGATAGGCTGGATAAACAATCTGGAGGAGAAAACAATGGAAGCGACAGTTCTGGGGGTCATGGGAGAGGGGGCGGTGGGGGAAATGAAGTGGTGTTAACAAACCCAGGGACAAGGGAACAACAAGTGATCCAAATCGGTGGCGAGGAGGGTGTAACGGGCCTGGTAGGGCTTGATCAAGGGCAATGTAACCAAGAGAAATTACTGAAACCCGAATGAACGCTGAGCATGATAGTGGGACAAGAGGAAAGTAAAATGAAATAGAGGAAAGAACTAGGAAGCAAAGGACATTTAAAGAGGTCTAAATATAGGCATGTACATATGTGAATATATTTATATATGATGACAGGGAAATAGATCTATGTGCATATATTTATAGGTTTAGTATTAAGGTAGCAGATGGACATTAGGCCTCCATTCAAGTACACCCTCAATGCAAGAACACTTTGTTCTATTAAACTGGCATTCCATGATG
>NW_022103904.1:26192500-26200256 GCF_000313985.2 Echinops telfairi | reverse complement strand
GGGGGGCGGGGAGGGATGGTAAAAAAAATGAGGAGCTGATACCAAGGGCTCAAGTAGAAAGCAAATCTTTTGAAAATGGTGAGGGCAATAAATGTACAAATGTGCTTGATGGATGGATTGTGATAAGAGTTGTATGAGCTCCCAATAAAATGATTCAGAAAAAAAAAGTATTTTTCCCAGTTTCCAGAGATCATACACTTTTAAACAGTAACACCTTTGTTTATTTTTTTGTGAAGATGTAAAGTAATTCCCCCCATCATATAACCAATACTACGAGTTGAATAATCTTTCCCTTCCTCATTCATTTGTAATGTTTTCCTTATCATAAATTGGTCTTAAATATTTATGTTTCCCAGTCTATTTTTGGATGTACTGTCCCAGGTCCCAGCGATCTGTGCATAATGCATTGCAAAATTAGTGCTCATGTGTTTTCTCACTTGAATATTCTTCCAAATAAACTTTCTAAAGTTTATCAAAGGAAAGAAAAACCATGCTGGAATTTTAAGTACATATATGAATTAATTTGGGAAGACTGACACCTGTAATTATTTCAGGAACTCATTCAGACACATGAATAGTCAGTCTTTTCAGCTGATGACAACGTGCTGTGCATAGTCTTCAGTCCATCTCCTCTCTGGACTTTGAAGTCAGCCCTCCTGCCTACCATGAAATGCAGCAGTCTTAGGTATATCTAGTTTGTTGTCTGTCAACTATGTATCTTCATGTGCATAATTCCTTTTAGCTTGGTTAAGCCAAACTTCAATTACTCAAATATAGCTACATTAATTTTTTTCCAGTGGGAAAATTTTGGGGCGTAAATCTTTAAATTTTGCTATGTATTTATTTATAATTCACTTGATTATCTGTTTGGACAGTCTGCTTTCTTCCTTGGAAACACTTGTTATTCTTGAGCTGACTCCCCATTCTGTCCCCAGCAAGTATATTTTTGTTTTTTTTCTGTTACCATGTTTGCCCCCTCCTCTTTTCCTTATTAAGTTTTTTTCACTACATCACATATTCAAATGTCTGTTTTGAGTCAGCCATTTGTGTCTTGATATATAATTCTGCTATTAGTTGTTTTTCGTGAATGGCAAGTGGCATTTATATTTCCCCCTTTCTCTCAGTCTGGAAGCTCTGTATGGCAAACTGTTTCTAGCTCAGAGAAGCCAGGTCCTTCGCTTCTCACATCATTCTGAGAGTACTAGGCTGATGTCTGCTAAGATTTTCTTTGCTTTTGCTGCATTAAAAAATAATTTGGAGAGAGATTTTCCCTCTGAATCACGGACATTTGTCCTTTATTACTGAGCTGAGATAGTCTTCAAAAATTCCCAGTTGTTTTGTTCAAATTCACCCTTGTCTTTAGAGGGATATAAGTCCGGATTGATCTGAACAGCAGGAGGTGGGGTTGGATGTTTTAGCCATGGCACAGACAGGAGCTTTGGTCGTGCAGGGGCTCAAGTGTTTGGCTGTGTGACCTTCCAGTTGTAAGGTCAGGGGTTCCAAACGCTTCCATGGACATTGATATCCTTGTAAACAGTGCAGAGCAGTTCAACTCTGTCCCACAGGGGTGGTAGGAGTTGGAATCAGCTCAATGGCTGTGGATCTGTTTTGGTTTGTGATGATGGGCCAAATGGTAATTTCCTAATTCTATCATTTCTTATATATTAATTAACTCTTGGCTCTAAGGAAAAGTATTTTCTTTCCATTTACTTATTAATTTATTCATATCAGGCTTAAGTTCATGAATCCCAATTCTATTTGATTATAACCTGTAGCTACAATTGTTTATTTTGATGCTGAAATCCTCTGATTGGCCCAGTGGGAGCTCGTTCGCGTCAGCTTCTGTGTCCTTTGGAAATGACCTCCCCTTCCTCATTCTGTGACTAGTCCTTTACTTTCTGGCACAACAAGGTATTTCAGATTTATCTTCTACTTTCCCTGTCACAGCCTTGAAATCAGACTGTCTTCAAAAAGCTTGGTTCCTTTTATTAGAGAATGGCATTTAGAACAAAGAACTGAGTACTAGGTGTGCTATAGCTATTGTGGTGTCGCCACTCCCAGACATTCGCAGGAGATGGAAGAGCACATTTATAGACATCAACACACATTTACATCTGTATTTATTTCCTTATCATCTATGTATCTTGCAGACTATGGGTTCATACTGATAATTCAAATCCCAATCCAACATCACAAGGCTCATTTGTGTCTCTCCTTTTGTTTACCTTCCCTGATAGTCAGAAACTGGGCTCCCATTGCCCTTGATATATTTGCCTTATTTGTTCAGCCCTCGTGTGTAACTAATCTCCCATCACTCCCCACCCATCTTACCCCCACGAACTTACATGCCTTTGAACACATGCTCCAACTGATAACCACTACTGGGCTGTGCTCTCACTGATAATCACAGCACCCTTCTCAACCTATGCAGGCTCTGATAACCCAGGGTAGGTTGTTCCCATTTCCCTGCAGGGGTGCTGCCCTCGGCTGGCTTGGGATCCTATTCTCAAGGCCAAACTGCTGTCACTACCTTATGCATCCCACTTGGGTGCTAATACCTAGTGACAGGCCACACACACATCTTCCTTGTGGTTTTCACCTTTGAAAACCCACTTTCATGGCACCACTTAGTTTTCTGAACTGAATTAACCAGAAGAAAGGTAGGAAGAATGAGTCCCTATTGACTTTTAATGTGCCCACTGTTGGCCTCATGGTATTAACTTTATTAGCTAAGTTACTACTGTTATTTTTTTCCAAGTTAGAGAAATAATTCCTACTTCATATTCAAAATCTGCTTTAAAAAAATGAGTTCGGCAAGGCTGCAGTAAAAAAGATCAATATATTAAAAAAATCAGCTGTAATTACTACACAGTAACAATGAACAAAACAAAAATAAAATTAAGAAAACAATTTCATTTGTAATAGCTTAAAAAAGAATAAGATACTTGGAAATAAATTTAATAAAAGAAGTGTAAGACCCATATACTGAAATCTACAAACAGTTACAAGAAAGTAAATAACAATCAAATTACAATGAAAAGTTTAAAAAAGTTAGAAGTTAAAGAAGATCAAAATAAATGGAAAGACATTGTGTACTCAAAGACTGGAAGACTTTATATTATTAAGATAACACTCACAATTAGTCTATGGATTAGATGTAATCCTTACAAAATCCCGAGTGGCCTTGTGTGTGTGTGAGCACGGGTATGTATGCACGTGTGCGCGTGCGCGCGGAGAAATTGTAAAGCTGATCCTAAAATTCATTTGGAAATGAAAAAAACCCAGAATGGGTCCAAGAATCCTTTAAAAAACATTGCAATAAGTATATATATATAAAGCAAACACTTACCATTTCAATATTGTTTACATGCCTATTAGTTGCATTCATCATGTTGTGCAGTCATCAGTATTATCTGTTTCCAAATTTTTCCATCACCCCTAATAGAAGTTCAGTGCCCCTTAAACAATGATTCCTTTCCCCCTCCCTACCACCCCTGGTGGCATCAACTTTGGTCTTTATACAGTTGCCTCTTCTAGATATTTCACGTAAGTGGGATCATTCAATATTGGTCCTTTTGTGCCTGACGTATCCACTCAGCATGTGTTGAGTTTTCAAGACTCATCCACATTGCGCCTGTGCAGGGGCTTCATTGCTCTTTATGGCTGAGCAATACTGCATGGTACACATGTATCACGTTTTGTTTTCTGTTCCTCTCTTGATGGCCATTTACGTTGTTAGGTCATTGCAATGAACATCAATATACATGTATCAGTCTGTGCACCTGCTTTTAGTCCTAGCAGGTATTTGCCTAGAAGTGGCAGTACTGGATCATGTGGTAATTCTATATTTAACCGTTTGAGGAACTTTTAAGCTGTTTTCCAGAGCAGCCACACCATTTTACAATGAGGGTTCCCATTTCTCTACATCCTTGCCAATACTGTGGGTTTCTGTTTTAAATTGTAGCCATCTTTGTGGGGATAAAGTGATATGGTATCTCCTTGTAGTTTTGATTTATAGCATGGCTGCTGTCTGAAAGGTTGGTTGTTTGAACCTACTCAGCTGCTCTGAAGAAGGAAGCCCCAGTGATCAGCTTTTGCAAAGATTATAGCCCAGGAAATGCTGTGGGGCTGCTCTACGGTCAGCCGGGGTTGCTAGGATGCAACGCTGACTTGATGGCACCTAACAGACACAGCAATGACTGATGTCATAGCAACTCATCATGTGATTTTGACTATTTGTATTTATTCTTAGCCAAAACATTCTTGAGAAAGAAGAATAAAGTTAGAAGATTCAGACTTTTTGATTTTAAAATTTCCCAAAAAGCTATAGTAATCAAGACAGTCTGGTTCTGGCATAAAACAACAACAACAAACCAAACCAAACTCACTGCCATCAAGTCAATGCTGACTCATCGACAACTCCCTGTGGGTTTCTGAGACTGCAACTGTTCACAAGAATAGAAAGCCCAGTCTTTTCCCCAAGGAGCTGCTGGTAGTTTCGAACTGCTGACCACGTGGATTTCAGACCAACTTGCAACCACTCCATCTGGCACAGGACAGATATAAATCAACAGGACAGAACGGAGAGTCCCAAATAAACCCTCATATTTACAATCAACTAATCTTCAGCAAGACAATTTAATGGGGTAAAGAATGGTCTTTTCAAGAAACAGTACAGGGACAACTGGATAACTGTATGCAGAAGAACAGAAATAAGCTGCTGCCACACCATATAAAAAAAAATCACAAACTCAGAATAGATCGAGGACCTAAATTTAAGAGTTAAACTATAAAACTCCTAGAAGAAAATATAGACATTGGATTAGGCAATGATTTCTTTGATAGGATACCTAATGGAAAAAAACTAAAAAAACCAAACAAAAAACCCGAACTATATCTTGAACTTCATCAAACTTTCAAGGGCATTAACAAGAAAGTGAAAAGACATCTACAGAATGGAAGAAACTATTTGTAAACTATTATTTGATAAAGGTATAGTATCCAGAATATATAAGAACACTTATATCTCAACAAAAAAGAAACGAATGATCTAATTATAAAAAGGAGTAAAGGATTTGAATAGACATTTCTCCAAAGAAGGTATACAATGTCCAGTGAACACAAGCAAGGATGTTCACCATTATCAGTGACTACTATAAGTGACCACAATCACTGCTCTATGCTGTTGAGTTAATCCCAACTCACAGATACCTACACAACAGACTAGAACTATATGCCATATGGTTTCCTGCACAGCAATCTTTATGGGAGCAGATGGCCAGTTTTTTTCTTCCAAGGCACCACTGGTGACTTGATTAGCAGGTGAGGCTAAACCACTGCATCACCAAAAACCCAAACCAAACTCACTGCCATTTAGTTAATGCCAACTCACACCACCAGGGCCCTTCATTAGTGATTAAGGAAATGCAAATCAAATGAGATAGTACATCATACCCACTGGGATGGCTACCATTAAGAAAGACACACAGTAAGTAATAAGCCTTAGTGAAGAAACAGGATGCATCACCCCTTGCTAGTGGGAAATGTAAAATGGTGCAGTCATACTGGAAAAAAGTTTCATCATTGTTCAAAAAGTTAAACACAGGATTATGATATCCTAACAGTTCTACTCCTAGGTGTATGTCCAAGAGAAATGAAGCCTTATGACCATACAGTAGCATTATTCTTAACAGCCAAAAAGTATAAACAAACCAGGCGCCCATCAACTGATGATTGGACTAACAAAATTTGGTGTATCCATACAATGGGATATTATTCAGCCACAGAAAGAATAAAGTGTTGTCACGTGTCACAATATGGATGTTTCTGCAAAAACTTATGCTGGTAGAAAAGTCAGTCACAAAAACCACCTCAATGTCCAGACAGATGAATAGCTTCCCAGGCGTTAGTGGGGTCAGTGGTCCCCAAGGACTGTGAGGAAGGGTGAGTGGATACTGACCTGAGAAGCTCACCCATTCTCTTAGAAAGGTTTCTTTATGGCCATTCACTTTTTGGAGGAGACAACAATGTTCTGGAATTATAGAGTGATGATGTTTTACTTTGGGAATATGCTTAAAAAGTAAAAGGGAAAGTTTTATAGTATGTGAATTGTATCCAATAAATAAAATTTTCATATTACTAGGGAAAAAAAGTAACTGGAAGTCATTAAAAAATGTGTTTTACTTTTAGTTCTATCTGAAGTTTACTACCTTTAAGGAAAAAATAATTTGCATTCTGCATCTGCATACTTGCTTATACCTGGTTTCAAAAAGTTGGTGGAAAAAGAATGAAAAGATAATGGGACTTTTCCCTAACCTTTCGGAAGCTTCCCTATATACCATGAAGGAATGTTTCCTGTTCTTTATGTATTGCTGTGGAAATACAAAACGGCACAGTCACTATGGACAACTGGTGGTTAAATGAATAAATAAATATACCATATATATATATGACCCAGCAATTCCACTACTAAGTATAGATCCAGAAAACTTGAAAGCTGAGATCCAAAAAGAGACGTGTGGACCAATGTTCATTGCAGCATTTTTCACAATGGCCAAAAGGTGTAAAAAAAACCCCAAATGCTTACAAAAGGTAGAAAGGTAGAACAACCAAACCCAAATGTTCATCTATGAACGGATAACCAAAATGAACAAAGTGTGGTATACGCATACAATGGAATACTGCTCAGTATAGTGTAAGAAATGAAGTCTTAATACATGCTACACTCTGATGGAGCTTGAAGACATTATACCGAGCAAAATCAGTTAATCACTTCAGGTCAAATATTCTATGACTTCATTTAAGAAAAGGCAAATGTACGGAGACCAAGTTTATTGGTGACTCCCTGTTGAGGAGGCATTGACCTTATGTTAATGGCGGTGCAATAATTTACAAAAGGTAGCAAGAATGGTTGCACCATGTGAAGAATTGTACACGCACACATTTTTGAGATTTCGTATGTCTTGCTTTATATTTTTAAAAATATTATTTTATACTATTTAAAAAAATGTTTTTATAATGACCCAAAGAAAGTTTCTTATGGAGATTAAAAATGTTACCTGGCAGCCATCCTGATTAATCCACTTGTGCTGTACTTCATCTCTAGCACCGTCACTGAGACCAGCATGGTAAGCTAGAGCAGCGAGCCCATCTCTCTGTAACGTGTCAGCCATTGTGTCACATTCTCGCCTAGAGAGGCAATAAATTATCCCGGAGTCATCTGCCAAGAAACCAAATCGTATTGTGAAATGAGTGTTTTAAAAAACATGAAAACAACACATTTATATTATGTTCTTAGAAACAGAGGAACCATAAATAGATCGCCACAGTTTGCTTATCACGGAGAAGGATCCCATCGGCAGAACAATGTAAGCAAGGAATCCACGTGCTCTGGCAATGAGATGCCCTGGTTTCTAAGCCCGTCCCTGTTTGTGACTGTAGGTGGACCTTGACACGCCATGGGTTCTTGTCCACCCTGGCCTTACAGTGAGAAGGCACTCTGACACACAATCCATGAAATGCAAATGGCGGTAGGCATCCACAGGGGCCATATGTAGTGGATTACAGGGGGGCTCAAGGTGAAACCATCAGCTGCTCCACAGGCTTTCTACCCACAAAAGACTTACAGTCTTGGAAACCCACAGGGGCAGTTCCTCTGTCCTAAGGCTTGCTAAGAGTCAGAATTGCTTTGATGGCAGTGGGTTTGTGTGTGTGTGTGTGTGTGTGTGTGTGTGAGAGAGAGAGAGAGAGAGAGAGA
>NW_022103904.1:26181545-26191195 GCF_000313985.2 Echinops telfairi | reverse complement strand
GCTCAAGTAGAAGGCAAATGTTTTGAGAATGATGATGGCAACAAATGTACATATGTGCTTGACACAATGGATGTATGTATGGATTGTGATAAGAATTGTACGAGCCCCCAATAAAAGGATTTTTTTTTAAAAAGGCATAAAAAACTATTATAAATAAGATAAAATAATAATAGTGACCTATCTTAAGAGTGATTTATCTTGTTTTATCTTCTTGTTGCTTTCTAAATCTTTTCAATGAGCATATTTATTATTTTTTAATGTATGCTCTTTTAAAAATCAGAAAACAAAAGTATACAAATCAATTCTGTGATGGAAGGCACACAGACATTAAGCAATGTGCATTTGCAACCTTGCAGAGCTGATCCTGGGAAGGGAATTACCGACTTTTTCTTGGTATGTCTCTTAATGATCTGATGTGTTCAAAAAAGCATGTCTTCAAATTTTCAAAATATATGAATGTTTAACAAGAAACTTCTCCATGGGAAGGTGGGTAATGGGTTACAAGGAAAACAACTATGAATTTCCAAACCTCATTTTAGTTTAATATAAGTTGATGAACAGCACATACAGTTGAGAAAAGGCATAAAAGCAAAGAACTGTATAATTCATATTCAGATAAAAGCCAGAGAAAAAGACACTGAAACCAAGAATTAGAATGTAGGTTTGTTTGAGGGAGTATTTAACATATTTTTTTATTAGGGTTTATTGTCATCAAACCAAATGAGATTTTACAATTTCTAGAATTGAAAGAGTTGTTAATACTCTGCTCTATAAATAGCAAGTTAAGGCTAGTAAATGGAGAAAAGAAATGTTTAATATGCAACATTACATATTCTCTTGTGGTATTAAAAAGACATCTGTTCTAGGCATAAGTCACATGGTATACTCACATGGGTGATTCTTTCTGATCCATTCTAAGCAATCAAATGCCACCTTTTTAGGCTTTTTGGGTAATACGTAGTATTTCAGATTATGTCTATTAAAACTCATGCTAAACCTGAAAGAAATCCAAAAGATGAAATTCAGTATTATAAGAAAATATATTTATAGTCATTTTCAAAAAATTAAACACCCATTTTCCCCAATGCAAACAGAAAGTATCTTCAGTTGAATATTGTCACTTACATATACTCACTGCCACCAAGTCAATGCTGTTCGTGGTGAACCTACAGAACAGGGAAGACGTGTCCCTTGTGGGTTTCTGAAACTGTAAACCCTGCAAGCCTTGTCTTTCTCCCAAGGAGTGGCTGGTGGTTTCCAATTGCTGGCCTTGTTGTGAGTAGCCCAACAGAGTACGTATATAATAAATAATACACTATATATATTATAATATAATAAATATAATACAACATCAGCAGCAAGATATTTTGGCCCTTTTGGGGGATGGTCTGATTTCAGACATACAGAGAATGAGGTTGTGTAAGTGAGAAGATTTTAACTTTAATGCGGCCATTTTTCATCTCTATTGTCATAGAATGCATGACTCCTGAGAACTGTCCCGAGACCACGGTCCTAAGCCCCCAGACCCCAGCCGCTCAAGTTGCTGGCTGGAGTCTATGAAATTTTCTTAATGTTGCCACCTGTCTGATCCACCACATTCATGGATAGTTTTGCAGCCAAGGGAGACAGACTTGTACCAATAACAGAATGTTTTCAATTGAGATAACCAACAACGAAGAGCCATGGAGCCATTGTGACTGAGATCTGAAAAAGGCCCAGGCCCAGGGCAGCTGGAAGATCACTGCTGCCTGTTTTGCGGCCTTCTTGTCTGTAGCAGTCCCTTCAAGAACATGACTACTGCCCCCCCCCAGCATTCTGTAGCTCCAGAAATAAACTGGAGTTGATCCCACTGGTGGCAACACAGCTGGACTCATCCCAGTGCTCTTATTCCCCATCTCTCCTCCCTTTGCTTCCTAACCCCTGTACACACAGGCAACCGCCCTTGTTGCAATTTACAGTGTACTCTTTGTTCCTTTCTGTCAATGTAGCCACCAGTATCTTTGTGCCCGTACTTTAACTGGCTCTCTCTCCTCCCTGTGGATAGGTGATAGTTGGCACCTGGGACTATGGAGGGTCGCCAGCGAGTCAAGAACACTATAATACTCCCCTCACTTTTCTTTCATTTAGTTTTATTTGCTGTTGGATTTTAGCTGTGGCAAACACTGCAACAAAACATTGGACATTTGGGCTTTCTTTACCAAGGGGACACCGAGGGCAGACGGCATGACACAGACCACAAAGACAATGTTCTACCATTTTGGTGAGCAGCCCTCTAAGGTGTCACTACTGGCCTCTCCCCGACTTGGATGAAAACAAAGCGAAGACACATGGAACCAATTAGTTCAAAGGACAAACATCAGACTCCACAACTGGAGAAGAAGTGTCCAGATACCACTACCATCTGCTCTGAAAGGAACCACTTTAGAAGATCCTGCTTAAAGTGGAAGAAAAATATAAAACAAAACTCTATAAACCATCAAAAGAACCAGGCTTAGTTGGACAGAGACCGGCGGGACTCTGGGGATTCATCCTTGAGGACTGAAAATGAACTCATCCCCACAGCTCAATTTTCAACCAAACAACAGAAAAGCCTATATAAGTGGAACAAAAACTCTAGGGAGGTACACTTTAGAACAGCGGTTCTCAACCTGTGGGTCGCGACCCCTTTTGGGGAATCGAATGACCCTTTCACAGGGGTCGCCTGATTCATAACAGTAGCAAAATTATAGTTATGAAGTAGCAACGAAAATAATTTTATGGTTCGGGGGGGCGGGCACCACAACATGAGAAATTATTAAAGGGTGGTGGCATTAGGAAGGTTGAGAACCACTGCTTTAGAATAAGCAACCATTTGAGATCCAAAGGCAAGTGCAGAAGGGTTAGAAAGGAGGGAGGAATAGAGGAAGTGGGATAAGTGGTGGGCATTACAATCAATGAGATGAAACAAAATGTTTATGAATTGTTGAATGGGAAAGGGATTTACTTTGTAAGCCTTCACCCAATTTAAAATAAAAAATTTAAAAGTGGGGACAGAAAACCCTCTGTTAAGCTCTAATAACTTAATAACTGTACTTTCACAGTTTTAAAAAAATAAATCATTTTATTGGGGGCTCCTATAACATTCCATACATCAATTGTATCAAGCACATTTGCACATATGTTGTCATCATCATTCTCAAAACATTTTTTTAAACTATTTTATTGGGGGCTCATACAACTCTTATCACAATCCATCCATCCATCCATTGTGTCATTTGTACATTTGTTGTATATTATTGCACATTTGTTGCCATCATCATTCTCAAAACATTTGCCTTCTACTTGAGCCCTTGGGGGCAGTTTTCTTCTTATACCTCTGATTTCTCTTCTCCCTTTGCTAATTCCTTAAGTGAGTGCCATTCCTCAAATGCTTGGCTTCTGTATGATCTCATTCAGGAGCCTCCTCATTTCGGTTAAATAGCATTTATATATCACTCCCACTGATTTCAACGTATGCCTCAGTTTAGACCCCTTTTGACAGGTCTTAAACGACATGCCAACTTTTGCTTAGACCACAGGTCTGAATTTAGAGTATGCACATCCCTATGGGTTCACAAAGATTTCCTGAGGGCACATGTTGCTTTCTAAGAGCAAAGCTGATGTGAAAGGAATTAATGTCCAGATTCTCCTTTTTCCCAGGGGCACTTTCCTAAAGCTGGTCTGAGAATGCACTCACAATCAAGACATCCTGCCAAGAGATTTAACAAGCAAGCTAAGCAGCAGCGATGGGAGAAGAGTGCTGACAAGCCCCATGAAGATCGTTCAGGAGCAGAGGCTAGAAGAGATGGACTTCTTTCTATGGACTTCTTTCTGAGCGGACAGAGAAAGCCTTCCCTAGGGCTGGCACTGTGAATGTGAACTTCTAGCCTCTGAAACTAAGAAGATAATTCATTTTAAAATAAGTTCATTTATTATGAAAATAATGGTTATTTCTGTTATAGCAGCACTGGGTAACTAAGAATTAATGCAGGTGATATAATGGCTAAGCACATAGCTGACACTCAAAAGGTTGGTGGTTCAAACCCACTAGCCATGGTTTTGGAGTAAGACGGGACAGTCTACTCTCATACAGATTTTTGCTTTGCAAATTCCACGGGGCAGTTCTACTGTTTTGTACACATCACTAGGCACTGGAATCGTCTCAAAGGCAACAGGATGAAGCTTTCTTTACGCAAAGTACCAGAAACTTTTAGTGGGGTTTCAGGTTTTTACGTGTTTTACAGGTTGCTATCAAAGGTGAAATACACCATCGGCAGCGAGACATTTGAGCCCTTCTGGGGGATGTTCTGACTTCAGATATACAGAGAACAAGGCTGTGGGAGCAAGAAGATTTTAACCTGAATGAAGTTGTTTCTTTCATCCCTACTGTCATAGATGCATTACTCCTGCGAGGCTTAAGAAACTGTGGCTTAACAATAGTGTGATGTTATTTCTCTGGGACACATTTGTACACAACATGCTCAGAGTTCTCTTAGTGCTTGAAATATCAGAACATGGTCAAGGAAACTGGCAAAAGAGGGGTAGATAAGGAACATATGACCGCGGACTATTCTGATCATTCTCAGTTCGTTATTTGCATTCCCTGCTATGGCAAAGGAAATGGTAGCACTAATAAAAGTATTCATTTGGAAAAGAATCTCCTGTGAGCACAAAGGAACAAGACAGCCCCAGAACTGATTTGAGCTGAGTTGGGCAGAAGCTGGGGCAGTGACTGAGCTTCTGTACCCACAGGGATGCAGCAATGACTGCATTTGAGTGGACTTCCCATCGTATTCCCACACTTAAGACTCTACTTTCATTTCAGAACAATATTTTTTAAAAAGCTTTGGATCAAAAGAAGCCAAGGAAAAATGTTGGTCAGAATGTAAACAAATAGGAAAACCTCACAGACAGCTGACGAGAACACAAGATGGTGAAACCACTGTGGACACTGAGTTAAACACAGCTCCCACAGGACCAGCAATTCTACTTCGAGGTATCACTCCAAGAGAACGGAAAGCACATGCCCAGGTGCAAGCTTGTGCACAAACGTTCTTAACAGCTTTATCTACCAAACAATAATGAGAAAAAGTGTGGCATACTCATCACACTGGAATATTATTCAGTCATAAGAAGGGTGAAGTGGTGAGACGTGTTACCACGTGGATGACCCTTGAACACAGCCTGAGAAAGAAGACAGCACACAGAGCTGGGGAAGATGGGCAGGGATGATGAATGGGCCCGGGGCTTCTTTGGGGCTGATGTTCTAAACTTAGATAATGGGGACAGTTACACACTCTGTGAAAAGCCAGTGAGCTGTACATTTTAAATAGAGAAATTTTGGAAATTAAATTTCAATAAAGATTTGTATAAAAGAAAAACAAAGCCAAACAAAAGGCTGGGACATTAAAATACTGTACTTTAAAGAGTATTAGATGTTTCTATTTCCATTACAAAGGTTAGGTAATTGTGATAGGTTTATCATGCTAACTCAGCCAACAGGACTGTGTGGGCGGAGTTTAATCAGATTGCAGCTTGATTAGAGGGCAATGAAATAAATGGCTCCATAAGGCCTGCTCCATGGTCCTTGCTCTCTGGTGATCCTACAAGCCTCAAGGGTTTGCTGCATAACTTGTGGGCCAAGCCAACCTGCGGGTCATGTCTCTTAAGTTTGAGGCTCCTTCTAGACCTGCTTCACCACCCGGCTGGTACGTATATTGTTTGAGCTTGAGGCTGGTGGACCATTCTGCCATGCTTGAATTCGAGGTCCCATCAGGGCCTGCTTTGCTAAGCTCCCGAGCTATTGACTGTTGCTGACTCACCCTGCTGCCTGCAGGTAGACTCTGTCCATCTTGTCTGAGGGAAGACAGCTGTCTGCTTCCTCTTCCTTAGACTAAGCCCTCATGAGTTGAAGGACTTTCAGTATATTAAGTGTTCCACAAAAGTCAGTTGTACTGAGCCCTCTGGACTACTGAGTGGACTAATTAGCTGTTATAGTCTCTCTCGCTGTATAAACCTATCCTTGTATATGTATATGGAATTATAAGAGTCCTGGTTTTGTTTCTCTAGAGAACCTGCCTAACACAGTAATAAAATAGTAAAATTAAAACTCATGCTATTTTAAAGTGATTTTGAGGAAATGGAATCGACTCAAGCTCTTGTTACTTTTGGAAATGAAAAAGGTATAATGGAGATATGTCTTTAAAAGTTTATTTGAATAATAATAATAAAGAGTCCTCTTTTTTATAGTATAAAAAGTCTATTTAGCTAAAAGTTTTGGCAATGAAGACTGGAATTGCTGATTAGTTTATATGGTAGACATTTACCATTATTTGAGAGCTAAATCTACAGTTCTGAAGTTTTGATAAAACTAGATTTAACACGAACCCTAGTGTCATAGTGGGAAATACACCAGGCTGCTAGATCCAAGGTTGCAGCAGTTGAAATCCACCAACCACTGCACAGATGAGAGTGACAAACTTTTTGTCCCAGGAAGATTTAGAGTTGGGAAACTCACCATGCATTGGAATCACCTGATGGAGGTAGCTTAAATCTAAAGCCTACTATATAATTAGGGTAGTTTGTTAAAAATGCTTACCGTAATTAGAAAGCGAGCACTGAAATGAACAATGTGCTTTCCCTAACCCATTTGAATATATATTGGGGTACAGGGTTGTTCTAAGTGAAAGAGTAGCAAAAAAATTTAATAGTCATTAAGTAAGTCTCGGTAAAACTTTTTTGGGTGTATTTCTCAGCTAAAGAAAAGTGAATAACACTAATGACCTGGCAGTGAATTATTTTGCTGGTTGCATAGTTTCCACAAGTTCTTTGCTTTCCACAAAATTTGGAGGACCTTGATGTGCTGTCAGCTGACAGATCATTAAAATAATTTTTGATGACAAGTCATGTAATTTTTGGCATATACGTCAGAAGGAATTCAAATAATTGAGTGTTACTGCTACAATAAAATGCCTTCCATTCCCATCTACGTGTTTATATGAGCAATTTACTCAGTGATTACATCTATAAAAATAAAAAGCAGGAACCAACTCAATTCACCCAAAGATGTGAATTAATGGGGAGTAGGAGGGGGGAGAGTTCTATTTCATTAAGAGAGACGGTCTCAAAGCTGATGATGAACAATTATTTTTAAAAATATATTTAAGCTGTTATGATCAATTATGGAGTACTGATATTAATGATAATACAAAAGACAATTTTGGTATAAAAACAAATTTTAATTTATATGCATATTTCTGTTATAGGTAAATATGGGATTAGCAACAAGACTTCACGCATAAAAATGAGTTTGAAAAGAAAAAAGAAAAAAAATCTGCTAAAGAGTTTAAACACTTTTAATATGTTTTTGAAGTGGAGGATAGTGAATATAGACTCACTACCATATTTATTATTTACTGGACATTTGAAAGAATAAGGCTACAATTTTGATTAAAAAACAAAACAACAGGAAATCCAGGGCAGATGATCCCTTCAGGACCAGTGGTGAGAGTGGCGATAATGGGAAGGTGCAGGGAGGGTGGGGTAGAGAGGGGAAACTTGAATATAAGGATCTACATATAACCTCCTTCCTGAAGGACAGACAACAGAAAAGTGGGTGAAGGGAGACATCACAGTGTAAGATATGAAAAAATAATAATTTATAAATTATCAAGGGAGGGAGGGTGGAGAGGGGAGAGAGGGGGAAAATGAGGAGCTGACACCAAGGGCTCAAGTAGAAAGCAAATGTTTTGAGAAAGATGATGGCAACAAATGTTTAAGTGTGCTTGACACAATGTATGTATGTATGTATTGATTGTGATAAGAGTTGTATGAGCCCCCAATAAAGTGATTTTTAAAAAACCCCAAACACAAAAAAACGTCAATGTTTACAAAAGGCCACGTTCTCTTTAACTACTTAGATTTACGGTGGAACATTTTAGGTCTCAGGTTAAAGCTATGAGAAGAGGTACGTTTTTCATAATTCTCTAGGGCAGTACCAGGAGAAAAAAAAGTAGAGAATTTGAATATCTCTTTTATCTGTTAAACATCCCAAGTGCCACCTATCTATAATCAAATTCATTACTTTCCCTCTCTTCTCTGCTGTCCAGTCTCATGTTTGGTTATGGCCCATGAACTAGAGTGTCAGCTTTGACTGTGCCCACCTTACTCACTGAAACCAGGTGCCGGGATCGCTCACTTAACTCTGCCCTCTCTCAACTCTGTCCTCACCATGGGCATCCCTCTCCAGTCAGTTCCTAAGAAGCTGCCCTGTGCCTCCAATCTTTTGTTTCCCCACTTCCCCCTCTTCCATTCACTAGCGGGCTATCATTGTACCCTATCATTCTGATTACGTCATAGCTCAGGTCAAAATATTTACAGAATAAAATGCAAAAAGACTTTACTCTGGGGACCTGCAAGACCCTCCATGATTTGGCCTCAACCCCTCTCGTGAGAGTTCTCCCTTCTCTATTTATCCGATGCACTACTCGCCATTTCTGGGCCCGATCTACAGACCTTTGTGTCAGAAACTTCAGCCCTTAATTTCCACTTCGCCTGTTAAGATGCCACTCATCTATCGCTCCGTGGCTCCTAAAATGGCTGTAATCCAAAAGACAGACAATAACAAGTGTAGGCAAGGATGTGGAAAAATTGGAAGCCTCATATACTGCAGGTGGGAATGTAAAATGGTACAGCTGCTTTGGAAAACAGTCTGGAAATTCTTTAAAAGATTAAACACAGAGTTACCTAATGACCCAGAAATTCCACTCCACAGTCTAGGGTATATAAGCCTATGCAAAAATGTGTATGAAAATTCTTATATGAAAAAGATACTGTATTATTCTGAAAACAATCTTCCTAGAGGTCCACTGGCTGATGAATGGATTCATAAAATATAGAGTATCCCTCTGTTGAAATATTTTTGACAATTTAAAAAAAAGGAAACACTAATATATGTAACAACATGGATGAGCCTTGAAAAGTCTGTTACATGAAAGAGACAATAACATGTCTGACATACATGTGTTAAGTCAAAAGTATAGCTATTAGGGCTCCAGTTCATACATCCACGGATTTATGTCACGTTAAACCCGTCTCTGCAGTCTGGGGATGGATGCAAACAAGTTCTCTTGGCACAACACTTGTCTTAGTCTCATTGGGGTGCCTAAAACTAAAAGAAAAATTTAAAAAGTCCAATCAAAGCATGACTTTTGGAGGGATCTATCTGCCAGTTCAGTTAAATTCAAGGACTTTACTCTATAAAGTTCACCCAAACAATAAAATTAGAAAAAACAACCTGATTTTTAAAAGTCAAATATATAAAATGTGTATAACAGGCAAATCTAGAGAGACAGAAAATAATATGAGCTGTTTAGATTTGGGGCAATGGGAATTGACTGCTAATCGGTACAGGGTTTCTTTTGGAGTGGACTGAAATGCTCTAAAATGAAACAGTAGTACAAGCTGCACAATACTAGTTAAATAGTATACATTAAATGAGTAAAATTTAATGGTATGTGACATGTCGCAGTAAAGATGTTTAAAATGAAAAAAGGCATTCCTCCTAAGGGGCCCACTTGCTTTGTAGTACTCTCTCTGACCCATCCGCTTCACTATTTACACTTCTAGCTACA
>NW_022103904.1:26160201-26181164 GCF_000313985.2 Echinops telfairi | reverse complement strand
CTACCCTCCCAGTATCGCCACTCACACCACTGGTCCTGAAGGGATCATCTGCCCTGGATTCCCTGTGTTTCCAGTTACTATCTGTACCAGTGTACATCCTCTGGTCCAGCCAGACTTGCAAGGTAGAATTTGGATCATGATAGTGGGGGCGGGGAGGAAGCATTTAGGAACTAGAGGTAAGTTGTATTTTTCATAGTTGCAACATCGCACCGACTGGCTCATCTCCTCCCTGAGACCCCTCTGCAAGATCTCCAGTGATTTTGCCTTTTGAGTTCCCACAGAGCCAATGGATACCTAAGGTGCCTGGGTGGTGCAGGGGGTTAAGCAGTGGGCTGCTAACCAAAAGACTGGCTGTTTGTACACACCGGCCCAGGAGAAAGAGGAGAACATCTGCTTCCGTAAAGATTTAAGCTACGGAAACCGTCTGGGGCGGTTCTACTCTGTCCCACAGGGTCTCTGAGTCAGAACAGAGTCGACGGCAGTGAGTTTGTGTTTGTTGTTATAATCATCACTTATTTCATTCCGCAATCTTGGTAATATTTTAAAAGATCCTAAAACCAGTTGACTACCATTAAGTGCCTGTCCCTACTAGATATTTGATCCTATGCATGAACTTTTTATCTCTGGGCCTCAGGGTGTTCGTCTTTAAAGTGGAGAAAACAGAGTATTTGCCTTGTGGTGCAGTGGTTCCAGTGCTCACTGGCTAATCAAAGGGCTGGCTGGCTGGGCGAGATGCGGCAGCCTGATTCCATTAATATGAATAGCCTCGGAAGCCCGGTGGGGCAGTTCTACGCTCTCCTGTACAGTTGCTAGGAGTTGGAATTGACTCAGTGGCAATGGGTTTGGTTTGCTTTTGGTTCCAAGGAAATAGAAAAGGAACTTCTTTTATTATTCATCTCTGTATCTTCTCAATAGGAAGAATATTCTCACAGACTGGCAGTAGGAAAGTAGGAGTCCAGGTCTCCAACTCCAGCCATTTCTGACTTTACCAGAGCCCGGCACAGCAATAGCTGGGCAAATTTAATCCCCAACAGGAGAGAGCTTCCAAAGAAGAGCGGGAGATAGTGTATCAGTCTGCACGAAGTCTCCTACTTCCACTAATAGGTTTACTCCCAAATATAAAAGTAGTAAGCATATTAAGGAGTCAAACGATTTGCCCACATGTTCACATTTGGCCCCCTTTTTAACAGTTAGGTACTATGTGCTAGACTCAGGAGATACATAATCTATTGAATTTCCAGGCAGATCCTCCCCCCACATTCTATAAAAAGAGATTAAAGGTGTCTACTTCTATAAAAAACGTGAGGGGGTATGTGTTTCAAAAAATTCTTGAAAAATGGAATTAAAAGATAATAGATTTCCGCCCCCCCCCCCACTATCATGATCCCAATTCTACCTTATAAATCTGGCTAGATCAGACAGATAAGAGCTGAAAACACAGAGAATCCAGGACAGATAAACCCCTTAGGACCAATAATGAGCGTAGCCATTTCAGGAAGGTAAGGCGAAGGTGGGGGAGAAAGGGGGAACTGATCACAGTGATCTACACACCCCCTGCCTGGGGGATGGACAACAGAAAAGTGGGTGAAGGGAGACATCGGACAGTGTAAGACACGAAAAATAATAATAATTTTTAAATTATCAAGGGTTCCGGAGGGGAAAATTGAGGAGCTGATACCAAGGGCTCAAGTAGAAAGCAAATGTTTTGAGAACAATGATGGCAACAAATGTACAAATGTGTTTGACACAATGTATGTATGTATGGATTGTGATGAGAGTTGTACGAGCCCCCAATAAAATGATTTAAAAAAAAAGGCAATAGAGTTTTCCCCATGAACTTTCTGAAGCATCCTTGTATGTTTTCTTGATGTCCACTCAAACATCAGACATTCTATATCCACAAGCAGTTATTTAAAAAGTGAAAGGAATTTCTATCATTTCTTTTAACTCTGGGCTTTTGCCAATTAGCAAAGCTGAAGTAAAATAATAGCAGATTGTATCTACCATAAGCCAATGTAAAAAAACTTATTTTATACAAACACCTCTCTGAAAAGAGAGACTGGAGTAAAACATTCCATTATACATTTTGTGATCACAAAACACATTATTCTAAGGGCTATACATTTTTTTGCATTCCAATATGCTCATTAGACCAAAGATCTATCAACACCAAAAGACATTAGCGCTGGTAACAACCAATGAAAAGGCTGGAAGAATCCCGGGGTGCCAGGATTCTCGGTTTGAGATCAGGTCATTTAGACAGTGTCAACCACATCTACAAAGGTCTCTGGCTGCCTGAGCCTCATGGCCCCCTTCCGAGTCATGTGGGACTTTCAGTTATTCTCATGACTCTGCTCTTCAGTGTGACACTTGTCGATATGCTTATTGTCTGTACTCCCATAGGAACGAAACATACACTTCAGACCTCCAGGTTAGCACCCGCTACAATCACGAATCTCACACACACACACACACACACACACACACACACACACATACACACACACACGACACCTCAAAGTCAACATGCCTACCAATCAATTCGGATGAAAATAATATTTTAAAGTTGGCATACAATACATGTTTATAAATATTTACTGAATGAATGAACCTACCAAAGAGTGCACTTGTCTCTATAAGCTCAGGTACAGGCACCAAATAATCTAGTAAAATCTATGAATTGGAGGCGCTGGGCCCTGTAAACGGCTGAACGCTAGTCTAGTAGCCAAAAAGTTGGCAGTTCTAACCCCCACAGAGGTGCTGAGAAGATGGGCCTGGGGCTCTGTTTCTCAGAGGCCATCGCTTTGAAAATCCTATGGAGCCGTTCTACCCCACATCATAGGGTACGCCGTGACTTACCTCGACGGTAATAAACAACAGCCTGTGTATATGAGGGTACTTTTCATAGTAGCTTTTGTTATTGAGTGATTACAGATTTGGTAGCAAAAAAAAGCATTTTGCTGTTGAGATAAAAACAAAGTAAAACAGCTGCTCCACAGTTTCTGGGCTGTTTTAAACATGCTGGATATGAAACTAGAACTTTGATGCAGGGTGATTTTAGGAAGCATATTCTGGGCTGTAAGATACATAAATGCTGCACTGAGGTCAATTAATACAGCATTTATTCCTATTTCCAAAACAGAGTTGGGATAGTCTTTAAATTCAGTGAGTGAAGAAAACCCCTAGGTGGGGGGGCTCTGCTAGCTCCCAAACTTTGCTACACATTGGAATTACCCAGGGATCTTAAAAAAAAAAGTATATGTGTATGTGCATGCGCATAATCTGGGCACTGGGGGTTTTAACGCTGAGTAAGTAATCCTAATGAACAGCAAAGTCTGGGAATCAGTGCTGTAAAGATTTTAAATTCATGACTTTCCAAACTTACACCTGAGGTTTGAGAATCTTCAGCTGAGTGAGGATGTCCTTCTGGACCCTGGGATTAGCAGTGGCAGTAAGAGCCATCACTGGAACCAAGGGAAACTTCTGCCGAAGCATATTCATTCTTTTGTAGTCTTGACGAAAGTCATGTCCCCACTAGTTGGGAAAACAAACAAACCAACCTTTCAGACTACTTTCTTAAATGCAAAGGAAAAATGTATCAATACCCTTACATCACTCTATTTTAACACTCTGAATATAATCCCTCCCCACCCTTTAAGGAAAATCTAATTATGCTAGCCTTCCTTAAGAACCAGCAATGACTACCCATCACCTGCTGCATAAAATCGTAGCCTTTTATTCAGCATGACAGGCCTTTTATGATCTGGCTCCTGTTTGTCCTCAGGTCATCTTCCACTTCGTCTTGTAAGCAGCTGGAGGACGGGAAGCTTTCTACCTTGTTCTGCATTAAATCCCCAACGTCTTAAACAATGCCTGTTCCAAACAGGCTCTCCTCTATATATTAATTAAAGGATGAAGAAACGGAGTACACACACACTTATTTTAACCAAATGTATATAATCAATAATAAATGCTACCAACAAACAAACTTATTCTGTGAAATTGCATAGCAATCCATTCAATATAGAATTATGGTCAGTTTTAAAAGTACTTTAATAATACATATCTATATATTTCTTGATATCTCCAGTCATAACAATTGTACTCACCTGACTGACACAATGTGCTTCATCTATAACGAAACGTGCCAAGAGCTTCCTCTGGTACAGATTCTCCAGAGTAGAAAGCAGTCTGTTGCTTGCACAGACCTAGCCGGGGGGTATTAATACAGAGTAGGGAGTTAAGGCACATAATACCATGTCATCCCAGTGGTTTTGCTCGCCTGAAGTTCCACGACAACTTAAGTTACATTACGACCTCCCGGAAATCGGTTCTCATTTCAAACTTGGAAATAGCAGAATTAATCGAAAATAGAAAGTCTGATAGTTTAGAACATTTGTCCACATTCAGTAAAGAGTTTGCCTATTGAGTCAGAGGTTCTTAAACTTTTTTCAGCCTCAACACATCTAAAAATCACCAACTGAATAAATTAAAAATCCACAGTAGGAGTTCATACTAGTATATAAATAATCATGTGGGGAAAAGAGAACTTCCTTGTAGTAAAATGTCAACTAAATTAGAAAAATTGCTCTGGCGTCCATTATAGTAATAACTTATTCAAGGAAGACTCATCAATGGATGCTAAAATTCATGGGTAATAGGTTATTGACATAGTCTCTAATAGAATACCTACCAATACAATAAAGTAATTTTGCAGTTGAGAAACCTGCCAGGCCCCACCTTAACTAAGTGATCAAAGTTAACAAGCAGCACATGTCCTCACATGAATTGACATCAAGTTCTTTGCTACAAGAGACCCTTTCATTTCTGTGATATTTCTGCCAAAAATGAGTACCATGAATCTATCCCGAGGAAACCTAAGATAAATTCAAATTAAGGAACAGTCTTCAAAATAACTGGCCTGAATTCTTCAAACATGCCAAACTCATAAAAGGCAAAAAGAGTTGTAGAAATTGTTTGGATTGAAGGAAATGTAAAGAAACGTGACAAGATCAAGGGCAATGGAACCGACAGGAATGCCTAAAACCCAAATGAAGGCAGAACATGATAGTGGGGCAAGAGGAAAGTACAAAGAAATAGAGGAAAGAACCAGGAGGCAAAGGGTAGTCACAGAGTCGTAAATACAGGCATATAAAGATGTAAATATATTTATATATGATGAGGGGGAAATAGATCTATGTACATATACTTATAGGTTGAGTATTAAGAAAAATGATGGACAGTGGGCTCCTGAACAAGTACTCCCCCAACACAAGAACACTTTGTTCTAACAATTTGGCAGTCTGAGATGCTCACCTGCCTGGCACGATCGCTGAAGACAATGGGTGCACAAGAAAATGTGGTGAAGAAAGCAGATAGTGCTTGGCTACCAAAAGATATAACACCTGAAGTCACTGAAGACAATGGGTGCACAAGCAAGTGTGGTGAAGAAAGCTGATGGTGCCCAGCTACCAAAAGATATAGCACCTGAAGCCTTAAAGACCTGAAGATATAGAAGCAGCCATCTAGCTGAGAGACAACAAAACCCACACAGAAGTACACCAGCCTGCCCCTACTCGATCACTGAGGACAAAGGGGGTGCATTAGCAAAAGTGGTGAAGAAAGAAAACCCACAAGGAAGAAGCACACCAGCCTACCCCAACATGAATACTGAAGACAGAGCGGGTACATAAGCAAATGTGGTGAAGAAAGGTGATGGTGACAAGCTGTCAAATTACACAGAATCTGGGGTCCCACATGCTGGAAGATAAACAAGGGGCCATCTAACTGAGAAACAACAAAGCCCACATGGAAGAAGCACCCCAGCCTGTAAGATGACAAGGCGGCGAAGGGGTCCGGTATCAGGCATCAAAGCCCCCCCCCCCCAAAAAAAACCCATAACATTGTGAATGAGGGGGCGTGCAGAGTGGAGACCCAGGGCCCATCTGGGGGAAATTGGACATCCCCTTACAGAAGGGCTGTGGGGAGGAGAGGAGCAAATCAGAGTGCAGTATAGCAACGATGAAATATGCAATTTTCCTCTAGTTTTTAAATGCTTCCTCTCCTGCACTACCATGATCCCAATTCTACCTTACATATCTGGCTGGACTGGCACAGATAGGAACTGGAAACACAGTGAGCCCAGGACAGATGAACCCCCCAGGACCAGTGGAGAGAGTGGTGATAGCGGGAGGGTGGAGGGAAGGTGAGGGAGAAAGGGGGAACAGATGACAAGGTCAACATATGGCCTCTTCCCTGGGAGACAGACAGCGGAGAAGTGGGTGAGGGAGACATTGGATGGGGTAAGATATGATAAAATAATAATTTATAAATTATCCAGGGTTCAGGGGGAGGGGGAGTGGGGAGGGAGGGGGAAAATGAGGAGCTGATACCAAGGGCTCAAGTAGAAAGCGGGGGTTGTGAGAATGATGAAATCAACATATGTACTAATGTGCTGGACACAAATGACGTATGTACGGATTGTGATGAGTTGTGATGAGCCCCTAATGAAATTATTGAAGAAAAAAAAAGAAGACATGTGACAAGGAATTAAATACATGTCTTGGGATTTTTTGGTTGCTGTTATAAAGGACCTATTGAGATAATTAGCAAAATTTGGATACGGTCTATACTGTGGCTATGTAAAAGAATTCTTGTTCTCCAGAAAAGCACAGAGAAATATTTAGTGGTAAAGAATAGAATGCCTGCAACTTACTCTCACATGTCTCAGGAAAGAGATACATAAATAGAAAGAAAATAATTACAGTAAAATGTTATAATTTGGAGCTTCTGCAGAAAGAGATATAGGAATTCTTTGTACTCTCATATATATCACTAATGATGTCCTAATAAAAAAGTAAAACTTGAGGGGAGGAGGGGAAGCCCACTGATCGATGCATACCGCCACCCACCTTCCCTCACCAAGGGAGGAACAGCAGAAATGTGGGTGAGGATTGTGATAAGAGCTGTAAGAGCCTCCAATAAAAAGATTTTTTTTTAAAAAGAAAGAAATGTGGGTTAAGGGACACAGCGGTCAGTGTAAGATATGAAAATAATAAAAATTTATAATTTAACAAGGGGTCACGAGGGTGGGGGGGAGGGAAAAAGAGGAGCTGATAACAAGGGCTCAGAAAGAAAGTAAATGTTTAGAAAATGATGATGGCAACATATTTCCAAATATGCTTGATACAATTGATGTATGGATTGTTAAAAAGACCCATATGAGCCCCCAATAAAATGATCTCTTTTTAAAAAAGTAAAATTTCTGTATCTTTGTTGGGCTTTAATATATCTTAAAATAATGATATAAATACAAACCTTCTCTGGAGTAACATATAAAAGTTTTATAATGGGATCTTTTTTTGATAACTGGAGGTAAATACTTGTAGCTTCTGAGTCAGTCTTATCACCTGTCAGGTATGTAGCTGGAATCTATGTATGAAAGTAGTGAACAATTGAAACATTTTAATACACATAAATTAATCTTAGGCTTACATTTATCCTTAGATTTTATAAGTCACATTCCAAACCTACCAGAAGAACTATATACATATATCTCAATATAATATAAATGAGGATTAATCATTATAGTTTCTTAAAAAGCATACCCCCCCAAAAATGTATCAAGCACAACTTAAAATGCTCTGTAACAGCTTATTTCTTTTTTGTTTTTCCACATAAATTACATTAAAAAAACAAACAAACTAGCCTGTTCTAAATTGAATGCTCTCTTGGACTTCCTGGTTATTTCATATTTGCAAGTATGCTAAATATGAATTCAGCATTCAAGAGACCACAGTCCTAACAGATGGCTATATATATATAAAATATATGAATATGCCTTTAGGTTTTTAAGGCATAAGTACCATGTGGGACCATGATATCATGACTGGCTGCCGCAACTGAGCTAAGACATTCTGTTTATACAGTCAAACCAGCGGGCTTGCTGATGACCTTGTCATTGCTCATGACCTTGTTATCACAATATATGAGATTTATCAGCATGCATTCACAGTCTACCTTAACTTTATCCACATGGAAGACATGACATGTTGCTTTATATATATATATATATATATATATATATATATATATATATATACACACACACACGTATATGTTTTAAGATATAAGGGGATGAGAACTATATTGATCTGTCAGCAGAAACAGAGAAATACTTTAAGGTTAGTTTATTTTAAAATAAAAGGTTTCCATCAGCAAAATATCTTACCAAAATACATTCTATCAGCATAAAATCACACTAAATGACAGAGTTTTATGTGCTTTATTCTTACAATTCCTGAACTACTTAATAAAAAGGTTGCCCAGGAGTACTGACAATTCACTTTTCTGCAGTCCCTTTTCAGATAACTGGTAGTGTTTTGTTCAAACTTACATCCAGGGAAGTCAGCTTCTGGACTTGATCAACAATTAGCGATCTCAAGGGCGAGATGACAATAGTGACCCCAGGGGAAATGCAGGCAGGGAGCTGGTAACACAGACTCTTACCGCCCCCTGAAAGAGAATTGGTGAAAAAGAGTCGATCATGCTCCACCTTGATCGCAGGAAGGCAAAAGTCACCAGGTGGATGGCACAAAATGATTAAAACAGGACCTACCCGGACTCTAAGGGATAGTCCCCCCTGGTACCAGTGATCGGCAATACTCGAAGGAGTCAAATATTTTTGCAGTTCAAATAACATGTTAAAACTACCTTTAAGGGCATCTTACATAAGCACAGATCATTGCAAATAAAATTTCAGGGCAGATAAATAAAGTACATTTGAATGACTTAAAAAAGCCTACTTGGGAAATTTAAAACAGTAAACTATTTTTGGCAGAACAATGGATGCTTAAATGAACAAATTCATAGGATGAAAATGGCTTTGTACGTAGTATTTAAATTTTAAAGAGGAAAAATGTAATAAACTATCCAACAGTGAACCATACTGAATATGGTTTAATATTTCTTTGATGATCCTGAAGGTACTTTTAGGATCTCAGGCTTTAGGTTTTACAAATATCATTAGTAGGAATCTCTTAACAGTGCATATCATAACACAGATTCCATTTAAATATCAGTTTGCAAAACTACAGAAGCACAGGTCACACTATTTACTAATGATGGCAATGGGTAATTTGCTAAAGGTTACAACATGATGAGAAAGACAGAGGTAAGACTTGCATTTAGAAGACTGACACCCCAAGCCCTCTATTCTTCCTACCACACACACACCGTCGAATATTTATTAGCTACGTATTATTATTATTATTAGCTAAATATAAATAGCTAAAAAGAATATAGCAACTCAGTTATGGAATACTTGTCAACTGCGTATTTAAAATTTTTACTTGAATGAAAAGACACCATTGAACACCTGCTCTTTGCTATAATAACACAAGCCATCTTCCAGACTTTTTCAAAACTGGGACCAAAAAAGAACGAGCTATGTGCTAGGCCAGTGGTTTTCAACCTTCCTAATGTCACGACCCTTTAATACAGGTCCTCATGTTGTGGTGACCCCCAACCATAAAATTATTCTTATTGCTACTTCATCACTGTAGTTTTGCTACTGTTCCGAAAATCGGGCAACCCCTATGAAAGGGTTGTTCGACCCCCAAAGGGGTCACGACCCACAGGTTGAGAACCACTGTGCTAGGCACTCTATGGAGAGCACAGAGCAGGAAGCTGGAGGTTAGGGAGTGAAGTTGCTTGGCCACAGTCACATGGCTCAAAGTTTTAACCCCAGCCATCACCCCAAGCTGATGTTTGCAACCACACATGCAACATTAGGTTGTTACCAAATACACCATTAGAAAAATGGCCATGTTCTCTGACAAAGATTTTTTGTTAATTTTCCAGATTTTGACTGGAAAAAAGGAGACAATTCCTAGCGAAATGCTAGTTCAGTCCAACACAATAAGCTTTGAGTTGAAACATTGTAAGGGTGTGAGGTACTGAAATTCTTGTTCGTACTATGGCATGGGAGGGTTAGGTCTCTAAGGGACAGAAATTCTCTGTAGGTATGTAGATCTTTTTATTTCTATTAAAAAGCTTTCATTTAACATCTGCCCATGGACTGCTGCCAATTCATATCTAAAAATACATACCAGTGGGCATTAAGATGAAGCAGTCTTCACCAAGCAGTGCAGCATTGATCGCCTCTAGTTGATTAGTTCTAAAATGATGCAGGCCAAATTTTTTATGAAAAATCTTCATCATTTCTTTTGTATGAGGAAAGTCAACACTTTGGAAACGTTCATGTTTCACACTTTTGGACGCAAAATTTTGCCCCGACTTGTCTAAGAAAATAATGTTAAAAACAATCAGTACCTAGTAACAGGTCAGTTACATCACTGCTGTACAAGGCCCTGCAATAAACTGTCTTCAACCCTTTACTGGGTGTTCCCCAACCCCCCATAGCAAATGGCATCCTCCAAGCCACCAGACTTCTCAAGGGATGAACTCTGGTCTCCCGATTTGCATACAGCACCTGCTATTATTACCAGTGATTACCTCCTGCCTCTTCTCCCTGGTCCTTCAAGGGACCCATGGATGTTTAGATTCACTTTTCATTTCCTTTCCTGCCTCTACTACTTCCTGCATCTGCCCTGTGCATTTGGGAGTCTGTCAGATACTCAGGACTGGGCCCTTCACACGTTCTGTTTTGGATTTTTCCAACTCTCTGATGTGAAATTGCACCACAGTACAGAGAATACCTAGTTCTCACTTAAGGTCTGGCTGGCACCCCTCCTAAGTTCAAGCCTGCATGCATCTCCAATTGTTTGCTGAACACTTCAACTGGAATGATTTACCAACACTTGACCCTCAACAAGTCTTAAAACAGACCTCCTCCTCCTTGCAAAAAAAAAAAATATATATATATATCTCCCCCACTTTACTCCAAATCTGACTCTACCTCCTGACTCCCCTACTTCCGTAATGGTGTCCCTGTTCTGGTCACCCTGGTCTGAAACTTGAGGGATGGGTTAGCTTTCTGACTGCCCTCTCCTAAGGATCTCACATTCGCTCTTGCTCTGCCCCTCGATGCCTCCATTCGGACTCCGCCCTGAGAACAGGAGGTACTCACACCAGCTTTGGCAGTGCCTCTGACCCCAACACTCAACTGTCTCAAAGATCATTGCAAACATCAAGTATGACACATTCTAACATGATACAAAATTAATTCCATTAATGGTTATTTCAAAGGTCAACAACATCACTGTAAGAACAACCCCCATGGTATTAAATCATCAATGGCAAAAATACGAAGGGTTGCACTTTATAAAATCTTGCACATATAAATGATTTCCGTTATAAAAACAAAACAAAAAACCATTTTGTGGTAACTTTATAGAGTTGATGTAAGGTTTTAAAATTAATTTTGGCTTTCTTCTGTGAATTTCCCTCCTCCAAAAACATCTCTCTTTCTAAAGCTTAAGCTCCTACTGGGCACGAATGGCTCGTTAGTCAGCTTCTCTCACCAGAACCTGTACTGTACTTGGCACACAGTAGGTATTCAATAAATACCTACTGGATAAAATAAATACCTACTGGATGAATGAAAGGATTCTAAGGGCTCATGAACAAATAAGTTGATTCATCTAAGAAATCTCTGGCTTTACGTTCTTCTTAAGATTGCCTTATATTTTAAAAGCTTAAGATATAGAACTTGCTTATCTTCTTTAAAAATTAATCCTTTCTCACCAATTCAGAAGTCAGACTACACACAATAACATTTTAGCATATAAATTCATCTTTGCTTTTGCCCTGCCCCCAAATCATTAAAAACTGGCCCTCGTGAGCCTTTTTGTTTTACAGAATGAAAAAAAAGTTAATTTATAGGCAAAGCACTTTGTAATGACTTTTAGAGCTTTACTACAATAGGTTATAATTACACATCTTATACAACTACAGCTGCTATGGAGACAAAAGAGCAACTTGCTTTGGAAATTGTGATTTGTAATTCATATTATCAGTAGAAATTTGCATAGAAACAATGTAGTTTCCAGGCAATGATGGCTTGCTATGCTTTTCTTCTGTAATTCCCATTTTGGGCCGTTTTTTTGTTTTCATATAATACATACCCATTCCATTTGTTTCAAACTTACCGATATAATTTTGAGTTGACTCTGAGAAGTTTTTATGGTGAGCAGTGAATGCCCCGGGAAGGCAGTTTGTCTTGGCTGAAGACATTCCTTGTGATAAAGATTTAATTGGCCGCCCTTCCTTAATAGGTTGGTAGGCAGCTGTGGAAGATTTGCTGGCCGTTAGATTATGCATTATATTTTCCCATTCATCATCATCATCATCGAAGTCTTCTATGTCAAAGTGATCAGTATGATAGAAGGCCTGGGTTTCCGAACCGTCCCTTCTTTCTAAGCCATTTGTTGGGATAGGGTATTTCTTCAGGTCTTTCACAGCAGTGCTTGTGAGAACATTTTCCGGGAAACAGGTGCTTTCATATCTTTCGTCGCTCTTTGGTGTTGCAGTGCAGTTGCTACTTACAAAGGACTTCGGTAGATGGGAACTGAATAGCGGTCTGTCAAAGCAATTCTTAGCAGTGGCCGAGAATCCGGTCCTTCCTGGGGTAGTAGTTGGTAAACACTCTCCAGTGGAGACAACATTTGAGGGAAAGTGTGGGAAGTGTAACTCCTTAACAGAATTCTCTGTAGGGCAGCTCTCCCCCTGTGAAAATGTCACACCTTCCACAGGGCTATCAAGTAGATCAGGCCTGCAGCGCCACAGTGGGCCCAGAAAACCGGCCTTGCTTCTGTTCAAATCTGCATCAGCGAGGAGTTCCTTTCTTAGGGAGGAAACAGAACCCGGTGTTAAATAGAAGTCTCCTACAGGGGGATTCCGTTTTCAATCCAAACACTGGCAAAACAGATCGTCTTCTTTTCTATCTCAAAATACTGAACACAAGTGCTAAAGGAAGCATTTGAAAACAAAAGGTAAGTAAATTTAAAAATAGTGATGATGCTAAGGAGATCACCCTAAACAATTTCCTGGCCAGGGTGCCTGAAAATCTTGCTCAGTTCGATTTTGCCTTCGAGCAGTGGAAACACAATCAGATATATTCCAAAAGGAAGAAAATCAAGATACCTTATGTTCCGCTGCTGAAGCAGCTCGTTCCCACAATCCAAAGCTCTCAGTTTATCTTCAGGGATGGTATCAACGAACTTACAGATGTTCTCCATCACACGGATAAGCTGCTGCTGTACACTTAACTGCTTAGCTGCAAAGTTAATTCGTCATTATTTTTCCCACCTTGAAGACAACAAGAGCTTAAGCTTCTAGAGGAGGCACACATGTCATCTTCGAAGGGGTTTACAAACGAGATCAGACACATTCTTACTGTCTTATATCTGCAATGAAATAGCTTGAACTCAGATTACCTTGATTCTATACCAGTAGAGCTTATAACTGAGTTTTCACTTAATTTCATGTTAATTTCTGATGGTGCTTTTAAGGTTAGAAGGCATAAAGGTATCAACTTCTCATGAATTTTTACCAATTTTCTGTGTAAATCTCGCTGTACACACACAAAATGAGGCATAAAGGTTGGACAGGCAATCCCCCTCGCCTGATGCTCTGCCCTGGCTGACACACATGCTTCACTTTGGTGGAAACAACGGGAGACAAACCCTTCTCCCTCTCCCTCTCCCTCTCGGGGCCTCGTGAGGAACAGCACGGAGGTCTTTCAGAAGGACTAGGAAGGCCTGGGTAAGCTGCTGGGTAACCTCTCTGCAACCGCACAGGGAGGGCAGCTTGAGAGCGAAGGCCAACTCGGAGGAAAGGAGGCAGCCAGAGATGGAAAGAGATGGGGAGAGGTTCAGACGTGGGCCCAAAGGGAGGTGCGAAAGCTGTGCAGAGAAAGAGAAATTCTTGATGACAACATTTTCACATGTGAATCCAGCTATTTCGAAGCATATATATATTTTTATGTTACTTCCAAAAGAAAATGAGGACTACAGTGGGATTATAACTCTTGCATCATGTCCATATGAGACCCTCCTCAAGTTAAGTTATGGAGGTATATACCGGTTACACTCCAAAGGCGTTTTCTTCCCTTTTGGGAGCAGCAGCGGTATAAGGTCAAGCAACAGAAATGTTGCCTGTTTTAGAAAGGCAGCTCGCTTCACGTACACAAACATTACAAAAGCCATAGTTTAAAAGGGCCCAGCCAGGAAGGCGAAATTAAGTCCAGTTCAAGCTGCACATGAAGAATCCCCTGAATCAGTTAGACAGGACAATATACATTGCTTTCGGCATAATAGAGTAGAGGTACCTCTAAGCTACCATAAAACTCAAAACACCAAACTCACTGCCATCAAGTTGATTCAGACTCATAGCAACTGGAATAGGACAGCGTAAAACTGCTTCTTAGAATCTGAGGCTGTGAATCTCTATTAGTGCAGACAACCTTATCAGTCTCCCATGGAGTGGCCGGTTGTTTTGCACTGCTTACCTTGCATCTAGCGGGCAGGCATCTTTCCTCTAAGCCACAGTATTGGTAAACTGGATGTAGATACTGGAGCATTCAAATTATTCTGTCTTGAAGATAATGATCAAATCCCAAGTGAAGACAGGAATGGATAGAAAACTCTGAAGTGTTCCTATTGGTGACTGAATAAATTGGGGTGCAAGAGTGAAGGTAGAACTGCTCAGTCCCTACTTTCAATGCAGGAGAATGGGCACGAGGTTGGAAATAAGAGCAAGTACGATGGTCTGAAGGAACCAAAAGCCAAGACAGGCTTAGAGAATGATACAAAGGCACTAAGCTATTGCCAAGGAGCTCAACTCTTCTGACCAGACAGATTACGGCACAGAATACAAAAAACCCCACAAACAAGATTTTGGAGCCACTGTCGCTGATACCTGAGGCATCTAGTGAACAGAAGAGTTGATGAAATAGTAATAACAGGCAAACATTGTTCTAATTAAAAAATTTAAAAAAAGGTCAGAAAAGTGATTGCCAAAAACTACAGCCTGGTGATCTTGATGCCAGTTCAAGACAAAATTGGAGGACAGGTTATCAAACAGCTACTTTGTAAGCTCTAAGAAGGAGCAGGAAACAACTATAGCATTAGCAAGAATGCATAAAAACAAAGCAGCTATCAGAGGACTACATATAACCGCCTCCGTTGGGGACAGACAACAGAAAAGTGGATGAAGGGAGAGGTTGGACAGTGTAAGATATGACAAAATAATAACTTATAAATTATCAAGGGTTCATGAGGGGGGGGAAGCAGGGAGGGAGGGGAAAAATGAAGAGCTAATGCCAGGGGCTTAGGTGGAGAGCAAATGTTTTGAGAATGATGAGGGCAATGAATGTACGAATGTGTTTTACACACTGACTGTGGATTGTGATAAGAGTTGTATGAGTCCTTAATAAAATAATTTAAAAAAACCCAGCTATCTTAATGTATTTCCTTGTTTGAAAGCATTACTAGACTGGCAGGTACCATTTATAGAAGGCCTACCAAGCATTAGGCACTTTACATTGAATTCTGACAGCTACCTGCAAAGTGAACAGTATTCTCCTCGTTTTACAGAAGAAAGAACTGAGGCTCAGAGAAGCTTAACTAATTTGCTATAGTCCCATAGCCAGGAGTAAGAAGAATCAGTTTTTAAGCTCAGGTTTTCATAACTCCACTTCCCGAGACCTTGAACTCCCATTAAGCCCTATGACCATGTCTCTTGCCTCACTATAGACAAAGGACACAGGGGAAAGGTAGACTCCTTGTACCGGCTAAACGACAAGTGATGACTTATGTCAGCTGAGAAGGGTCGCTACTAATGGAATTCTCTAGGACTCTTGCACCTGTCCTAGTCAATGGTTTTAGTAGTGCAACTTAATAGTGCAGAGGCAGCACAGCGCAGAAGTTATATGTGAATTTAAGACTCTCACAATTCCTTGGCTTCAAATCCCAGCTCAGCTATTTTCTAAATACTGTGACTCTGTGAAATGATGTAACCTCCTGTACCCCAGTTTCCTGGTCTTTAAGAGGATGTGGTAGCAGAAATTACCTTTTAAAAGGCCGCTGTGAGGATGGAATTGGTTTATACTTTGCGGGACACCAGGTATTCCAGGAATTCTAACAAAAATTCAGAAAGGAAAATAACAAGCCCCCAAATCCCAAAAACAAAACCCCAAATGGAAGAAACAGAAAACACAGAGAGAAAACTATGAGATATGTGCACACTGAGCCACAATTTATGAGGAAAGAACAGCATACATCGTACAAAATAAAATGGAGGAAAAAGACACCCCCCCCAGAAGAATTTATTTCAGAGTACAGCACTGAATCTGCAGCTCCGGGAGAGGGACATGCCTGATCAGAGCTTATGGGAGCAGATAAAGGGGGAGGGAGGAGGAGAGAGTTGAGCACATCCTGGCCCACCAGGCCTTGAGGACGATGTTCCTGCTCAGAGCAGCCAGTCCACAGAGAGGAAACCATGGTCAGCCCCACTATGAGACACGACGATCTTCACTGGCTCATAGCCCTACAGGGGACAACACTGGAAACACAGTGTAGGAATTCCGCCCGATCTGATCCTGCCACACCAAGGCAAAACACTAAGGGGGTGCAACAGAACAGCAAGGGAACAGAGCAGCAAGGGCCCCAAGGAATGTCGAAGGTGGACTTTGGGGCTAGGGCTTGGTGCCCCAACAGACTGGACTGGAAAAAACTCCTAAAGGCCAACAAACAGTCCTTGAACTAACTACAAGCTTTTCTTTCTTGTTGTGTTGTGTTTTTTTTTTTTTTGTCATTGGTTTGTTATTGTTGTTTTGTTTTATATTGTTGCTTGGTTTTGCTCTGTCTTGTTTTTGTGCATGTTATAATCTCTGCTGGTCTGTCTAAATAAGATAGGCTGGATGAACAATCTGGAGGAGAAAACAATGGGACCAACAGTTCCCGGGGGACATGGGAGACAGGGAGGTGGGGGGAAAGGTAGTGGTGTTAACAAGCCTAGGGACAAGGGAACAACAAGTGATCCAAATCGGTGGTGAAAAGGGTGTAGGAGGCCTGGTAGGGCGTGATCAATGGTAATGTAACCAAGAAGAATGACTGAAACCCAAATGAAGGCTGAGCATGATAGTGGGACAAGAGGAAAGTCAAAGGAAACAGAGGCAAGAGTTAGCAGGCAAAGGACATTTACAGAGATGTAAATAAAAGCATGTACATATGTAAATATATTTATACATGAGGATGTGGAAATAGATTTATGTGCATATATTTATACGTTTAATATTAAGGTAGCAGATGGACATTGGGCCTCCACTTACTCCCTCAATGCAAGAATACTTTCTTCTATTAACCTGGTATTCTATGATGCTCACCTTCCTGACACAATTGCTGAAGACAAAGCGGGTGCATAGAAAATGTGGTGAAGAAAGCTGATGGTGCCCAGCTATCAAAAGATATAGCATCTGGGGTCTTAAAAGCTTGAAGGTAAACAAGCATCCATCTAGCTCTGAAGCAACAAAGCCCACATGGAAGAAGCACACTAGCCTGTGTGATCATGAGGTTCTGAAGGGATCAGATATCAGGCATCAAAGAACAAAAAAAACATATCATTGTGTGCTCACCTCCCTGATAGGATCACTGAAGACAAATGGGTGCATAAGCAAATGGGGTGAAGAAAGCTGATGGTGCCCGGCTATCAAAAGATACAGTGTTCGGGGTCTTAAAGGCTTGAAGGTAAACAATCGGCCATCTAGCTCAGAAGCAACAAAGCCCACATGGAAGAAGCACACCAGCCTGTGCAATCATGAGGTGTTGAAAGGATCAGGTATCAGGCATCATGAGAACAAAATATCTTATCATTGTGAATGATGGGGGGAATGCCAAGTGGAGACCCAAAGCCCATTTGTAGGCCACTGGAGATCCCCTTACAGAAGGGTCTCGGGGAGGAGATAAGACAGTCAGGGTTTAATGTAGCAAGGATGAAACATACAACTTTCCTCTAGTTCCTAAATGCTTCCTCCACCCCCCACTATCATGATCCCAATTCTATCCTACAAATCTGGCTAGACCAGAGGATATACACTGGTACAGATAGGAACCGGAAACACAGGGAATCCAGGACAGATGATCCCTTCAGGACCAGTGGTGTGAGTGGTGATACTGGGAGGGTGGAGAGAGAGTGGGTTGGAAAGGGGGAACAGATTACAAGGATCTACATATAACCTCCTCCCTGAGGGATGGACAACAGAAAAGTGGGTGAAGGGAGATGTCGGACAGTGCAAGATATGACAAAATATTAATTTATAAATTATCAAGGGTTCATGAGGGAGGGGGAGCGGGGAAGGAAGGGGAAAAATGAGCTGATGTCAGGGGCTTAGGTGGAGAACAAATGCTTTGAGAATGATGTGGGCAATGAATGTACAAATGTGCTTTACACCATTGATGTTTGTATGAGTTGTGATAAGAGTTGTATGAGGCCCCAATAAAATGATTTTAAAAAAAGACAACAGAAAATAATTAATGAAATAGTAATAATAATAGTATCAGAAAGAGCAAAGAAAGGAAATTAAAAAGAGGAAAATGAAAAGAAAGAGTGGAAAAGGAAACTGTTGTTTTTCAAAGATTAACAGGTCATTCTGAATATTTTTACTACATATTTAATAGAAGAATTTAGGAAGACATCAAACAGTAATATATATATAAAATTTTAAAGGGACATCAAGACCCAGATAATGGAGATTTACCAGGAAGATAAAAGGTCTAGTAACCATATCTGTCAAGAATAGTGAAAAGTTCTAATAATGTTTAGCCTGGGTGGGTGGGGCAGGGGAGACTATTAGGAGCTTAAGATTTACTTCTCAAGGATTAAAGTTACCAGAAAGAAAGGTTTGGTTGAGTATGAGAAATCATTTTCTAACAAGTAAGGCTTTCCAACAGAGAATGAATTACCTTGTGAGCCAATGAGTTTATGATCCCTAAGGTATTCAAGCAAATACTGGCTAACAAATGAAGAGGGATCATTCTATAATATCAAAACAAAGGAAATATAAACTTGCCACAGTATACAATACAGGGCGAGTGAGAATACAATTTTGCTTTGCCTTCAAATGTAAGCATGTGAAATATGTGCTATGCTGAAAATACTTTTTGTACCGTGACAGACTGTCCTGGTTCCTTGATGAGGCTGTCGTGTGGTCATTTCCTCAGGTTTGGACAAAACATTCTCAGATGTGCTAAGAACATCCTTCGTTCCATCCGAGGAATCAAGATCTTTTATCACACTACAAACAAAACAAATGACAGCTAATCATAACAGAGGCTTGACCAAAGTAATGTGTCATTTCCACACTCCTCTAATATTTTCCCACACTGGTCAGATAATATATAACAGAAAAGACACTTTTTTTTGTCTCCCCTGTAAAGAAGATAACAGAAATTGTTGTAAGGCGCTTAGAATAGTGTCTAGGACATCAGGTATTTCAGGAATTCTAGTACTGAAGCCAAATTCTAATTTCAAAACCTCTTTAGCTGGTGCTGGCTCTCAAAGTCTTCTATCTTTTGGTTGCAAAGGCCATTGCAATGTTATCTCCAATTATATCCTTTTTTATTTCAAAATTTTAATTTAATTATATTTTAAACATTTTATTCCAATCCATAGTTCCATTAGACCAAGCATCATTGCACAACTGCTGCCATCATTTTCAATACATTTTCTTTTCTTCTTGAACTCCTTGATATCAGTTCCCCTTTATCCCCTCCCTCCCCTCCCTCCGTGAGCCCTTATTATTATATATTATTATCATTTTTTTGCCATAACTTCCACCATCCCATGTATCCAATCTCCTAAAATTTTGATGTTCGTTCCCCTCAAGTGGGGTTATACGTCATCAGTTATCAGCACCACCTACCCACCCACCCTTTTCCCACTGCAAGCTTTACATTCTCCATATAAGCCCTGCACTGTCTATTTCAGGGACTTCGCCTCTGCCTGTCATTCCAATCTTTTCTTACCCAAATGACACCTGTTCTACTAGGCCCAGCCCAAATGTAACTTTTCTTATTCCTCCAGCAGGTAGTTATTAATAGCGTTCCCTTTGGGACCCAAAACACTTTATTTGGACTTCTATTATGTCAATGTGTATATCTGCGAATGTATATATGGTTTTATATACACATATAACTATCTCATACATATTATTCACAAATACCCACACAAACACGATCAGTCTGACTAGACATAAAAATGCTTTAAAAGTAACTAAACCATTAACTACTAAATTAAATGTTAAAGAGAGGCTACTACGGCAATCCTAGGATAAGTACATTTTCTAGAGCTTAAGCTTCACTGAAGGTGCGGGATTTGAGCAGACCTTGAATAGTGGATAGGGAAAAGTGACAGACGAGTAAGGAGAGATAGAGAAGATAATTGTTTACTGATTTGCTTGCTATCCAGGAGTCAATCATAACTAAGCACAATTTTGAACTGCTCTATTCAAAGTAAATCAGAGCAGTGGTGGCTAGTTATGTTTTATGTCATTTAGAAAATGATAACACATATATTTGAAGACATAGCCTTATAATTTCCAGATTGTTGGTTGGACTCATTCGGCTCACAGGAACACAGGGTTTCTGAAAGGTGAAAAGGCACTAATCTGGGTCAGAAGATAAAGAAATGCCAGGGCGACGAGCCAGTCAGGGGGTGATGTAGCAACGATGAAAAATACAACTTTCCTTTAGTTCCTAAATGTTTCCTCCCCGCCCCCACTATCATGATCCGAATTCTACCTTGCAAGTCCGGCTAGACCAGAAGATGTACACTGGTACAGATAGGAACTGGAAATACAAGGAATCCAGGGAAGATGATCCCTACAGGACCAGTGGTGAGAGTGGCGATACCGGAACGGTAGAGGGAAGGTGGGGTGGAAAGGGGGAACCGATTACAAGGATCTACATATAACCTCCTCCCTGGGGGATGGACAACAGAAAAGT